>NC_091455.1:92878595-93223595 GCF_027789765.1 Dendropsophus ebraccatus
GAACCAATATTTTTTTCTCTAGTTTGCTTTCACAACTTCTACAATTTTAAGTAACCAGCAATGGACTATGTGACATAAAATTTACCAAAATGTGAAGAAAAGTTTGTTTGTTACTATTGAGTTCTATCTGTTCAAGACCATGTGGGCCTTGTAAAAACGCCAAAATAGTTTTCATGCTTTGCTTTTTTGTAGAGTGCGCTCCCATCATAGAACTGTATGACTTTTATAAATATTTGGGTCTGAGGTTTTGCAAAATATGTGACTTTTTTTGATCAGGATAATGTTTTATCTGTCTCTTAGTAAGAGGAAAAACTGGTCTAGCTATGCCCTCAAAAAAGAAGATGGAGGTAATTTTCTGATCCTTTAAAGAAAGAAGGATATACAAAGCAGCTCTCTGATGTCACCTTTTGAAGGTAGCTTTCCCATGAAGTAAATATTGAACTCCTTTAAGAAACCTTAGACCATGACCATGTGGATTTAATTGGTCAAAGTAAAAGCTCCCCCAGAAAGCTAAGTTACCTGTCTGTAGATAGCTGTTTCGGGGGTTGTTGTTCATTGCCAGTACAAAGCAGGGTGTTGGCTAGTTGCAGAGAAGCCTATAGTCCTGGAACTAAAGACAAATGTTCCTCCTTTAGGTGCCATAAAGGTGTTTGGAGACTAAGGGCCCTATTCCACCGGACGATTACCGTTCAGATTATTGTTAAATCGTTCGAATCTAAACGATAATTGTTCGATTGAAATGCAGTTAACGATTAACGACCCAACGAGAAATCGTTGATCGCTTTATAAGACCTGGACCTATTTTTATTGTTGCTCGTTCGCAAATCGTTCGCATTGAATAAGACATCGTTCGCAGTAGATACAAACGCAAGCGAAGAAAAAACAATTGCAAATACGATCATAAGTAACGATTATCGTTCCATGGAAATGAGTGAACGTTTTCAGGTCTTTCACAATAGCGGTCGTTTGAGATCGTTAATCGTCAACGATTATGCAAACGATAATCGTCCGGTGGAATAGGGCCCTTAGAGGCCATTCATTCATTGGTAATTCATATGTCATAGCCAAGTCACCACAAGTCTTTATGGTGATTTCCTCAAGGATAAATATTATCCTTTGGCCCTGCAATTATAGGCCTCTCTACAGCTATCCAATACCCTCATCTGTACTAACAAGGGGCAGCAACCCCAAAACAGCTTGGCTAAGTTTTTGGAGTTTGTTTCTTAGCCTGTTTTAAGACTTTATAAAAGTGCTATCACGGACCTGCTGCTTCTTCCTTTAAAATATAAAAAAAACTCTTCAAGCTGTGTAATGAATGTATGCAAAGTCATAAAGTTATATTTCCCATCCAAGCTCCAAGTTTCATAGAGCCTGTGCTGAGCTTCAGCATGCATGATTTTTGTAGCATGCTCAGTGCTGGTAGTCAAGCAGGTAGAGGTGGAGAGGGGGAGGCATGCATACTATAGTTCATCACAGCCTTTGGATCTATGGGGGATTCAAGCCCAGTAGTGAAGCATTTTGACTGTGTTGTGCTGGGAGGTGAGCCACAGACTCTATGATGTCTCTGGGTGAATATTGACATATCTTTATACCTATGGGTATGGTTCTGTGATCACAAATAGCACACATCATTGTGGTATTTAACAAATACATGCCTTTATATTGTTTTATGTTGATTTCTGATTAGTAGAGATTTTATGCATGTTTTAAGCTCATATTTAATTATACAATATAAATTCATAATCACTTATTTTAGGGTGGATCTACCTTTTACTACGTAGTATCAATATAGGTAATTGTATAATGAAATTTATTATATTTCTATAAAAATCTTATTTTGAAAATTTTATTGATTCCCACTAAAGAATTGATAGTTTAGGACGAACATAAGAAAAAAGTCTATAAATCCTCCCAAGTGGTTTGAACCAATGACTTTGGGCAGTTTCAAGCTGTTGATATTGTTAATGGTTTATGTCCAGCACCATAGAGCCACTTGGGACAGAGTGATCTTGCAAGTCTGAAAAACAACAGAGCAGTATTTTTACTAAATATAAAGAACGTCTTTTATGAGGATGTGTATATTTAATTTCTTTTACTTAACCTGTATATACATTGTTTGAAAGATTTGTTTTTATGCACGTGTTTCTATGCATCTGTGTAATGTAGGATGATGATGTTAGAGGTCATTTGAGTGCAAAAAGCACCTCTGGGTCATCCATCACTGTTTTAGTATAAAAGATTGTTGTTTTTTACCTATACCATGCCTGACGAAGAGGCGATTGTGCCCTTGAAACATGTCGCATTGAATAAAAGACTAAATTTGATTCTACAAATTCTATTCAGATTAAGCACAAAAGAACATGGCCAGTGTTCCAAAAGGGGTTTTTACGCCAAACAAATTCCACCAACTTCTCCCAGGTACTGCTACTGTCAGCACTGCCTTTGTAGCATAACTTTGCAAACAACCATTTGCTAAGAGAGATATCTAATTTTTTGCATCTGCTCATTTCTGCCACTTTGAGGATGATATAGAGCTGACTGATTCCATTTATCCTGCTCATTATATATATATATATGGGACAGAATAAAAATATGCTGAAAATCATTTTACTGCCAAAAATTGACTGTACATCCCCAAGGCAACTAATGTCTTGTTCAGCAAGAGGGCAAGATAGGAGCTCCCATCATTCTGTGGAAGCACCTCCCATCAGGAGCCACCCACTACAGGCTATCATCTGTATACAGGTGCATTACATTGTTTGCATTTTCCAAAAACGTTTGATGAGCTACACCTAGGCAGTGGTCAATTAGAAACAGAAAAAAAAACTGGTAAAATTAGTCAATGTTGGTTATCCTTCTTTATTCTCTTATTAGTAAACCAATAACATTTGTAATAAACTGCAAATAACTTGGCAGGAATAGTACTTTGCAATGTGTAATAGCATAGAGGTATGTACCATCCTAAGCAAAATACACCTACCTCTGATGGAATGGGCACAGGCATATGCGGTTTTATTATATGTTTTAACGATAGGAACTTAGGTATTCACCAAATATGTACACTGGTATTCTCTTACCTGTCAGAATGATATATTTATTTGCAGGTTACAGCAAGAACAATGTTAATGGACCCTATGAGTAATTTTATGTAGGTAACTGAAAACACTTTGTGTTATTTTTTACATAAGAATAAATGGCTATTTCACAGGGGTTCTCTTTTTGCTTTTTACTGCATTGATGTAGTATAAAAATAACTGGTTAAACTGTACTGAAATGTATTATTTGTCTTTCAACTTTACTACATACATTACTGTCAACAAATGTATGTGGTATCTGGTAGCCCTAGCAGCATCACTTTAACCTTAAATCTTAATATTTTCGTTGTTGCACATTGCTATGCTTAACTTTTGATCTAACTGTGCTACTTTAATGTGCTACTATATGATTTTTATACAACAGACCCCCAGGCTAAAAGGTTGAAATATCTGACTTTTAAACAAACCATCCCTGTCCATGGTACTGAACAACATCAATCCCCTCTTATTTACTTTTATTTCACCCGCAGATAGATTAGGTTAATTGCTTGTTAAAAAGGTAGAGAAAAGCTCAAATGTATCCAATTTTATGTAAGCATCTCATTCCTTGCCATCAGATGAAGAGGTATTTTTTTTTCTCCTGACAATGTATAGTACATAATCACCTATCAGTCTATCTATTTACCTAAGTGCATTTCTTCTGGTTTGAAGTGTTCCCAAACTATACAATAGATAGCACTATACAAGTAATGTCGCTACACGATAGGTCTTCCAGTTCATTTATTTGATGGATGTGCATAGTCAAGTTTGTGCGCTCAGCAGCACATGTCATATCATTGCTGTGCCCATGAATGTTGATTGCATGGCCTGAATTCTAGTGTTTAGTGCGGTAGCTATCTTCATATTCTGCTTTTCTGTTTAATAAATGATGTTGTAGTTGTAGAAAATGTCACTTATTCACAAATATTACAAATGAAAATGTCTGAGATATAAGTAATCTACCCATATTATGTGAATGAGAGGCTGTATGGGCTATACTTCACATATACTTCTGTCTCCATCTCCATTGAAGGCCGGAAATCACTGTCTCCAATGTACTCTCTATGGGAGAGCATGACTTCCAGCCTTCAACCGACATGGAGACAGAAGAGGGGTCAGAAGAGTGATGACATGAACGCTCGCAGGATTTGAAAGGCACCGCAGGACCGTAATGAAGCTACACCACCGGATACCGATCATTGCTGGTTAGTATACGGGCCAGCGTGCAGCGGGGGTACAACAAAAAATAATTTTCAGGACCACTTCTTTAAAGAATTAAAAAAAAAAAGGCAGCAAGTAATAAACTAAAGAAAAGAACACATCACTTTCGTTAAAACTACAGTACTCTGTTCTAGTGCTGATATTTGGATGATACTCTGTGGGTCTAATGATGTGCATGTTACTTTTACAAACAATTACAGGCCACACTACTGGCATCATAGCTGCTAGCATGTAAACAAGGACTGTGGGGGACCATCAAATATGAATGGTGGACACGGAGTTTCAACTGAGTTTCAACTTTATTTTTAGACTTTTACTCTTGAAAAACATCTTTAGGCTATGTTGCCACTTTAGGAACATAACAGGGAAAGGCAGCCGTTTCATTATAATCATAGCCACCAATAATGACTATAATTATAGCAGAACGGCTGTCTTTCTCCTATATGTTTCCAAATTGGGAACATAGCCTTAAGGAGAACCAGTCACAACAAAATGGTATATTAAAGGGAACCAATCAGCACATTTATGCTGATTAGGCTTTAAGAACGGCTGCACAGAACTTGCAGCCAGGTCTTCTATCGTGTCGGCAGTTCCAGGCTCCGTAGCTCCAAGTCCCGGTAAATGGCCACATGTATGTCTCCAAACATAAATTTAATCCCTCTTACCCCTGAAAAAGCACATTCAATTCCCGTGCTTTATATAAATTATCTAAGCATTGGCTAGTCCTGTGTGCCAAAGAAGTCCCAGCTGGTGGGAAGAATTGTCTGTAATCACGCCTCTCTGGGAGTGATTTATGGTGCAGGAGCCTTCAATGTTGCAGTCAGAGCTCAGAGAAAGATACGGGCTGGCGCCTCGGTTGCGCTGCTGGCTCCGGTGAAGTGTGATTGCAGACGATTGTTCCTGCCAGCCGTGACTACCTCCCCTGATGCCAATATCAGTTATATTTACATTCAGCGTGAGAATTAAGTGCTATTTCAGGGGGTACAAGTAAAGGTGATAGGCATTAGATAAATGTTTGGAGACTTGAAGTACTGACAGCTTTATTAAACTGTATTTAGTACTTTTTTTTTTAAATCAATAGTACAAGCAATTTTAAAGAAACCAAGGGGGATTAGTGTGCAGGAAGAGCAGACAAGTAGTCCAGCCATTTGGAGACAGACTGGGCAGAAAAAACGCTTGATGTAAAGGTCAGAAAGGTTATACTTGTCTGGGAGCTTGGTAAGAGAAGATTGTAGAATGATGTTTTGTGCAGGGATAACTTTTATCCTCTCCGTGCTCACTGATCCCCTTGGCCCCCTCTCCATAGACCATAATGGACACAGAAATACTGTGTCTCCTGAAGGGAGGGGGGAGGTAGGAAAACAGCTTTTTCAGTACAGAAGGAAACTCTTTTGCTTAATAAAACCTATTACATATTTTCTTAAAATCACTTGAACTATTCATACATTTTGAATCCTCAAAAGAGACATTTAATTAACAATTACACTTTAATATACCATCTTGTGGTGATTGGTCTCCTTTAACAAATTTTTCTTTACCTTCATTTGAGTGACATTGTAATATAGTGATTGCACATTGTGCTACATACAGTACAGTATACTATTCCTACAGGATAGGTAACTGATGTCTCATGTAGTGTATAATTTCCTCCCATTTATTACAACTCTATTTTCCCTGATATTACAGTATTCAGTTACATTTTCTTATTATTCCCACTCTCCAATTACAAACACAAAAACACTAATGTTATTTATATATTAAAGCAATTAAGATTTGTTACACTTTATGCTTGGGGTAATTTTACTGCACAGTCTTATGTGGTTTCCAGTAATGGTTGTTGCCAGTGGCTGTTTTACCAAATTAGCGAAGGATTAGAAGTCATAGAAGAGTCTGCAGACTTACTGTATTTGTTACTTATAATTATGAACGCTTTTGGATGAAGGTTTTTGTGCTACACGCAGCAGGGATTCTTTAGGTACAAAAACCACTGCTGGTAAATGGCGTGACAGCTGGCCACACTAGCAGGTGTATTTGTTTAAAACCTGTCAGTACTGGATGAATGCTATTGATGCATTCACTGGCTCAATAGGACAGCCTGCAGTTAGGCGTGGGGTTCCCCTGAAAAGGGTCAGACTCTTTCAAGAGTCTTTTATTTTATTTATTTGGAATAAAACCAAACTGGAGTCTGAAAATAGAATGTTATCAGGAGCTGCTTTCCATAACAGTACATCATTAAATTCACTCCCCTGTTACACTTACTGATGGGAATTCCGCAGCAGCATTTTTTCCACTGTGTTTCTATGCACTAGTACATTTCATAATTAATTTTACACTTTGTTATCTTCATTGATATCACATTGTGCAGTCTAGAGTAAACACTGGTTCTTTATAGAAAGAAATAAGAATTCTGATAAACAAAAGATTATGGCATCTACTATTAGTAACAAACAAACATATCAAGTTTATTGAGGGAAAACGACAAGGTACAATTTGGGACATACAGTATGCATATCGTTATCGTACCTGTAGGACGATAAACATTTTTGCAAATACATTAATGTAGCAACATTTCCTTCTCCTGATATGCTCCTCTCATTGTTGACACTTGTTGTCTAGGTTACCGACCACCACTCTGCTCTAAAAACAGTGGTCTGGCTGGTTCATACGGTTGAAACAAGGAGTTTACATACATTGTATAAAAAAACACATGTGCATTTTTTTCACACTAAAAACATTTCCTATTTAAGTCAAGTAGGATTACCAAATATTTGCAAAATGCCAGACTAATGAGTGAGAGAATTTTTAAGGCATTTTTATTACTTTCTGTAAAGTCAAACATTTAGATATATTTCAATAGTATTTGGTACCACTGCCTTTTAAACTGTATGACTTGGGTAAAACAATTAAGATATCGAGTCCTACAGGTATAACTACCATATGTGAGATTCCTCTTCCTGTGGAACCTCTGATACATGGTAGGATGTATTGCATAAGGTTGAGCAATGCAATATTTTAAAGCAATACCAGCCAGCTACCCATACTAAGTATCTCGCATCCTATTTGTCATTTCTTTTGGCAACAGGGATTAACTATTAAAAGCCACTGCGGATAAAAAAAATGGTTGGCTCTCACAACCCTTGGACATATGGTTAGCCAAGGTTAAAAACAAGTCAAAGCAACAGAACTGCTAACAACTCTACAGCATAGGTATAAAACAGTAGGGATAGTACCAGTACCATCTTAGTAGTTTTGCAGTGCAGGAACATCCATCACTGGGGACGTTACTGTACATTGTGAGGCTGGGTGTTGTCCTCAAGCCAGTACAAAGAACAGTGATCAGCATAAGTATAAACATCTGGTCTGTTGTCGGCATAACAATTTTACTCATGAGTTTGTGTACAAGGTAGGAAAAAAACAGAGAAGGGAGATCTGGGGAATTTTGACTTTTGTCATGTTCCCCAAACTGTTCCAAAGATATTTTGCAGTATGGCAGAAAACAATATCTTGCTAAATGAGACCACTGACGCCATGGCCATTAAGATATGTAGTGGGTCTGCAGCAACTTTTTGGTAGTTACATCTAACAAGTAACATCTACCAGAACATTGCCTAGTACTTCTCCACGTTCTCCATGTTTTCCCCAGGTTAGTGATGCACATATTCCCAGTTGTCCACATGAGGTAAAAGAACTGTGATTCATAACACCTGGATAGCTTATTTAATTGCTCCAAAACATCAATTTTAAGAACTGACTAATAAATCCTACTCGTTGACAGGTCATAAGATGATCAATGTTATTCACTTCACCTGTTTAAAATTATAAAAGTATGAAAAAGTTTTGCACGTTGAGGCTCATGTGTGAAATTGTACTTCTGTTACCTAAGCAGAAAATATTGCCAGTAAAGTAGATTTGGATCACTTTTTTGTTTTAATGGTACATTACCTTAAAATAACAAAACTCTGTGACCCTATAGCTTACACAGAACACAGCAGAAAAGTGCTTTGTTACTTCTTTCACCCAGTAGGACATCAACAGTTAAATCACCTAAGGGACCATTTCATGGTAGCACACATGAATGGTGATTTCAATCAGTTTCATGTTGTTAGGTGGATCTATATATTTTTTTTTTTTAGTTTTACAGTATACATTATACTGTATATTTGCAATTATAAATTATATTGTTTTCAATATGATTGAGACTGGGAAGTAAGCAAAGCAAACGCTGGTTTTTGGTTTATTGTAGGGCATTTTTGTTGTGTACTCCCAACAATAACTCTTTCAGGTGAAAGTTATTTTTTGTGAATTTGGAATGAGGTGCTTTAGTAGCCTGTAAATTCTCCTGATCTCAGTGCAGTTTTAAATATACTTTTATTCAGGGATGTAGAACAACCTAGTTTCTTCAGTATAGGCAGCGAAATGCAAATTCCTGAAAATCTTCATAACAGCAAGCAGGTAAAGGTAACATATTAACTGTGGGGGTTGTATTGTACGGGCAGACCGTAGACCCCACAATCAGCCATTCCCACAGGTTCAGCACCCCCTGTGGTGTGCCTGACAGACTGGCTTCTTTCAGGGTCCCTGGACAGATCTCTCAATGCAATGCAGTATTATTGCAGTATGATGCATACTGCATTGACTGCAGTTCAAAAAATAATTATCTATATATTTTCTCCTCCAAAGCCTTTGTTCCTTCCTCCATTCTCCAACCGCATCCTTCTAAGCCTTCCTCCCCTTCTCATCCCCGTGATTAGTTTCAGTTCCTCTTCTCAATTCTCCTTCTCAGCCTCCATGTCCTCCTTCCTCCTCCTCAGCTTCCAGATCCTCCTTTCTTGCCCTTGTTTTCAGCCTCCATGTCCTACTTCTATTTTCTCCTTTTGCAGCCTCCATGTCCTCCTCTTTCAACCTTTTCCTCATCTTCCATGTATTCCAATATTAAGTGGCAGTCCACGAGTTTACATCCTGCATTGACCATTTTAGCTGACATCAGCGGTACATGTGCAGACCAGGAAGGTGACACAAGCAGGAGGCCAGACGGACCCACCATATTCATGGAGAAGAGGGAGGAAAAGGGATTAATGAGACATGTCAGAGTGCAGCAAGCTCTACACTACAACTCCTCTTTGACTCTTTATAACAGTAGGAGAAATTATATTATGCAACGTTGCCTCCATGTACACATTATGTAAAGGTAACATGCTCACTAGTGGACTGCCGTTTAATGCACACTGTTAACACCTTGAGTTAGGTCTGGTTGCTTATAGATTCCCTTTAAATCTATAGCATTTAATTATTGGTGCAGGGTGGATACTTTAGTGATTTTTTCTTGCCAGAGTTATTATAGGAGATCAATTACCTCCAGCAGCCTTTATAATTTCAAAGCTATCCAGAAGAAGGGATGCTTATGTACTTTTGTCCTTCTCTGTTTAAAGTAATTCAAAACAGTTACTCAGTGGAGTAGGAGCTTGTAATGACAGGTATTATATTATTCAGTACATTTCAGTGTAAAAGCCGCCCTTCACTGCTCTATCTATAGCAGATCTCTTAGTCACAACTTCCCAACTGTGGTACGGCTGCTGAAGCAAAACTAGATCATAAACATTTGTTACTGAGGATTAAATTATTCTTATGCATTTAATTAAAGTTCTCGAAATACATGCAAATTTATGTCAGAGATGCTATAATTATATTCCAGTTTTGCTCTTAATGAATTATGAACATAAGAAAGGCAGAGCTATGGCTGGGATGACTGCACTTTCACAAATGTTTTAATTACTCATCACCTTGCTTTTTATGTTCTCTATTCCAAATGTTTTCACCAATTTATACAAGAATAAAAATAATTTGCTGTAAAAAGCATATTATAGATCTTTTCATTGGTGTTTTTTACCTAGTAAATGTTACCTTTATATAATAATAATAATAATAATAATAATAACAACAACAATAATAACAACATGTTGTTATGTTTACTAATTGCAGTGTATACATTCAAATGCATATTAGGGCAAGTTTACATTAATTTTATTTTTAGCCATTTTTGTGAAATAAAGTAGACAGCTGATGGTTTTTTTTCTCACAATAGTCTGCACTTTTTTGACCACCATAAGTAAGACCATTACAGACAGTTGTTTGTTTTACCTCGAGTATACAAAACAATGAACTGGATGAATAATTGATCAACTGCCCAGTCCCTTCCTCAGCTATAATTTACGTGTCAGTCTAGATGAATTAAGGCTTGGTATATAGTTATATTGTTAAAAAAATATCTTACTTTTCCCATCTAAAGACAAAACGCCTAGGGGGACGTGCTGTGGGGGTCCCGATCACATGTATTGACAGGCGGGGGTAAGCTTCTTACCTCCGTCCTGTCGGTTTAGCGATCCATGTATAGAGTCCGCTCTCAGGCAGGCTCTATACATAGATCGCCGATAACACTTCTCTATGCTATGCCATGGCATAGCATAGACCAGTACATGCAATCTAATGATTGCATATTTAACAGTAAATAAAGAGGTTACAAAAAAAGTATAATAAAAGTGTTAAAAATGTATTAAAAAAAAAAACCTTATAACCCCCCCCAATAAAAAAGACCCCCTTGCCTATTAATAAAAATATAAATAAATAAACATATTACATATCGTAGCGTGCGGAATTGTCCGATCTATTAAAATATAACATTATTGTTCCCGCACGGTGAACGGCGTAAACGGAAAAAACAAAAAAAACACCAGGATTGCTGATTTTATTTAATTATATATCACAAAAATTTTTACAAAAAGCGATAAAAAAAACTAGGGATCATGGCGCAAAAAATGACATTGCAACCAGCCCTGTAGGTGGAAAAATAAAAGCGCTAAGGCTCTTAGAAGATGGGGAGGAACATTGCATTAATTTGACCCTGACTTTTGTGCATCAAAGGGCTCTGTTTTGAAGAGGTTAAAATGTAGCACTGCCATAGTGAATGTATCTAAGTAAAAAGTCGCAAAAATGCAAAAATTGGGCAATTATATTCACCTGGTACTGACCAGAGGTAAGCCTGCACCTGTTCGTGCGACTTTTTAAAAAGTAGCAAATGATAAATTGAGTGCTAATCCCGGATTATGTGAACTTTTGGGTAAATACTCAAAACAGGCAGATTTTAAAAAAGTTACATCTAAAAAATATTCACCCCTCGAATACTGGTTCATAAATAGGCACAAAACCCTTGATAAATTTCCCCCTTAGTTGTTTTTGGACTCTAGATTTAACCATATAGTGTCTAATAAGCGTACTTTGGAAACTTTGGTATTAAATGTTCTCCATTTATTTTGAATCCACTCTTAGTTTTGACTCAAAATCTACAGTGGCACTTAAAGAAAAAAGTGCCATGTCTGAAGGCAGCCTCAAATCACTTTTTCTTAAATTCCAGGACCCATAACTTTTTATTTATTTATTAATGTGTCAATGTAGAAAGGTGAGAGCTTATTCTGTGCAGGACAAACTGAAATTCATATTTTTGGGTACATGTGAGTTATTAGCCACTTTCTTTTTCTTTTTTTGTTGGAGAGAAGCAGATTAATCCATTTTCACACCACAATGTAAACCTGCTTTTAGGAGCCGTTAAAGGGGTATAGAGGGGGTTCATTACACAATCCCTCTCTATGCCGGTCAGTCCCAAAGCCAATATGAATAGCTGGGGGCCCCCGCTAGTAGCCATCGTGGAGTGTTCCTCTGCACCAAGAGTATTACAGCAGCATTAAATGGTATTGAAATGCCTTCCCTTGTAGCCTAGTGGGGATTGTGAAAAGCCGGAAGCCAATCCATTATACTTACTGCCCAGGGCCTCGTTTGTGTCTCTGTGTTGTCCTTGGTTCGGTGGTTGCTTCAGGATGCCTTTAGTAGCAAATAGAAGTAAATAAATAAAGAGTCCCCATAATTCCCACTCTCACACAAATGTGCATTAGGAGACAGAGCTTCCTTCTCCATTTCCATAGCGTTTCCATAGCTCCATTTCCATCTCCAGCATGAGACCCAGTGTGATGTGATTCTACAGTGCTAGGACTTGCACCGGAGATGGGTACTATGACAACAGATCAGGATGTTTAAGTGTCAAATTGTAATAGAAGTTATTTTAAAAAATTATTTTTGTGCAGAGCACTGCACAAAAAAACTTTACAGGTATACTTTAAATATAGAAAATTCTCTAGGGTTCTTTATCCCTATGTACCAGTCTGCCATTTAACTTATTCATGTAGTATTTTTGATTTTGTAATGTTTGTTTAGGCTAGGTTTACACTGTGTTTTCAGCATCCGTTTAACTGATCCATTTTTTGCAAAAAATGGATTGCAAAAAACTATGCGTTTTTTTTGATGCACAATAAAGTACTGTTGACACAAATTTTGACCGTTAAAAAAAACAGATCTGTTAAACGGATTGCAAAAACGCAGTGTGAACCCACCCTAACCATCATCTCTTGTATAGCGCTCCAGAATGCTTTAAAAATAAATAATAATAATAATAATAATATTTATCCCGTACTGTTACTGCCACTTTAGTGCTGCCATAGTTACAGATTGGGGCGGGGGCAAGCTTTGTGAACATTTCAAGGCCTATGGTATACTTAATTTGCCACTGAGCTCACGTAATGCAAACATCTCATGCTGTGTTTGTGTTACAAAGCACAAATATGCTGGGAGTGAAATGCGTTCCAGATTTTCTTACTGTATTACAACCAGCTTGGGGAAAATTGCAGGTCACCAATAGATTGAACAGGCTATATAGAATGCTTGTGAGCTTCTATACATTGTATAACTAGCGTAATTATGCTGGAAAAGGGAAGTCTATGAAGAGTTTCAAGCTAAGCCTTCTTGCAACAGTTCTAGAACAAAATTATTTATTTAATAACCTATTATTCTCTTGCCCATTAAAGTTAAGTGTCAAGTCTTTAAAGTTTATTGAGCCCTTAGCATGCTAAAAGCACCCAATACTGTATGGTGAAAGACCATTTAAATTACTTGGAGGATAGTCAAAGGAGGTTCTGCATTTTGGAACCCAGTTCACAACAGTTCTTGGAACGTTACAAACTTTTTTTTTTTGGCAACGCTTAGACCAACCATTTTCAGTTTCTTTCATTCCTGCCCCTTAATTTATAAAGACACAATATCAACTTCCACCCTCCCTATATGGATAGATGACAAAGAAAACAAGAGTCTTTTAGTTTTTCAGTTTTGTGCTGATGCCCATGTTTTGTGAGTGGCTTTTGCACCTGCTGTGCTTCCTTAACAAACCTTCCGATTGCAAGGCTTACTTCTTTTTGGAGAGTTTCAGCAGTTAAAAACAAAGAGCTTTCTAAATATTCAAAATTTGCCTTAAAACCTATGACGTTTTCTTCCTGGTCAGATTTCCATAATCCATATTAAATACGTTTCATGATATTAAATGTTGTCATAAAGAAAAGTTTATAAATTAAAGGTGTACTCCAGAGAAAAAAAAAGCTGGTGTCAAGTCTTAAGTATTCCAGTACTTATCAGCTTCTGTGTCCCCTACAGAAACCAATGTATTCTTTCTAGTCTCGTATGTTAATCTCTGCTGCTTTCGCTGTCCCTGTCAGAAATTGTTCAAAGCAGTAGCAAATCCTCATGGAAAACCTCTCCTGTTCTAAACACACTGAGAGAGTTTTAAGAGTAGAGTATCCCAAGAGACAAATTTATAACCTAGACTTGAGAGGGGCTATGAAGGACTATATACAACTATATCATAACCACAGTTCTGTATTAGCAAAGACTTCAAAAGATAAGGATTTGGGGTTACAGATTTCTGACAGCCTTAAAATGAGTCACCAGTGCACCCAGATGGTAGGGAAAGCTAATCGTATGCTGGGCTGTATAGCTAGTGGTATAACCAGTAGGAGATGATGCTCCCGCTGTATAGAGCTCTAGTGAGACCACATCTGGAGACCTAGCCTACAAAAAGATATTGATAAATTAAAGGGGTCCAAAGATGGACAACAAAAAAGGAAAGGCTTAGGAAAATACTTAAAGGGGTAGTGCGCCATTTTCGTTTTTCCACTTAATTAACACACATTACAAAGTTATATAACTTTGTAATGTGTGCTATAAGGCTGTCTTGCCCCATCCCCCCCCCCAACACCCCCACCCCCCGGAAGTTAAATAAAGTATACATACCAAATCAATGTCGAACCCGTCCTCCTCTCCCGGGCGCCATCTTGGGTTGATGTCGTCACAGCAGGGGACGGTCCTTGTCTCCTTCATCTTTGCTGTCTTCCACAGCAGTAAATGGGAGAAGAAAAGGCTGCTGGTGCAAGCTGGAAGCCATGTGATGCTCTCCAGCCAATGAAAAGGCTGCCGGTGTGCATGCTTACCTGAAGCCTTTTCTTTGCCATTCATTGTACCCGGACCCAGATGCGAGGACGGCGGCCAAAGATGGCAGGGACGCGGCCAGTGATAAATTTGAGCGGCGATCGTCACCAGTGGGACGGTAAGTATATTTTATGTGTGTGTCTGTTTTTTTTTTTGTGTGTGGCCGCCGCACTACCCCTTTAAGGATTAGTGTTGAGCCAGCACTACGGTAAAATTCTTGAGCGCTCTATACTTGAGTCAAGCATTTTTCAATGCTCAATCTTGACTCAAGATACGAATCCCATTGAAATCAAAGGGCATTTAACCAGGTGCCTCCTGCTCAGCTGTGCAGAAGATGTCTGGTTCTCTTTCAAGGAATGTGTAAGCAAAATGTACAAAAATGTGAATGAAAAATTGTAATAGGCTCCTGCAAGACACCTCCGGGAGTATGCCATCAATTCAATTGGAGTTGCAATGTGACTTGCAGTGACTTGCAGTAATTATCTGTTACCCCTGCCTCAAGCCTAGAAGATGACAGCCCGCCTCCACTCATGCTTTCGAAGTCCTTCTCCACTTTTCATGCATGCCAGATACAAACATACATACTTACAAAGAACCTTGGACAGCTGGGTACTTGGGGATGTCATATTTACTCTAAGCTTGAAGGTTACCACCGACAGTGCAGAGAGAGAGGTGACAGATGTTGTGCACTGTCAGGAGTGGCACCGTCATCATATCTCATGGCACAGGCACGAGAAGTGGAGTGGGACTATGAAAGCAAAGTGGTAGGTGGGCTGTCGTCTTCTAGGGTGTAGGTGAGCAGGGGTGGTAGGGACAAGTCAGAAAGGTGTTACAGAGCGGCATGGCTGCAGAGTTTTTCCTGCAATGCAGAAACAGGCATAAGAAGAGGTAATTATATAATGTGATTAAGAGGTGTAATATTGTAGCTTTGTCATTTTTGACCTTACAGGTTCCCTTTAACTATAATAAAAACTTTTTGATAAAATGTTATATAGTTTTAGTACAAAAACAAAATGCACTCAAATAACATAATTCTAATACATATATTTCTGCAGATTTCTAAATTACTTGCTTGATAACTAAAAAGATATATGCCATGCCGAATGTTTACACATTTACATTTTCTACTTCTGAAAATTGTTGGATCATATCAGTTTGCTTAAACATGCTTAAGAAACATAGGTTCACGGTGCACATGCTAAATTACCTTAACCTTGAGTTACTTAAGTCGGTATTACAAATCCTTTTCTGTTTTGCTCTTACTCAGTAGAGTGTTTTTAGCTGGCAGACTGCCTTTATATACTTGTATGATTTATATACATATAAAACATAGACATATAACACTTCAGAAAAATTGGCACTACTTTACCATGAAAATGTTGCTGCTTATAACAGTATAAAATATAATTTAAATGTTCTAGTAGATATAATAAAATGATATATGAAGCACATAAAGTGCTAAGATGTAAAATGTATATATCTTAAACCATATGCTATGAATAAATAAATTTATATTATTAACTTACAGAAATGAATGCCAGTATGAACCACGTGCTACAAATAGAATATATTTATGCATATAAATACTGCATACAAGATATTAATTACAAGTTGTATTCAGTTTACACCTGCATGTTAGTATGGAACAAGGTAAAAGTTAACCTTAGCAAATACTAATATTCCCCCCAGTTATTTATAAGAGCCTATAAGACTTTAATAAGAATTTTTAATGATTATTTCAATAGTTTTCCACCCCGTCTGCTATTTAAAAGTAAGTATTTAATCTGTGACTGTGGCATGTGAAAACCAAATCCATTTGGGACTTACAGTAATTATGGAATGGTTCATGTGTACATAAAGGTAGCCTAGGTCCTTTCATCCCCTAGATGTAAATATACATCATTAGAGATGAGCGAAGCAAACAAGAAATTTGCTTCATTAATTGGTGAATTTTTCATGTAAAATTCGCACATTGGCAAAGTGAATTTTAATGAACTAAATTAAAAGGTTAATCAATTGTTGAGCTGTTTCAGTGCAGTTACCGGACATCGCTCACCTGTTCACGTTCCCCCGGTGTCCTTTTCTGCCTCCCAGGGCCGCTGACAACCCCGCAGCTTGGCTGTGGTGCTCTACCGTCTTCAGTGACTGACTGAGACGGGACAGTGCCACAGCCAGTGATTGGCCAAGCAGCCACTCTTCAGATAACAGTAACAGCCTACTAAGCCAATCACAGGCTGCGGGGCTGTCCTGAGGCCCCCAGCACACGGAGCGTTGTGTGTGCCGGATGCTGAAGAAAGAAGATGTCAGATGTGAGTATGAACACCCCCACCCGCAGTGCACTCATCCCAGCAAGGAACATGGTCACTTAACTCCCTTTCTGATATTGGTGCAATGTAAGATCAGTCTGGCCTCCAAGAGGGTTAACTGCATATGCTATGCATTATTCAGTATGGGACCCGAAAGGTTAAGTGGCATCCTCCCTTAACCCCTTGGTTGCCACACTGTAAACAGTTATCTGTAAAGGTGCCTCATACTGTAGAGAGCAGAACATCCATCAAATGATGGGTGTTTCCCGTCTGCCTATTTTTTGTGTTTCTCTAGTCTTTTAGATATCGGTATGCAGAGGATTATGTCGGATTTGGTGGTGTACATTGATTTTTTAAATAAAATGGTGTGGGGGTGGTTTTGATTGAATAAAACATTTTTAAAAAATGTGTAGTGTTTTTATTTATTTTACAGGCTTAATAGTGGAAGCCATCTTTAGTGAAATGGCTAACACTAACCCTTGCATTATTACCCCAGTACCCACTGCACCAGGGGTACTGGGAAGAGCCAAGGTGCAGTAGTCCTGGAGCATCAAAATTGGCACTTCTGGACTGGGCAGCAGCGTGCTGGTATTTTTAAGTTGGGGAGGGCCCTTCCCACCCTGGTATTACTAGCCAGCTGCTGTTTGATTTCTTAACCCAGCTGGTTATGAAAATAAGGGGAATCCTATTTGTTTTTTTAAATGATTAAATAATAAATTATGACAAATTGCATAGGATTCCTCCCATTTTCATAAGCAGCTTTCTGAAGGCCTCTGTGGCTGCCATGACAGATCTACTACTAAAGCCTGTCATAGGCTGGTTGTACTAGTAGATTGCTAAACTGGCAGTTCAGGCAACAAGGTAAAAAAAAAATGGATTTTCTTATTAACTCCTTCTTTTCTGGGTTTACTTTCACTTTTGACTTTTTCCTCCTCACCTTCTAAAACCCATAACACTTTTATTTTTCTACATAAGGAGCCATATTTGGGCTTGTATTTTGCGGGACTAATTGTACTTTTTTGTGACTCCTTTCATTTTACTATAAATTGTACAGCTAAACTGAAAGAAAAATATTTGTGGGGTGAAATTGGGTAATTTTATTTGTACACCATGCAAGTTATAGTACAAGTGACAGGTTATCTGTATTCTATGGGTCAATGTGATTACAGCAATACCCAATTTATATATTTATTTTATATTATTTGTAAAATTATTTTTATTTTTATTTTTTTAAGTAACCACTGTATTTTTAAGTTAATATCCTTAGAATTGCTCTGTTCTAACCCCTACCATTTTAGTTTAGATGGGACTTTTTGGTCTAGTTTTATAAACTTCTTTTTAAGGCCGGGTTCACACTACGTAAAAAACACGGCCGTATTACATAACATAGGACGTTGTTTGCGCAAACATGGCCGTTGTTGTGAAATACGGCCATGTTTTTTACGTAGTGTAAACCCGGCCTAAAGTATGATGCAACAAAAAAAACAACCCTTCATTTTAGTGTTTCATTTTTTTTTTCATTTACGCCATTAAAGTGACTCTGTACCCACAATCTGACTCCCCCAAACCGCTTGTACCTTTGGATAGCTGCTTTTAATCCAAGATCTGTCCTGCGGTCTGTTCGACAGGTGATGCAGTTATTGACCTAAAAAAATACTTTTAAACTTGAAGCCCGTGCCATACGGGAGTATTTGTGCCCTAACTTTGCACCACCCCTCCGTCCCTCCTCCCCACCCTCTTCATCATTAGGGATGCTGCAGGCAGATTGCCTCCTATTCCCCACCTGTGTCAGCCCGGCACATTGGCTGGATCGTTAAGGACCTGTGCAATGTTCAGCATGGAGAAAATGTTTCAGTGGCATTCCTAATGATGAAGAGAGTGGTGAGAAGGGACGGAGGGGTGGTGCAAAGTTAGGGCACAGATACTCCCGTTTGGCACGGGCTTCAAGTTTAAAAGTATTTTTTTAGGACAATAACTGCATCACCTGCCAAACAGACCACAGGACAGATCTTGGATTAAAAGCAGCTATCCAACGGTACAAGTGGTTTGGGGGGATCAGATTGTGGGTACAGAGTCACTTTAATGATGTGGGATAAGTAACATTATATTTTAGTAAGTTGGACAATTTTGCACGCAGCAATACCAAATGTTTGAGTTTACATTTTTTAATTTGAAAAATGGGAAAATGCATATGACATGAATTGGTAAGGTAGTTAAGGGACCCCAAGCCTTTCCTCTAACGCCTAGGACAGTATAATGGCAGTGTACTCTAATGCCTAGGAAAGTATACTTTAGCTTATATTAACCTTTTTGTATACTTACGTTGGAGAAAATCCCAAGAAAACTGTACTACCAATCTAAGCAAAATAAAAGGCAAAAAGAGGAACATTTTAATAAAAGCCTGAAACTATTCAACTGTTGTACATGTCTCTTGACAGTGATGTAGCTAAATTTATGGGGGTGCAGTTTAGACATAACTGAATTTTTTAAAAATTTTCTCAGAGTAATTCTTTAACATTTTTCCTCCGTTTGTCTACAGACACTGATATTGGAGCATTGCCAAACACAACATTAATCACAGTCTTTAATCAAATTTGTTCCAGCACCTTTTTAGCTGGATAAGCTCATGCCCTCTCAATAACACATCTGGCGGAGAATGTTCACATCTAGTCAAAAGTGGGAAATCTGACAGCATTTCTCTTTTCTGGTTTACTGATCACAATTTAATAACTTGTTCTGTTCTACATGAAGATTTCAAAGAATGTAATTAATTCTGCAAGGTTAAACAATATACAGAATTATATATATAATATATAAGGACAATAAAACATACATAAATGAATTAATGATTTTTTAATTGCCTGTAAATAATATATGTATAAGCATCACATTCTGATGTAAGAAACAAAGGTTTATAGAAGAGTGAGTTGTGCTAAACTCTAATCATCTCTGACCTGAAATCCTGCTACCTTCCCTCATGCAGCCTTCGCTCTTCCAATCACCCCCTTTTGTTTCCCCCCCTTGTTCGTACCTCAAACAACCGCCTCCAAGACTTTGCCCGAGCCTCCCCCATACTCTGGAACTCTCTACCCTGACACATCCACCTCTCACTACAAACTACAATAATTCTGCTCCACTTTTTGACTGGTTGCACCTTCAGTCACTATCCCCTTACCTCATATATTGTAATCCCTCGTGGGCAGGGTCCTCTCCCCCCATGTACCAGTCTGCCATTTACCTTATTCATGTAATGCATTTTGATCTTGTAATGTTCTGTTTGTTAACCCCTAACACTTGTATAGTGCACTTATAAATAAATAATGATAATAATAATAATAATAATAATAATAATAATAATAATAATAATAATAATAAACTGATGTAATAAATGGTGGACAGCAAACTGCCTTTCATAGTAGCTAAGTTGTATCTTATAAGAAATAAAACCTTGAAGGCATTTTATTTTGAGAGAATAGCTTTATTTTCTTTATAGAAAATAACAATTTAAGTAAACTTGGTATCACTATAAAATTGTATCAACCTGCACAATTAAAGAGGTACTCTGGAGATTTTTTTTTAATATAAACTGGCGGCAGAAAGTTATACAGAATTTTAAATTACATCTATTAAAAACCGCAAATTTTCCAGCACTTATTAGCTGCTGTATGTCCTGCAGTGCTTTCTGCAGCCACCTCTGTCCATGACAGGAACTTTTCAGAGCAGTGACATACGGCAGCTCATAAGTACTGGAAGACTTGAGATTTATAAATAGAAGTAATTTACAAATCT
Organism: Dendropsophus ebraccatus; assembly: GCF_027789765.1. NCBI lineage: Eukaryota > Metazoa > Chordata > Amphibia > Anura > Hylidae > Dendropsophus > Dendropsophus ebraccatus. The sequence goes on from NC_091455.1 coordinate 92,899,345, forward strand.
GTTAAACTTTCTGCACTAGTTTACTTGAAAAAAAAAAAAATTCTACCGGAGTAACCATTTAAGTTACAAAACAAAATGTGCTAATTGATGTTTGTTGCTCACATCCCCTCATAAAAATAAAGAAAGCAAGATATAATTAAAATTTACAGTTTCTCCCACAAAAGAGAGCTCAGTCAACAGAGGCAATAAGTCATGGCGCTAAACCCTTAGAGGACCGGGCCAATTTTAATTTTTGTGTTTTCGTTTTTTTCCCCTTGTGCTTAAAAGGCCATAGCACTTACATTTTTCCACCTAGAAATCCATATGAGCCCTTATTTTTTGTGCCACTAATTGTACTTTGCATTGACAGACTGAATTTTTTCATAAAGTACACTGCGAAACCAGAAAAAAATTAAATGTGTGGTAAAAAAACCCAAAAAAAACGCATTTTGTTTACTTAGGCGGTATTTGTTTTTACGCTGTTCACCCAGGGGTAAAACTGACTTGTTATTCATGTTCCTCAAGTCGTTACGATTACAACAATATGTAACATGTATAACTTTTATATTATGTGATGGCTTGTAAAAAATTCAAACCATTGTTAACAAATACTGTATATGTTCCTTAAAATCGCTTCATTACCATGCGTATAGCGTTTTTATCCTTTGGTCTATGGGGCTGTGTGAGGTTTAATTTAAGTTAAATTTAATTTTCAAATCAAATCGACTTTAATTCAAGTTCTTTTTTGCAGGGCTGTCAGGTCATCAATTGTATCTCCAAGGTACACGCCACCGCTTAAAGGAACACACAGTGAAACTGGTGGATCCTAATTTTGGATCCTCGTGTTGTCCATTTCGAACCAAACAATTGGTGGGAGGATGTAAACTTGAGGGTGTGCTCTGCCGTTCTTTCATTTTGTAGCTGTTTCAAAGGATGTAGTCAGCAGCTTGGTAAAGGCCACTTTATGGCCTGTTTTTTTAATCTTCAATTTCAATTTTCAAATCAAATCGACTTTAATTCAAGTGCTATTTTGCAGGGCTGTCAGGTCATCTATTGTATCTCCAAGGTACACGCCACAGCTAAAAGAAACGCACAGTGAAAATGGTGGATCCTAATTTTGGATCCTTGTGTTGTCCATTTCGAACCAAACAGTTGGTGGGTGGATGTAAACTTGCGGGTGTCCATAATCATCACACCTGTTAAAGTACATTATTGCCCCTCCTGTTACTGTACCTTATTGTCGCCACTATTACTGTACATAAAATTTGCTGGTAAACTTCTTACCCTATATCATTCTAAAAAGTAAAATGACCTTTACGTAATAATGCCAACATTATACCCATTTTATGGTTACAAAATATTGTTTTACTATTTTTTACCTCTAAAATGTTATTATTTAAATCTCTTTTAGGGTGCGTTCACACCTACAGGATCTGCAGCAGATCTGCAGCAGATTTGATGCTGTGTTCAGTTATTTAAATGAAATTTGCTGCAGAAAATCAGCTGCAGATCCTGTAGGTGTGAACGCACCATTATTATAAATTTATAATTTATGGAGTCCTTATATGCATTAAACACTTATTATCTGGAGTGTTTATTAGGTCACAGTAATCACAAATAAACTTAAGTACTATTGTGAGTCAGAACATTTCATTTCACTACTTTAGGTTAACCTCCATATTAAATGTATTGTCTTTTTTTAGATCACTGGGGAGCAACAAGTGACACTGAATATATTAAATGACTCACATATGCTCAGTGGGATATTATACCCTATTATTTTATGATAACTGGCTGTTTAATCATACTTTTAAAACGAATACAACTGGAAATGAATGAAAACACTAGTTGGTAACTAATTCTAAAGCTATGTTCAAAAAATGTATGAACAACGGCCACAGTCTGGCCCTCAAAAAACAATGGCCATTGTTGCATTGAAAATTGCATAGCGGCCGGAAATAATAGACATGTCAATTATTTCAATGGCCGTAGCAGACAATGGACATTGTTCAATACATTGTGTAAACAATTGACTTCAATGCAACATATTTCTCTATCACAAGAATGGCCATTGTTTTAATTGCAAACAACTGCAGTTCTTTTCATAAAATGTACATTGTGTGAACATAGCCTAAATGTGAACATTACCACTACAGCCATACAGATTGATGTCCAGCATGCCCTTTTTTTCCTATGTCAAACCTGAACCTATATACAATGGCTCAGCCTCTTCATCTCAGTCTCACAGCTAAAGTATCACAACATGCGCTACCCCTTCATTCTACTAATCAGTGGGGGTCTGAGCATCTGCACCCCGACTGATACAAACCTCTGACATGTCGCTATGATATGTCAGAAGTTTGTTTAAATGATAAGTACCCTTTAATGTAGATTTCAGAGCCTGCTTTATTTGTGTTGATTTTGCTTTTTTTAGTTTATTTTTCCTTACTTTCAATTGACATTTGGCAGTATTTGAACTAATTATCGATTTCCTGTAATTGTATCCGTAGTGCATCTGCATCTGATAAAAGTACAGTTCTAGTTAATAGAATTAAACTAGTAAAAAAATTTAACTAACTTGCCCATATTTGATTCATGTTTTTCAAGGATGTCACGGATGTGACATCTATAAAGAACATGGATCCCATAGACTTCTATTAGCTAATCCATAACGCAATCTGTGAAAAAGCATAATGTGTAAATAGCACAATAGAGATCAATGGGCACTAAGGTGATCTGTGGTTGCAGATCTGTAATCACAAAAAATTTTGCAGGACAAGTGAATTAGGCCTTAAAGTTATTAAATCAAGTTTAAAAGTTTTCAACTTACAGTGTTGTCTGAGAAATTGTAGAGGGAAAACTATCATTTTCACATGTATGTATCTATAATCTATATCATAAAAATGAAAGTCTGTCTGTCCCATATAGACTTCCAAACGCCTGAACCGTTTGACCCCAAATTTGGCCCACAGATACATTGGGTGCCCGGGAAGGTTTTAGCGAAGGTCCCGTCCCCGCCAGATGTACAGGAGGGGAGGGGGAGGGGGAAGAGCGGCGCCCCATAGAGATGAATTGTAAAATCTCCACACTGCACACACATAATTAGCTGCAGCTGCCCAGAGAAAATGGCAGTTGGGAGCCTTAGCAACCAATAGGATTAGTGCTTTCATTTTCACAGGGAGTTGTGGTTGCTAGGGAAGCTGCCTCACAACATCCACAGTAATAACTGGTAGACCCCCTACTCCATCTATACAGTACATGTATACAGGGCCCCCTACTTTATCTATACAGTACATGTATACAGGGCCCCCTACTCCATCTATACAGTACATGTATACAGGACCCCCTACTCCATCTATACAGTACATGTATACAGGGCAGTATTACCAGCTGCTGCTGCCCTAAGCGCTAAACCTGAGGACACCCCATCCTCACTCACCAATTAGCATCAGGATTGGTAGGTAATAGCTCCAGACATCACATTTAACACCGCCACACCAGACCTGACCAATACCGCCATACTGTGACTGGATAACACCGCCATACCAGACCTGACCAATACCGCCATACTGTGACTGGATAACACCGCCACACCAGACCTGACCAACACCGCCATACTGTGACTGGATAACACCGCCACACCAGACCTGACCAATACCGCCATACTGTGACTGGATAACACTGCCATACCAGACCTGACCAAAACTACCATAATGTGACTGGATAACACTGTCATATCAGACCCGACCAATACCGCCATACTGTGACTGGATAACACCGCCACACCAGACCTGACCAATACCACCACACTGTGACTGGATAACACTGTCATACCAGACCTGACCAATACCACCACACTGACTGGATAACACCGTCATACCATACTTAATAACACCGCCACACCAGACCTGACCAATACCACCACACTGTGACTGGATAACACTGTCATACCAGACCTGACCAATACCACCACACTGACTGGATAACACCGTCATACCATACTTAATAACACCGCCACACCAGACTTGACCAATACCGCCCCACTGTGACTGGATAACACTGCCATACCACACCTGACCAATACGGCCATACTGTGACTGGATAACACCGCCATACCAGACCTGACCAATACCACCGCACTGTGACTGGATAACACCGCCACACCAGCCCTGACCAATACCACCACACTGTGACTGGATAACACAGTCATACCATACTTAATAACACCGCCACACCAGACTTGACCAATACCGCCCCACTGTGACTGGATAACACTGCCACACCAGACCTGACCAATATCGCCATACTGTGACTGGATAACACTGCCATACCAGACCTGACCAATACCGCCATACTGTGACTGGATAACACTGCCATACCAGACCTGACCAATACCACCGCACTGTGACTAGATAACACCGCCACACCAGCCCTGACCAATACCACCACACTGTGACTGGATAACACAGTCATACCATACTAAATAACACCGCCACACCAGACTTGACCAATACCGCCACACTGTGACTGGATAACACTGCCATACCAGAACTGACCAATACCACCATACTGTGACTGGATAACACTGCCACAGCACCTCCACCAACTCTATACTACAGGTATACAGAACCCCAAACTATACACTACAGGTATTCAGGACACCAAAACTATACACTACAGGTATACAGGAACTCCACTAACTATATACTACAGATATACAGGACCCTCAAACTATACACTACAGGTATACAGGACTCCCGAACTATATACTTCAGGTATACAGGACCCCCTATACACACTGACACTTTATACCCGGGCAGAGCGGGGAACATTTTCTAGTATGTAATAAAGGTGACCCCCCTACTCTTAGCCAGAGCTGATGGACACCCGTCCTTGCATTTCTATGGCTGTCATGTAATGCTTCATTTTTATTTGCTGTTTTCTGTTCTTCTACAAGTTTTCCTTATTACATCGTTTGGTACAAAATTAAAGTAAAAATATAGAACTATCTGATTTTACCTTTCAAGAGAGGAATACAACTCTGCTGTATCTATGGGCTCGATAGTTGGTTACCTCTATACCTGCTAGCATCTAGACTTTGTTCTAATCTTTTGAGAGTAAATGACAATATGGACTTTCTGTTCTGTTTATAAAAAAAATCCACAAAATCATGCATTTAATGAAAAATTTAATTCAACCTTTTTTCTTTGTTCATGCGTAGTTATTACTGAGCTTCATCTGTTCCAGCTTATCCGTTATTAAAGTGCTTGTCTGGAATTAATTTGATAAAATCTCTGTAATCATTTTGGCTGGTGTCCAGGTACAGTTTTTAGCATTATTAAACATATAAGAGATAGACCTAAGAAAAATGTTTTCAGGTGTACAGAGGAAAATTGGAGTTATTGCTAGTACTCTCCAGATCTGTAGTTCTGCTGCACGACACTGTCTATTTTTGGCTGAAGTGGTGGGAGTGAATAACTTTTTTGTATCACGCTGCTTTGTTGATCAGACTGGATCAAACATAACTTGCTCTTCTTTTTAAGCTTTCTTGCTGAGTCACAAGCGGCACAGTCATGTGTTGTGCTCATGTAAAATGTAATTAAATAAAGAAATACATTATCTTTAAAATTTTGGAAGGCATTTCTCTTAAAAGATCACAGGTACTGCAAAAAAAAAAAACTAGATCAGATGAATAGTTTTCTATAATTTTTTTTATTTTTTTATAATTTATTTTTTATTTTAAAATCTACTTTATTCTTTAAGTATTTTCTCTTTAGATCACAACCATTATCTTCTGTTAGGCTTTATTCATGCTTATGCTTTGCTTATGCTTTATGCTCATGCTTATTATGAATCTATGTCACAGTCAAAAATTACATTAATGGTTCGTTCACACGTACAGGATCCGCCGCAGATTTGATAGCGCGGATTTAAATCTGCAGCAGATCTGTAGCAAATTTGATAGCCCAGATTTGATTTGCTTTGAATCTGCAACTTCAAATCTGCGCCATCAAATCTGCTGCAGATCCTGTACATGTGAACGCACCCTAAACATGTTTTTGTGTTTGTTTTGCTAAGATGATCCATCCCCTTTTCGGTTAATTTTGGGAGCATATACATTTATTAGAAATAGGTAAACTATAGGAGCTTCTGTGGTCCTTTGGCCACTAGCAATGTCTATAGTATGCCTATGATTTTTCCAGGTTTCTAGCAGGGATCTTTTGCTGCAAACTCTGACTAAAGGCCCTATTACACCAAGCAATTATTGGCCGTATTTAGCCGATAATCACTTGGTGTAATAGCTACTATTGAAAGACAATGATCAGCAGATCAGCAATCTTAACATGTTGAAATTTGTTTTAACAATAACAACAGTCTGCTGGCTATCTTCTTTGGGCTATCTGCTATGGGCTCCCCAGATGATATAAGAATAATCCAGGGAGCCCCTCCCACACCTCCCTGCAGCCCTCCCCCCACATCTCCCCGCGGCCCTATCGCTCCTGCCAGCATGTGTAACAGGGCCGGCAGCGAGCGGGAAATGAGGAGCAAGTAGCACTCGCTTGCTGCTCCTGATCAGCCCGTGTAATAGGGCCTTTAGTATTTGGTGGATTTTCTGGCCTTTGATCCTTGGATAAGCACCCTGATTAGATCCTTGTTTGCTGGTTTCTGGATGAAGCATTCTAGCCTAGCTAACAGAACTGTTTTCTGACTACTCTTTGTCCACGTTTTTTGGCTAATCAGTGCCCTCTTGGTTCTGATCCCAGCTAGTCTACTATTTTCTTACTAACCCTAGGCTTGTTTGCCACAATTTCCCCTGATACTATAAGTCTGTAATCTGACTCCAAATAAAGCTCCCTAGCAGCCAATTGCATCCTGGTTCACAGCAGTCTCTGATGAAGGATAGCCATAGATTCTGCCAGCTCAGGTGGTGTTGGTAGCCACTTGTTCTAGCACACAATCATCCTGTGATTCTAGGGTGTCATTACAACAGCTACATTGACATTTTCTGGTTGCAAGGAGTCTTTTCCCCATACATGGGTTTAGATAGACATAAGAAATTATTTCAGTGTGAGGCCAGCAGGATTTCAAGATTAGGACTGCCGAGTCCTAATGACATAAATGATTTATCATCTTTCTTATAAGTAATTTTGTAATTGGGTTACTGTTTTAGCTTGTATATACACTTTTTTTTAATATAAATATTGTAAAATATTTAGATACGTTGTATTAATATAGCTAAAAGGGTAGTCCTGTTAGAAGCAATTATCAGCTAGCCACTGTATAGGTGGTAACTTCAGTACTGGTGGGGGTATAACCAAAGTGACCCTTTTTCCCTGTTTCTCTCAGCCATAAGACTCCTTCTAGGTGGAGTTTGCTTTGTGGATAAGGATGCACCCTGCAACTCCATCCAAAATCTATGGCTCTGACAAAAAACAACACCACACAGGGGATGGGTTTTTCATGGTTCTTAAAACATTTTATGTGTTGAGTGTATAATTTACATAAAGTTTGGCAGCTAACCAGGAAACATAGCCAACAGGGTTGTTTATCTGTGCAAACAACACAAAGTTTCAACAGGTGTAGAGTTCCCTGGGAGGTTTGTGATTCCCTTAACACAATAGCAAATGGAAAACATACTGCTTAGAAATATTAACAAGAACAAAAAAACAACTATTAAGCAAAATTAAATACAGAATTATTGAATATACTATAAAGAATTATATATATCAGTCAAAAGTTTGGAAACACCTTTTTATTCCATGTTTTTTTCTTTTTTTTACTACATTGTAAATTCATATTAAAGACATACACACAGAATTGAGAAGTAGAAAATAGAGGCGTCAAACAAACCAAAATACAGTATGTGTTATATGTTAGACTCTTCAAAGCAATTGCTTTGATGACAGCTTTGCATACTTTTGACATTTTCCTTTACTCTGTGGCCCAACTTCTCTCAAACCTCTTCAGATGGACTTTAGGTCTGGGATTGTGGAGTCCATGTCATCTGACTAAGAACTGTATCAGTCTCCTTTATGATCAAATGGCCCATACATAGCCTGGAGGTATGTTTGGGGCTATTGTCCTTTTGATTAAGCAGATAATGGCTCCACTAAGTGCCATCCAGATGGAATGGTATATTGCTGTGGTAGCCCTATTAGGTAAGTGTGACTTGAACTTTGAATAAATCACCAAACTTTTATTTGTATAGAAACTATTCAATCACCTTTTCTGCATCTCACAGAAACAAAAGTACAAAACCTTGACTCATCAGTATAGATTTCCACCCTTCTATGGTCCATTCCTTTTTTTTTGGACTGAGCAATTCGGTTTTTGTTTCTCAGTAGTGGCTTCTAGGTAGCAATTTGACTATAAAGGCCTAATTCTCCTAGTCTCCTCTGAACAGTTGACATGTGTCTGGTATTTGGTCTCTGTGAAGCCCTTATGTAGGCTCTAAATCTAAGAACTAGTATCTAGTATCCTCTGCAGCACAACTAAGGGCCCTATTTCACGGGACGATTATCGTTTGTATAATTGCCAACGATAAACGATCTCAAACGACAGCTATTGCGATTGACCTGAAATCGCTCACCCAATTACATGGAACGATGAGCGTTACCTATGATTGTTCTTATGGTCGTCTTGTGGTCGCTATTGCGTTCATCGCTACTGCGAACGACGTCTTATTCCATGCGAACAATTTGCTAACGAGCAACGATAAAAATAGGTCCAGGTCTCATTAAGCGATCAATGATTTCTCGTTCGTCGTTTAATCGTTAATTGCTATTCAAGCAAACGATTATCGATTTGTTCCGAACTATTTAACTATTATCCGAATGATAATCGTCCCATGGAATAGGGCCCTAGCTCTTGGTCTTCCTTTCCGGGGGCAGTCCAGAAGATAGCAAGTATTATCATAGCCTTTGATGGCTTTCATGACTGCACTGACTGCATGACTGACTGACATGACTGACTGACATGACTTCAAAAGTTTTGCAAAATTCTGTATTGATTGGCCTTCATGTCTTAAAGTCTTCTTTTTAATTAATAGAGTGGTTTCTTTCCTGTCCTAGATTTGAACAGTAGCTGAATAGGGCTAAATACTGTATAGAGCTGTGCATTAGTCCTACCTCTGCATAACACAACTAATAGTTTCAAACACATAAGGAAGGCAAGAAATTTTACAAGTTATCTCTCGATAAGGCATACCTGTTAATTGCAAACCATTCCAGATGAATACCTCATGAAACTGATTAACAGAATGCCAAGAGTGTGCCAATCTGTCATCAAGGCAAAGGAGGCTTCTTGGAAGTGTAACACTTTTTGTTTACTAAATATGGCTTCTATATAAATTTACAATGTAGAAAAACACACAAACAAGAAAAATCATAAAAAGTAAAGGTGTGTCCAAATTTTTATCTTGTGCTGTAAATGTGTTTACTCATTCCCAGCACACTGGCAGTCATTCCAGATTATAAAAAGGTGGCTAATGGCTAGTGAAGTACACTCCATGTGTCATACATATATAAGGTGAGTAATCCTTACCACTCCTCCTGTGTTTAAATTAGTTTTGCCACCTATGTGTGTGCACCCATTTTCCCCCTTGTTGTTCTTTGCTATTCAGAAGGCTGATATTGTGGCCATTGCCAAACATATTTGCCATTTGTTTTCAGGAAAATAGGGTTTCCTATTGTTCAGCCAGAAGGAGGGAGAGCCTGCCATCTTTGTGGCATAGTGAGAGCCTGATACGTTCTTGCGGTCGTCTTGTCGTCGCTATTGTGTTTGTCACTACTGCGAACGATCGAACGACTTCTTATTCAATGCGAACGATTTGCGAACGAGCAACGATAAAAATAGGTCCAGGTCTTATTAAACGATCAACGATTTCTCGTTCGGTCGTTAGTCGTTAACTGCTATTCAAATGAACGATTATTGTTTAGATTTGAACAATTTAACGATAATCTGAACGATAATCGTCCGGTGGAATAGGGCCCTTACTCTGGGACCTGTCCTTCTGTGAAGGTGATGTTTGGTTGTTATTAACTGCTTCCCCTAGACACAGATATAGAAGTAAGAAGCCAGGCTTCATAAACATGTTTGGTGGCAATATCTGTTAAGTTTAGTATAACCTACACCCTGAATACTATACATGTAATGGCTATAGAAATACTGTATGAAACTGACTTGTATGATTTCTAAATTTTTTGCCATAACTTTGTTAACTTGTTTAAAGATAAAGTTTCACATTACCTTACCTTACATAACATTGGACTTAATTTATAACAGACTAGGTACTTTTACATATTCTCTTTACTGTTTTGAATACTAAAGGACTGATAATGTATTTATGCAGTATAACAAAGATGTTCTCTATTAAAAACAAAGAAAAGAAAAAGGGAAAAAACATAAGAAGCCATGGAAGTAAAATAGAAGTAGTAAGTTTCTGATTAGGAAATGAACCAAATGTAAATATTACACTAAAGATTTTATTCATATTAGTTTAAGTGGACGCCATCTGTTAGAGACTTGTAGTCAATTAACTTTGCAAACCTCATTAAAATAATATTTAAAAACTTAAACTTAACACTTAAACACTTAAAATTAATATTAGCAGTGACTTTCATTTAGTTTTGTCCTATATAGCAATCCAATGAGTGACAAGAAAGGTCAAGTTCAAGGAGAAAAACTAATTTAGCGTGTTATATTTTATACCTGTATATGGATCTAAAATCATGTGTTGACTAATGAACACATAAGCAAATTGTTAGGCCCCCTTTGTGCATCCATATAGTAGTTAGGCCCCTCTTTCTACATATAGTAGTTAGCCCACCTGTGTCCTCTTATGATATAGGTGTCATGTGTACTCCCATATAGTAGTTAAGAGCTCCCCAGTGCCCCATATAGTAGTTGGGCCCCTCTGTGCCTCCATACAGTAGCTAGACCCCTCTGTTATCCCATATGATAGTTAGGCCTCTCTGTCTACCCATAAAGAAGTTGGGCCTCCTTGTGCCCCGATATAGTAACATATACGTACAGCCTTTGTTCAGAATTGATTAATTAGCATGCAGTGAAAAATTTGTTAGAGAACCAACAGGGTGGCCTCTAAGAAGATCACTTGGGTCTTGACATATCAGCCGTTTGCTTACTGTTCCTCTATACAAAACCTACAGTATTTTGCTGCATATCACAGATGAGGCTGCTACATAGCTAATTCTATGTCTGCTCCCTGTGATTTATGTAAACTTGCCAACGCATGCAAACATGTTGATGCGATTTTGTCCTCTTCTGTGAGGGATGGAGAGGTTAGGAGCTTTCCTGTACTGAACTTTTCTGTTCCAGACTGGTGGGAAGTGGTAATTTACTTATTTTCTTGTAAATGTATTTAGCAGTTACTCCTGACATGTCATTGTTTCTTTCTTTCTTTTTTTTTTTTTGTCTCAGTTTTTAATTTGTGAATACCTGCACCAATGAGCTTGGATGACCAAGCAGCCCAACATGGTAGGACAACAACACTGCTTTCCATGACAGTCTGTACTACTCCTACTCGTGATAAAAGGATTACTGAATGCTTTAATTATATGGGCTAAACTGTTGCAACATTCTCCTTCCTGGTTGCCAATTGAACGGTCTGGTTTGTAAATCTGTGATTATTTCTGCATGCAGATTTGTACTCCTTTCCTAAAGCTCTTATAACCTTCTCCAGAATTCTATATGCTGCAGACATACATTACCCTTATCCTAAACTATTACATATAAAGCTTCTTTAAAATATTGAAGTATAATTCCAATTGGGACCTTTGGGTGACACATAGTTTCCTTATTTTGACTAATTTATTCAAATTATTAAGACTTAATTTCTGCCAATATTCATTCTGTCATCTCACAACTCACAGAATGTGCTGGTTTCCCTGATCTATGATCTTCTGTGCCTTTGGGCTACATTGAAATATATATACTGTATATTGTGGGAGATTAGCTCTGTAGAGCCGGGCAGACAGCAGGATTGGCAGTCAGAGACAGTGACACAAACTTTTATAAAACAGCGATGCTCCTGTTTGTTTATTGAAACCAAAAGAAATTCAGCCTTACATACAGGCACAAAGTAAAATAAATCCTGCTTGTCTGAGCTCTAACTAACACAGAAAATCCTAGCTATACAGGTGACTTGCTACCAGTCACCCAACATAAAACAACATCAGTTGGTACAATACCAGTGTGGCTCAAAGTCAAAGCAGAAGCTTTAGCAGCCCGGACCCTCTCCACAGCCAGAAGAGACCTCCATGCACAGCCACAGCTCTATACACTCTGTGCATCCTCTTATGAGACCTGTGATCAGTGGCCTCCAGCACCTGGGCTGACTTGGCCAGATAGAAAAACCTGGACTGGCCAGAAAGGGAATGACAGGCCCCACTACCAACCTGACTGTCATTCCATAAAAATCCAGGCCCTTTTACAGCAACTAAAACAGTCCCATAGCAAGTAGTTTACTATGGGTTTTAACTTTCCTGGATTCCTCCATATCTCACCCAGCTTTCCCTGGATGAGGTCTGGAACCTAGTATTCACATATGACAGGTACCTCGGGGAGATATAGCGACTCCCAACCACAATCCCTGTCACTGTCTCACAACATATATATACCTGTATATATATATATATATATATATATATATACACACACACACACACACACACACACATTTGGAACCTTTAAAGGATTCTAGAAGATTTAATAGGAATGGGGTCAATGGGTTCTTTAAAGGGAATCTGTCATCTGAAACTTATGTTCCAAGCTGCAGACATTCTTAGATAGCTGTTAGGACAAGGATACACATGGTACCTTTAATATATCTTTCTGTGCTTCTATAGTATAGAAACATGATATTCTCTGATGCAAGTGTCAAAGAAGCCAAAGTACTTTAATTGAGTGCTATAAATAATGTGATGGTGATGAGCTTTGGAAAACATCTACATATATACTATCCACAAAAAGATACCTGCCCTACAGGTGAAATTAACTGAAAAATGTAAAAAAGTTCACATTGCAGTCATATGATATCATGAAAGTACAGCATTAAGAAGAAGCAGCAATGGTGATTTCCTCATCTCAAACAATTTAATAAACCAAAAGCCAACAACAGTGGTGGTCACTGTACCATTCACAAAGTGTAGGCCAGTCCTGTATTAACTAGACACACCTGCCCACACTGTAACACCACCACCAACAAAGGCAACAATAGCTTAGGCATAGCACTTTCCAACATGAATGCTGTTTACTGCTGAAAGCTGATTAACGCTGATCAGAAATGATGGCTGCCAACAATGTTGGAGACGTCAAGGAGAGTGAAATGCACCAGCCACTTTTGTCACCAGACAAACCTTTGGTGGTGGTATTATAATGTAGGCAGGTGTGTCTAGTCCTTTGTAGGAACATTCGTTTGACATAATTGGTCCATATAAAATCACTGTTAGCGGCAGTAGTGGATTATAATAGGGGCGTTTTGGGCGGCAGCCCAGGGCCCTGAGCTCCTGGGGGGCCCATGAACACCCAAAAAGATTTATACTTTCAGTGGTGTACTGTCTCCTGGCTACACTTACGCCATGATTTGCAAAAAATCACATTTTTTTTATGGCAATTTTGCACAAATCAGGACATCATGACATTATCTGTCTTGTACTATGAACGCCAGGCTAGTGCTGCCATAGTTACAGTGGGATGCGGGGGCCCAGCCTTGGTGAACAGCCCGGGGCCTATGGTAAAGTTAATCCGCCCCTGGTTAGCGGCCACATATCACCCTGTGTAAACAGGTGATAAGTGGCCAATGATGAAAGTAAAGGGCCACACAAATGATCCAACTATATTGTTCATTTGGTTAGGCCTTCAATTGATTTCAGAGATCAGATCTTGTCATAATGCAGCCCTTAGCTCATCTAAAAGGACATTAAAGTATTATCTAGACTTGTAAAACTTAGAGTTAATGTTATAAACCAATGGATCCAAACATCCTTGAATATAGAACTTGTGAAGTACTTTACCTCCTCCTGTTTACTCACTGATTAGGGATGGTCCGAACCTGCCGAGGTTCGGGTTCGTATGAACCCGAACGCTCGGCAGCAGATTCCGATGTCCAGGACCGCCTGGAAAACTGGGATACAGCCTATGGCTATGGCTGTTTCCCAGTTTTCCAGGCGGTCCTCCCGCTGGATCCACCCGCTTCACGGAGCGGGCAGACAGCGGGAATCGTTACCGAGGGTTCGGGTTCGTACGAACCCGAACCGAACTCGGTTCGGACCATCCCTATTACTGATTAAAGGTATCTTCACACGTACCGCATCCGGATTTGCAGCACAATCCGCTGCAGATCATAGTATAGTGAAGTTCTATGAGTCACACATCTGCAGCGGAATTTTTATTCCACTGCGCATATATAACACTGTCCCTTTAACTCCCGCCCCCCTGGCCCGGAGCATACATTACCTGCTCCAGGCTCCTGCTTGCTTCTGGGCCTCCCAGCATCTCCCAGCGGTCAGCCCCGCCACAGCGCACTGATTGGCTGATGCTGGAAGGCTCCAAAGCAAGAAGAAGCCTGGAGCAGGTAATGTATGCTCCGGGGCTCCCCCGGCCCGCAGTATACATTACCTGCTCGGCGCCACGGCTGTGTGAAGCTCCCGGCTCCCCTTGCTCCTCATCAGCCAATCAGTACTGCTGTGCACTGATTGGATGATAAGGAGCGAGGCAGGTAATGTATGCTGCCGGCCGGGGGCTGTGGGGGGTTAAAGGGGCTGGGTCCCATAACTGCAGTGAATGAAAGCTTATAACACTCATGGAGTACCTTTACTGCATCGCATTTTATTCATAAAGTAATTCACATCAGATCTAGTAATTCTATTTTTTTATAATTACACCTGGCTAGTTACAATTTGATATTCATTTATTTTAATTGCATACTTTTCTATATTGTGATTCCATTTATGCCTTAAAATGACTATGACCTGTGCAAACTCCCAAAGAGGAAGTGACATCATGGGTGGGGGTAGTTATAATAATAATATTTATTTGTATAGCGCTAACAGATTCCGCAGCAGTATCCAACCAGAGTTTTGTATGCTAACATACAAAAAGATGTGAAAGACACATTTGTTTTTGACTATAATTAGGAGAGAATGATCACTTTTGTAAGGTGTCTGCTTTTACCAGTGAAGTTTTTCATGATAATAAAGAATTGGACAGTTCCCTGAAATCTTGGTGCTTTCTACATTTGGACTGCAGTTCTACGGGTGGGGAAACAAATTGTGCAAATGTGTTCAGCTGAAAATGTCTTTGTGTTTGTTTGTTAAAATGACTATAGAACTAGAGCAATATCAAATTATTTCTAAAGAAAATTTTTGGATCCTTACTATAGATTTACAATCAGTTTATTAAAGGGAATCTGTCAGCTGCAATTCACTTTCCAAACTGCCGACACTGTTAGATAGCTGTTAGATAGGTAAAGGAGTCACAGTAGCCTTCATAGATCCAGTTGCACTTCCAGGATGTAGATACATTTTTATAAAATTGCTGCAGCAGCACCCAGACCCTTACATTGGCTTATGCTACGTTTGCATGGAACGTTAATTCGCCTGATCGTACGATTAATGATTAATGATTTTTTTTTAATAACGATCAGCGTTTAGACAAAACGATATATCGTACAGAAAATTCGTTTTGAGATCGCTTAAGCCTATCTCGCACATAGAAAAAATCAGTGAACGACAATTGAAGAACATGTTCAGAGATCAAAATGAAAGATTTTTCGCTCGTCGTTTGATCGTTCGCTGCGTTTACACGTACGATTATCGTTCAAATTCGTTATCATGCAAATTTGCACCATAATCGTTCCGTTTAAACGCGGCATTAGACCATCATATGAGCTAAAAGCGGCAGTACAAGTTTCTTTTATGTCCAGGACACTTGTCTGATTCATCTTAATCACCTTGACATATTGAAACAAACTGCAGCTGTGTAACAGCTGGTCTACTTCAGGATGGGTTTTCAGCATCCAATATTGGGTTCACACATTATGACTGTGGGGCAGTCGAGTGCTGTGCATCCAAGAACTATGCAGTAAAACTGCACATGGTTTTACAGCAAGCACAAGTGAAGCATGTAAAAAGAGGTTCACACACAGTATTTTAGTTAGTATTTCAGTCAGAATTTTGTTCAGTATTTTTAGTCAAAACTAGGAGTGTAATCCACAGAGAAAAGGGATAATTAAAAGATTTCTACTTTTTTGCGTGTTTTTGGCCCACTCCTGGTTTTAAAATACTGACCAAAATACTATGCGTTGTTAGCCTAGGCTAGGCTCAGAGAAACAGAGAAATAAAAGCAAAATACATCCGTAAAGCATGGAAAAATATCTTAGATTTTCTGATGATGCGCTACATTAAGTCTATAGAAAAATGTCCAGACAGACAGACAGCTGTTTTTCCATAAACTTTTATGTAGCACTGCTATGTTTTGTCCTTTTGTGTCTTGACCACATTACATCACAGCCGCAACATGTGACTTCAACCTATAAGTAAATAAGAATGTTTCAATTGTCATTAAGCTGTGATCTCAAAATTATGAGGATGTGAAACTTTACTTTTACATATTATCCTAAGGGTAGGTTCACACAATGGGGGAGATTTATCAAACTGGTGTAAAATAGAATTGTCTTAGTTGCCCCTAGCAACCAATCAGATTCCACCTTTCATTCATCACATGTCTTTTGGGAAATGAATGGTGGAATCTGATTGGTTGCTAGGGACAACTAAGACAATTCCACTTTTACACCAGTTTGATAAATCTCCCCCTATGTCTTTTTTAGGGTGTTTGATAGCCATATTTTTGGACAGCCGTCATTTTGAGGCCAAATAATTGTTATTTTGAAATCATGGACACTAAATGTTAGGAACAGGATGTCTGTTTCTTATTATTGAACTATTGAACATAAAACTGTAACCATGTGCATTGTCGAAACAATATATTACCTCCTCAGTGATCGCCAATACGGCTTTTTACAGCTGGGTCACTACTGGGCCTTATTCTGACCCCAGCGGCTTTCTATGGCAGGGTAAGAATAAGTGTTTCTGACGTTCTTGTGATGGCATCGCAGGAGATCAGCTGTCAGTATGACAACTGATCTCCTGCTACAGCTACCTGCTATATCATTACAGCGGCATGTAACAGGTTCTGGTGAGGTGAACAACTATACTCCCCTGAATGGAAGTCTTGCGGCAAGATCCGAGCTTTCGAACATCTTCTTGGCCCTTGGGGGTTACCATTGGTATGCCTCTACAAAGCCATGCCATGGCTGTGTAGATTGCCTGTCAGCATAATTATGACTGTGTGTATTGTAACAGTGATCAGAAGATCACTGGTAAATGTACACTAGTGTAAAATAAAAAAAATTGCAATAAAACGTTACATTCCCTCCAAACCTCCCCAAGAATAAAAATGAATTGCATTCCCCACATGAAACACTTAGAAAACACAAAAGCTATACTTATTTGGTATCACCAAATCCGTAAAAAACCCAAGCTATAATATAATATATACAATATAACTATTTATACTGCTTTGTGCACACTGTAAAAAAAATAAATAAATTAAAAAACAGCACCAGAATTGCTGTATTTTGTCAATTGGCCTAAGAAAAACGTCATAAAAGAGATCAAAAAGTCATAACTACGTCAAATTTGGTACAGAAAAACTATGCATCTATACAAATTTGGTATTTCCTTAACCGTAGTGACCCATACTATACATTTATGTTATTTTTACTGCTCACTTAATAGCGTAAATTTCATATAAAATAGAAAAACTTTTCTGTCTTTTCATCATAATATGTAAGTTTTTCACAAAAAAACACACACAATAGCGACCAAATTTTGCCTATAACATAAGTTCAATATGTCTAGAAAAAACGAACTCAGAATTGTTAGCATATGTTAAAGCATCAGGGAGCTATAACCACATAAAGTGAGACAGGTAAGATTTTGAAAAATGAGCTTGGTCATTAAAGCCCAAACTAACTGCAGTTGGAAGAGGTTAATAAGGAAAAGATGCATAGGCATTGATCAATTAGCCAATGATTAAAGGGGTATTCCAACTCCACAAGATAGGGGACAATTAAGAGATTGCAGGGGGGTCTGATCTTAGTACCCCCTGGCGATCTCCATATCGCTCCCTGGCTTCTTTGTTTTAAATAGAGCTGGCTTTATGGCTTTATTCATTCTCTATGGAGCTGCTGGGAAGAGTGCTGTACTCTGCTCTTTCAGATGGCCCTATAGAGAATGAATAGAGCTGCGGGTCACTTGCTGTACCTGTGGCTGTATTCAAAGCAAAGAAGGTGATAACCAATATGAGATTGCTGTAGGTTACAGAGGTCAGACCTTCCGAAATCTCTTACTTGTCCTCTCTCCTGTGGATAGGGGACAAGTTAGTTCTAAGTTGGAATGCCCCTTAAACATTTTCCTTGAGATAATTTACTGCAACTTAAAAATCAAAGGTATGTAAAGAGAGCTGCATCAGTTAAGACACAGTGGATAATTCCATTCTTTATTGGGTCTTTCCCAATAAAAGCATACACTTGTTACTGCAAAAAAAAAAAAAAAAAAAGCCCTTACATGACCCTGTAGATGGAAAATAAAAGGAGAAAGAAAACAAAAACGCAAAAATGAAAATATACTCTGTCCTTAAGGGGTTAAACTACAGACAATTGTACACAATTACATGTGAAAAGAAAATATTGGCATTGAGTTTAACCTTAATAGTTGAGGAGCTCCGAAGATTCAATGATATTTGTAATATAGTTATATATTTTTGCACTTCAGGAGTTAATAATGAATTGTATATTATTGAAAATAAAAGAAAATAATAATATTAATAGTAGTAGTAGTGGTAAAGCCTTTATAGCTTCTTTTAGCTTCCTACTAAAGATGATATAATTGAGACAACAGGTATAATCAGTGATAAGAGACATGACAGACTAACACCTGAGGTGATAGAAAACCAACATGTAAGTGATATCATTCCACCACAGTCATTGGCCTATGTGTATATTGAATTTATCCAGATTTAAACATTAGCGTCCTGGGGACAATTACCTTCATAATGACTGATGATTATATCTTTCCTTTTGGCAGAACACCTGGCCTGTCTATGTCTGCAGAAATATGGGACTTGTCTTTTTCAGGTTATTTCTGGTTCACTGTCAATGAAACAAGAACAAGTATGGCTTACTTTATGCTGTTGTGTAAGTTATACTATTTTGTGTTTGATTTATGTTTTTTAATTGAACAAGAAATATTAAAAATTTTACCTTCACCTTAAATTTGTTCTAAAATTAAAAAGAACTATTTACCAACATATATGAAGATGAAGGTCATACGCAATAATCATCTTCTGGACCAATATTTTTATTGTTGGATGTGGGCCTGTTTTTGGCCAAACAACGTGTACATTTTACTGGCAACCTTTATTTTACCATAAAATGTATTACAAAAATCATAAAAATTATTTGTAGGGCT
The DNA here is from genome assembly GCF_027789765.1 of Dendropsophus ebraccatus. Taxonomy (NCBI): domain Eukaryota; kingdom Metazoa; phylum Chordata; class Amphibia; order Anura; family Hylidae; genus Dendropsophus; species Dendropsophus ebraccatus. The sequence continues at coordinate 92,918,874 of NC_091455.1, forward strand.
AAATGGGAATAAAAAACATAAAATGCAATTGTGCAAAGTTTGCCATATGGAAATACAGGCATGATAAATTTATATTCTACAGGTCAGTATAATTCCAACTATACCAAATTAGAGTTCTTCTGTTTTCTTTTACTGTATTAAAAAAAAAAATTGGCAGTTCAGCAGGGCATGTGCTTCTAACTATTGCATGTATTCATTTGGACACAGTCATTGGTACTGAAAGCACATGCTTCTGTACATTGTGTATTGGTTGCGCTGGGATATTACAGGTTTAAATTGAACTCTTTGAGAACACATATTAAAATCATAGAAGTAAAAATTAAAAATGGCTGTAAAATTAGGGGGGGAAATGCCCATTTTTTTTTAAATGTAATAGAGTGCAACATTATAGGGAACCAATTAGCACAATTGTGCTGATATGGTTCCCTGCAACACAGTATAGAGCTACTGTGCAGCTTGCAGAGCGTACCAGCCATGGATTCAGCGGTGGCATTACAAAGAGGATAAAGATGATTTATTATGCTGTGCAAGGCCGCAATGTGTGCACAGATGGCTGTTTGTTTCCATTGGGTTTGGTGTTGCACAATTTTACATTTAGGCTATGTTCACACTACGTAAGAGACCGGCCGTTCCGTGACCCCGGCCGAGTCACCTATCTCCATCACCTATCTATCTGTGCCTGCAGATCTGTACCTGCTACAGACAGAGAGGTTCCCTTAGAACATTTTTTTATTCCTTTATTTAATATTTTTTCATGTATATATTTTTTTTATTTTAATTATGTGTACAATTTTTGGGGCAGTCATCTTGCTTCAGCTGCTGTTCTCAGCAGTGAAATTGCTTTGGGTCAGCTTCACACACATTTATCCACATTTTCAGTAGTGTTTTTCCAAGGCTTTTCTGAAAGTAGTTTTGTTCCAGGACTCTGCAGCCAGATGTTACTTTAAAGCCTACAGTAAAATATTGCAGAGTCACAAAATTAAAAAAAAAATAAAAGCTACACAAAAGACAACTTACTGAAAAAATAATGCTTGGTGTTAAAAAAAAATGTTCTACATAAAAATTTGTTTGTAAAGGGAACATGTCACCAAGACAATGCTATTTGATCTTACGCTAAGAACTAAGCAGATTGATATATATCTTTATGGGAAAAGATTTGGTATAAAGGCCCTATTACACGAAACGATTGTCGGCCATTATGGCCGATAATCATCACGTGTAATAGGAGGCAACGATCAGCCGACAAGAACAATGTCATCTGTCGTTTGTCTTTCAACATGTTGAAAGACCAATGACTAAGATAGCAAGGATCCACTACCATCGCTCCGTGGAATAGAAGCAGTGGCAGCAGACCGCTGCTATCTTCTATGGGTTTCCAAGACGATCTGACGATCACCTGGGCGATCACCCCACAGCGTCCCGCAGCTGCTATCCGCTCGCTGCCACCGCGTGTAATAGCGCCAGCATCGAGTGGGGAATAAGGAGCATCACCCTGTGTAATAGGGGTTTAACTTGTTTCATGTTGACTGAATTCCCTGATTATTCTGTGTTAAGGAGTCCAGTGGTCGGTGTCACTCAATGGACTGGACTCTTTAGCAGAGAAACATTAGAGATTTCAGTCAATGAACTACAAGTTACACTGAATCTTTTCCCATAAAGACATATATAAATCCGCTCAGCTCTATATTATGCCGATAGCTTAGGTAGCATTTTCACAGTAACAGGTTTTCATTTTTTACAAACATGTTATGTTTCGACATGTTATAGAGATGTGTCAAAAGTTTTGATAGGTCCGGGTCTGAGTGTTCAGACCCGTACCAATTGATATAACGAGCGGGGAGAGGACCCCTCTCCCACTCTAAATTAAAAAAAAAAAGTCTAGCTCCATAGAGTTCCATTATAAGTCTGACTCTTTTTTTCTAACTCAGAGCGGAGAGTGAACGTGCTGCAGCACAGTATTCTCCCACTCATTCTCCTGATCAGTACGGGTCTGAACACTCAAATCCAGACCGATCAAAACTTTTATTATATCTTTATGACATGTCACAAATTTTGACACTTTAACAAATCTATTTTCTTATTACATTTTCTTTAATCTACAGCTCCATAGTGAAAACTGCTTGGCTAAACATGCAAAGAATTATATATTTATTTATATACAGTATTTATCTGTTTTATGTTGCACTGACATCGTCTACAGTCCGTAAGAATGTCAGTGTTATCTATGTGATTTAGCTGTCAGGATACATCCATGCATAGCAGATACACTGTGAATTTTCTGCACTTTTTCCTCCTTTGTACTTTGTAACCGGAAAACCTTTATTAAGTCAGAAAGTATAGTGGTCATATTGAGTATCCCTATGTCTTATTAGAGTTATACCACACTCATTGACAAAAAATAATGCACCAAGGAGTTGTTAGAATTCAATGAAACTTTACATGTGTGAATGCAATGATGATATATGTGATTACAATATTACAGCAAAAGAATAGGTTTATTGAAGAGAATTGAAACGAGGCCAGTTCCCTGTTGGGCTACCTTTATCCTCCATACAAGATGACATATGGTTGACCACAGAGACATTCCTGGAAAAGCCTCAGGGTGTGTTCAGACTGCGGAGAAGTTCCGGCAGATTCCGTCGCTCGCCACCGTTTACGGCCGTGCACATCCCTGCCTGTGCTATGGACTCCATTCTATGGTCGGGCAGATTCCGCTGTCCGTCCAAAGAACGATCAAGTTCATTCTTCAGACATTTTGGAGACTATTTCATCTGTGACTGTTTAGCTGAATGTAGAGGTCCACACACATGCCACAGGAACAGCCACATTCACATGTATGACATGGATTTCCAGTTGCAGAAATGGCTACAAACCTTCCATGTGTGATCAGATGTAAAGCTGGAGAAATAATGGAACAAAATGAAACCCATCCAGAAAGAAATGTAGGAGATTCCAAATGTGTTATGTAATGTCTCCATTTGTGCTGAAAGACTGGAAGAAAAATCTGTATATATTTATTTTCCAGTAGGATCTATGCATCACTGAATGCTAAGATTGAACTGACTGTATGCACAAAGGGTATGTTCACAGTGTGATCTCCAATATATAGAACAAAGCTATTACAGCTACTACATTTATAGCAATCACCTAATATATACAGTACCTATTACCTGAAGTGCTCTTTTTACATGTTAATAGCCATTTCAACTGTCCCCATCCACCGTCTCTTGACAGCATGCAGCAGCCCTAAGTAGAATATCATGTCCTTATGCTTGTTGTACCTTGTTATTCAACCTGCTCCAGCTTTATAATTCTTAAAATAGAATTGAATATGTAAATGAATGCAGTAATACCTTGGTTTCAGAGTAACTTGGAATTAGAGGGTTTTGCAAGAAGAGCTCACAGGTTGTTTTTTTTTATTGTAACTTGGTGTAAGAGCTTTGTTTTGGTTTAAGAGTTCCCTGTACTGTACATAGTCTGCATAGCGGGGTGTACAGCCCTGTACTCTGACCCAGGAAGTCTTCCTCACCTTACAAATCATGGCAGATCTCTTTCAGGCTGAGACTTGCATCAGGGGACAGGACTGTGTGGGTAATCTCTCCATAGCTGTAACCCCTCTCTCCTTGGACAGAGAGTGCTGCTATACTGTGCCTACATTTGCCCTGCTCAATCCTCCCTGCAGTCTCTGTCAGCCCTTGTGTTTCCCATCCTCTCCATTACTCCTGTAATCTGTCTGCACTCACACTCAGCTATACTCACTGCAGCTGCTATAATTTGTCTGGTTTCTATCACTGTCCTTGTCATGATCGGCCTAAAAAGACATCAGTGCCACCCTCTGCGGTGAAGATCCGACCTCTGCGCCAAAGACTGCGCTTTTGGCCATGATCCGTTCCTGGTTTTACTGTGTTCTCTGCTTATGTCATCTGTGTTCCGGTCCATCTTTTCTTAGTTCTCCCTGCACTTGCCTTTCTTATACCTGTGCCTCTCCCTTCACTCAGTGCTCTTGATAGCGTTGTTCAGCTTGTCTGTCTGCTAGATCCTGCCTTTCCTCCGATTGTCTGTATTCCTGGTTTCCTTATCCCTTGCTTGTTTATTACCTTCTTTGTCTTTTGGTTCAGTGTTCTCCTTTAGTCCTCAGTGTGCCTTGCTTGTCCTCTGTGTTCCTTGCCTTGTCCTCTAATTACCTGGTTATTGTCTCTGGTTTCTGTTTCACCGTGTACCTTGTTTACTGTCTGTTATTGCGTATAGTTCCTTGTACCTTTTCCTTGTATCTCCGTTCCGTGTTTATTAGTGTTTCTGACCTCGATTTTGTGACTTTGACTTTGCCTGTGGATTCTGACTCTGTACTTCTGCTGCCCGTTTTTTGCCAACCTTGCCCGCCGACTATTTTGTATTGTGTTAGTTTGTCTTGTCTTGTTTTGTGTTTCGCACTTACTGAAGCGTAGGGAACGCTGCCCAGTTGCGGACGGTCATTTAGGGCCTGCTCTGCAAGTAGGTAGGGACAGTGTGGGGGCTGTTAGCCATAGGGCCCACTTGTCCTGTGTCTTTATTCCCTGGGGCCCTGACAGTCCTCCTGCACAGCTCTGTAATTCTCACTTACTGATTAGTCCAGGCTGAACACACCCCTTCCCCATTGCTGTCACGTGACTACACAGACCTCTGACAGCAGCCCTGCTTCTCTATTCTAGCCTGTTTTACTACACTACTGCATTATGGGGATCTGCAGTTCCATTCTGTATCTACAAACTGCTGCTGTTTTTATCAGGTTGATGCATTAACTATACATTATACACCACATGCTGATTGCTATACTGTACAGTAACTTCTAATATCACATTCTGCTGTTTCTAAATGTCTGTTTCATTTGTCTTACATGTTATACAAAATATAAAATCATTATTTTGGGGGGTGGGGTGGGGGGTGGAACCAATTTTTTGCATTTCAGTAATTTCTTATGGAAAAATTTTCTTTGGGTAAAGAGTGGATTTGGACAACAAGCACGGTCCTGGAATGAATTATGCTCGTAATCCAAGGCACCACAATGGAACCAAATGCTTCTGCCATGGGATAGATACCATGGATCTTTTGCTTGACAACAAAACCCCTTGCTTGTTTCAACAGGTGAGAGGGACATATAGGCTTAAAGAGAAGCACAGCTGGTTGGCAACTGTGAGGACAGTAATGTTTCTTACCCCGAAATTAATTTATAAAGATCTGATTAGGAAAAGGTAGTGATGAGAAAACAATCCATATGCAGCAGTAGGAGAGAGACTTTGACACCTCATTCAGTAAAACTGGCAATTATCAATGTTAGGTTCAACTAAATATACTTGGGTGCAGATTTATCAAAGGGTGTAAAATATTTAATGGCTATACAAATAAATATTATTAGTATTATTATTACTGGTGAAAACTACCCATAGCATCCAATCAAAGCTCAGCTTTCATTTTACCTGAGCTGAAAGCTGAGCTGTAATTGATTACTGTGGGCAGTTTACAGTATTGTACACGCTATGATAAATTTCCCCCTAGGTGTATTCACCACTATAAATGGGGGCCAAAGATCCACTTGAGGTAGCACTTTACACCTACAAAATTATCCAAATAGATCTTAAACCTGCATGAGGGGTTTCTCCCATGAAGGTAAGTTACTACACATGTGATAAGGACATGATCATGTTTGGAAGTGTTTGGAAGATAGATTTATTGTAAAGAAAGAAGAAATATCACAATAAGGCTATGTTCACACAATGTCTTTTTTTGGTAGTTCCGCTGTGTTTTTTTGGGGGGACAAACGTCATTTTAGAGCTAAAATGACGGCCATCCAAAAAAACAAAATGGCCACTAAACGGCCAAAAAAAGAAGTTGTATGCACATAGCCTAATACTAATTTATCTCTAAGATTTATGGCTAGAAAGCAACCCTGAATTTCCATGCAGAAGTCATGTAAACATACTGCATCAAGCATCCTACTTTCTTTCATGTTCTGTGATATTAATATTAGAAGTTGGGTTGAAGCTTAGGAGTGGACAGTCTGGGTGTTTGCCTTTCTTTTGTCTCTTTTTTCATTAAGAGCATACTCTACTGTGCCGTAATTTGCACAAAATAGCAGAATTTTGCTGCCAAAACTATGGCCATCTGAAAAAAGCGGCTGCGAACGGCCAAGAGAAGACAATGTTGGAACATAGCCCTACAGAGTTATTATCAGATCCGAAAAATACCAGTATATTAGAGAGCATTACATTGGTTGTCTTGTACAACTACCTTTTTTTTTTTTTTTTTTAGAAAGGACCCCAAACTCAAGCTGAGAAGCAATCACTTATAAGCTGTAGTGATTTTCTATAGTGCCACTACATGAGAATTGATACAAAATCTTCCACCTACTGATATCCTTACTTTTTTACCAAATATGCATGTGCAAGGCCTTGCTAATATCATGCTATGGCCCACTGTTTCATGTATAAGACAGGAAAAGAAAGAAGTATGTGTATGTGACAGAAGGCTGTGATGTACTTTATTTCTCTGTATAAGAATGCAATAAAGAGAGGTCCCCATTTAAAGCAAATTTAGCTAGTACTGGAAGACTTTTTGAATAAATGCAAATTACAAATCTATATAATTTTCTTACACCAATTGATAGAAATACAAGTTTTTTCACCAGAGTACCACTTTAGGGTGGCATGTTGAGTGAGAAGAGGTTATTGATGCACTGGCTTTGCAAAGTGCTTTGCGAGCAGAACACTAAGAAACAGCAGCACAGCAATGTATGGGTCTCACTAACCACTAAACTGCTGCTGCTGCTGCTAAGATGGTAGGGAAGCCTTGTTCTACCAGTGCAGATCTTTTGAAAGATGGAGAAGGTCACAGCTTGCATGAATACATCTTCATGACGTTCTCCCTTATGCAGGCTTCATGCAGCTGAAAAATAGAGTATTTTCTTTTATTATTATTATTTTTTTTGTTTAGTTTATTTTTTATTTTTTATCCAAGCTAAGATTTGGGGGGTTTTAAGCAGAAATCAATTAACTTCAAGAGAGATTAAAAAGCCATTTGCAACAATTCGGATGTCAGAATAACTTTGGAAAGGAAAAATTGGCATCATTTGTGGCACCAAGCCTCCAACAATTAACTACAGCGAAAAATGATCCAAACAAACAGCTTTGCTGCCGGCAGCTAAGTATCTTTTTTAGAATTTCTTTGATGCCTTAAAACCCCCACATCATAAAGCAATTGTGAAGACACAGACTCTGAGGAGAATAAATATTGTCTTTTTAAAACTCATTTGCTCCTAATTTGCAAAGAATGCATCTCAATGCAAATGTTTTGTCTGACTCTTGTTTCTTAAAGCTTGTGCATGTTGTACATATTCAACCCCTTAACGACATAGGGCGTATATTTAGGACGCAGCACTTCCCTGGTGTCTAGTGGAGGAGATCGCTCCTCCGGGATGGCCTCCGGGATGGCGCCGTCCTTGGCTCGGCACTCGTTTACTTCCGGCTGCAGCAGCCGGAAGTAAACGAGTGCCTATCTCATGGATCTCTGCAGCATATCTATGCTGCAGAGATCTCTATGAGAGATCAGTGCACTTATACTAGAAGTCCCCTAGGGGGGCTTCTAGTATAAGTGTAAAAGTAAAAAAAAAAAAAGTTAATAGTAAAAAGCCCCCTCCCCTAATAAAAGTCTGAATCACCCCCCTTTTCCCAGGTTATAAATAAAAGTAAATAAATAAATAAACAAACATATTTGCTATCGCCGCGTGCGTAATCGCCCGATCTATTAATTAATCACATTCCTGATCTCGCACGGTATATGGCGTCAGCGCAAATCCCCTCTCTGACCTCTAACCACACAACCCAAGTGAGGTCAAAATTTCTGACCAGCCTTCCAGGCTATGTCACCACTTCTCTGTCGTATACACATATATCTTCATTAGAACATTAGGAAAAGCGAGGTGTGGTTACAGCATGCTGCCTGTGATGAATGGAGCTACAGAAACAGGAGCAGGCAGGGAGTTAATTGCAGCAGGTGCTTTGACCTTTTTCTTTTCGATACATTATTCCTGGTTCATATTCTGGTTCTACCCAGGGCTTCACCTGAACACTCTCCAGTTTTCAGATTCATACTGCTGCGAATTGGTGACAACTCTGAAAAATGGAACTTCATTTGCCTGCCTGTGTATTGACTCTTCCTGGTTTACCTGTTTTTTACCTTCCGCCTATCCCTCCAAATTTGACTCCCAGCCTTAAAGGACAACTCCCGCGGGACCCCTCCCCCCCCAAAAAAAAAAACCACAGACACACACAGACACCATACTCACCATCCCTCCGGTGACGATCGCCACTCCATTCGCCCGCCGTCCGCCTCACCGTCACCTGCGTCCGCCGTCCAGCGATGTCTCTTACTTCCGGGTCCATGCGAGAGAAAAGGCTGCCAGTGCGCTTGCACATCGGCAGCCTTTTCATTGGCTGGTGCGCATCACATGGCTTCCAGCAAAGTCGGAAAGTGGGGGAAGGGGGCCAGACCGGGTATTTAACCACATTACAAAGTTATATAACTTTGTAATGTGTGTTAAATAAGCCAAAACATTTTTTTGTGGTAGTTGTCCTTTAATTTTGACTCTACCTTCCTTTTTTCCTCTGGATTTATTACCCCTGGTGCAAATCCTTTTTGTGACCCATAGGGGCATCCAACATTACTACTATTCGGAGGACTACAACCTGGTAATCTGAGTTGTTAAATCCAAACATCCTTGCAGGGGTTCATGGTGAAAAAATTGAAGAAAATGTATAACTCCAATGTTCCACTATAATGGTACCTGTTCAAATTAAATATTTTGTCATAGGTCTTCAAACAACAAGGGCTCTGAAAGAATTTTGTAATAAAAATGTGAACAGAGCCTAACTAAGGATTTGTGGCTGCCAAAGTGGGTTTTTAAAACACGTTTGTTCTAATTTTAGCAGCATTGATTCCACACAAATGCCTCCTATGTGTTTGCATACATAATTGTTGAAGAATTTTAGCTCATTCTTCTTTGCAGAACTATTTTAATTCAGAAACATTGCTATGGTTTCATGCATGAACTACTTTTCAGGTCCTGGCAGAGTTTCCTATTGGGTTCAGATAGGAACTACATTTTCTTTCTCTTCAGTCCTTCAGATGGTATATGTGAGATTATTCCTTTGCAGCAAAGGCAAATAATGTATCACATTTAGGACAAACAACCAGATGTTCTCCTTAGGGTAGCTTCACACGTACCGTATCGCTGCGTTTTTAGCGCTGCGTTTTTAACGGTGCGTTTTTTTATCGCAGCATTTTTTACATGCGCGTTTTGATTTTCACATGATTTTCATGTGAAAATCAAAACGCGCATGTAAAAAACCCAACAAAAACGCACCGTTAAAAACGCTGCGATAAAAACGCACCATTAAAAACGCAGCAATACGGTACGTGTGAAGGCATCCATAAGAAATGTTTCCTTCTATAATATGAAGTTGTTGTTGTTATTATTATTATTATTATTGCAGACCTCTGTACTGCAAGGGAATGTTGCTAGCTGTGCCATCTGCCATATTGTCCCCCATTCTTTTATTATAATGAATCCACACAACTGATCTTAGCTGCAGCTAGCAGAGATTGTAATTCTCTGGACATTAATCTAATAATTTTTGTAGTCTAAAGACTTCTGGGAAGAGTATCCAGTTTTCCAAGGCTCTCTTTATAGATGTATGGGTCCTAGAAATTATTAAACTAAATACTACATTTTCCTGCAGTTTTACTCAATGATAACTGGTGGTTTAAGTAGCTGGAGATGTAAACGAGACTTCATGACGACAACCTCTTTAAGTAAAGTGAAATTCAGAAGAGAAAAATTGGACAATTAGAAATCTAAAGTATTATGTGCAATAAAACAATTGGTTGGACATCCCTTATTTAGAATGTAAGGGGCGTATTACATGGCACGATTAAGAGAAGGTAGCGAGCACCGACCTGTCAGGTCAGCGCTAGCTTCCTTCTCATTCCCCACTCGCTGTCTGTGCTATTACACGCAAAGACAGCGAGCGGGAGAAGCAGGGGGCTGTGGGTAGCTGCGGGAGGGGCAGTCTGGATGATCCCCAGAGTGACATGCAGCAGACTATCGTGATCAAGCTTTTTCAACCTGTTGAAAGACCATGATCAGCCGACATTGTGCATGTCGGTAATCTTGGTCTTTTAACAGGAGCTAAAGTATGGCCGATAATCATTTGCAATAGGGCCCTTAGTCATTGATATAAACCTTATTACTGTGTGTTTCACTGCAGAATTCTTAAACCAATGTTATTCAATCGATTTACGTCAATGTAAATGTGTTCAAATCAATCACTTGACTCTGGCTAAGAATGTAAGCCTAGATCATGAGAACCTTTATTTACAGCATAGACTAATAGAATATTTCACAGCTAATTAATTAACTCCATGGCGACCTGTGGCATACATCGGTCTTAATGACACATATGTGTGTCACAGTGTTGCAACTTCAGAAGTTATTAGGTACTCATGATGAAGGATGGCCACTATTGATTACACTGATATCAGTTATTTATCCCTTTGCTGCGATCTATGGCAGTATACCTCAATGTTCTAACAATAGATCCTCATATGGCTATTTATACAGAAGAGTTATGGCTCTTATAGTGTACCTGTCATTATAACTTTCAAAATCTAAATCAACAGTAGATGTGATATAAAGCACATTTCCAATTTACACCTTTTAAATTTTTTTTTTTTTGTTATCATGGAAAACACAGCACTTCCTGTTTTCTCACTCTTTTTTTTCCTCAAAACCAGGAAATAGTCAGAAAACAGGAAGTCCAGGCCATCTGAGCACTCACAGAGAGAAGGCAGTAATGTGATTGATGGACACATTGAGCTGTGACTCTCTGTACTGTCTGGACTTCATGTGTTTTGTCTAAAGTCTAAGTAAAACTCTGCCTTCAGGAGACTGGACCTGGATTTCTGGTAAGTATAGGTTTGTTTTACAGCACGATAACAACAAAAAAATAATTAAAATAAAATTAATAATTAATGTAAATTGCAAATTTACATTGTTTCACATCTACTGATGATTTATATTTTGAGATTTATAAAGACAGTGACACTTTAAGATATGAGTAAATTTGCCTAAAATCTTTGATAGGAGGAGAGGTTAAAATTTGTCTCATGAAAGAACACTGAAATAAGCATAAAAGGACTCATACCAGATATTCTGTCTACCTGGCTGTACTGCACTGGTTCAACTGGTTGGTCCACAACACAGTATGAAAAACAGAGGCTTAGAATGCATGGTCCTAATGAATTCAGACTCCTGTTATATGTGATTTACCATACTACTGTCCACCTATCTGGAAATTCCATTTGGATGTGTGTGCCTTCAGGTGTTCACAACCAGTGTACAAAAACGTATTTTGTTTTTAGTGTAAGAGAGGCATTGCTCCTCCCACCCTCCATAATTACCGAAATTCACTAAAAAAATGCAGATCTATGATAAATTTTCCCAAATCTTTTTTATTTATTCTTATCCTACTGCTTTTCTTAAAGGGGTTGTCCAGCGAAAATCTTTTTTATTCAAATCAACTGGTGTCATATAGATTTGTAATTTACTTCTATAAAAAAAATCTTCCCATCTACTATATGTCCTGCTGGAAATTTATTTTCAGTCTGACACCCTGTTTCGGTCAGAGATGTCAGCAGAGAGCACTGTGTTATTTGCCCGATAACGGACCCTTGTAAAAGTGATCGCAATCAGCTTAGGATCGGAAAAATGCCCGGTCCTTGGCTAATCATATTATCAGAGCAGGCTTAAAAAATTACAGTTAGCTGCACATCTTCCTGTATAAACAGGAGATCTTGGATCACAGGCAGCGCAGAAGGTTATGAGCGCAAATGTACACAAATGCAAAACAAAACAAAACAAAAAAAACGGCGGTCTAATGGCCATAAAGAGGCTACTTTGTCATCTCATAATCCTGGTCATATTTAGCTGTTTTACTGTGTGTGAACCTAGCCTTAAAGTGAAAAAATTAATTTGAACAAAAGCTAATAGAAAGAATAATAATAGCTAACGCCACAAAACACTCTTTGTGTCACAAATGCGCCGGACGTAGGTAGGGAACAGAACGAGACAGTGAGCCCTAACCACTAGAACCCACCTTCTGACCCTACCTATTTGCTTCAACGGCCCTAAACGGCCGTGGACAACCACGGTGTCAGTCCCTCTCCTACACCAGGTGATACACAAAACAAGACAGACGAAACAAACACAATAATGCAAAGTCTACGGTCCGGGTCAGCAACGGCGGTCAGCGAGGTACAAAAACATAAGGCAGAAGAAGAGTCAGAGACAGGCAAGGAGGTCAGGGCAGGCAGCAGACAAAGCAGGTTGGAAGATCAAGCAATAGGTCAGGCAACAGAAGTAACAGAACCAGGAGAGCTGAAGCGCTTAGCTGAGTAACACTCAATAGCCAGCAGGGAAATGAAGAGCCTGCTGCTTTTTTATCTGGAATCAGGGACTGGGTCCAGCACTTGATTGGATCAGCCCTGATCCCAGCACCTAGCTCAGCTGGACAGGTCTATAAGGAGTAACCCCTGCACTGCCAGAGTGTAACAGGCAATGCGGGTGTGGCTGGGAAACTAAGACAGCATTCAGACAGAACTGCAAACAAAAAACAACCAGAGGCTCAGCGCTTCCTCGGTCGCCCAGCACGGACCGAGGAGCGCAAAGTCACATTCCTGACACTTTGTTAAACTAACAATAATTAAAACAATGTGGTCATTAACCCCTAGACGACCCAGGGCGTATAGTTACGCCATGGAAGTCTGTCCCCAGACGACCTAGGGCGTAACTGTACGCCCTGGGTGTTTCTCCCGCTATGAAGCGTGCTCCGGAGCGGAGCGCGCTTCATAGCAGGTGGGGGCCGGCTGCAGTGAGCAGCCGGGACCTCACCGGTAATGACACGCTGCAGCGACCGCGACCGCGGCGTTTAAGTGTAAGTGACAGGGGGAGTCCCCTGTCACTTACCGATCGGGACCCACGCAGTGTGACTGCGGGGGTCCCGATCGGTAAAACGGACTGCAGGAGGTCTCTCACCTGCCTCCATGCGGTCCGATCGGCGATCTGCTACTCTAAGCCTGCACAGGCAGGCTCAATGAGCAGATCGCCGATAACACTGATCAATGCTATGCCTATGGCATAGCATTCATCAGTGTAGAAATCAGACTAATGTATGTACAAGTCCCCCAAAGGGACTTCAAATGTGTAAAAAAAAAAAAGTTAAAAACACTAACACACAACCCCAAAACCCCTCCCCCAATAAAAGTTGAAATCACCCCCCTTTCCCATTATATAAATAAAACATATAAAAATAAATAAATAGATAAACATATAATATACCATAGCGTGCGTAATTGTCCGATCTATTAAAATATGACAAGCGTCATTGCGAATGGTAAACGGCGTACACGAAAAGAGGGAAAAAAGTGCGCGGATTACCAATTTTATGTTACATTATATATATAAAAAAATTAATAAAAAGTGATCAAAACGTCCGATCTTCAGAAATATGGTATTAATAAAAACTAGAGATCATGGCGGAAAAAATAACACCCCATACAGCCCCATAGGTGAAAAAATAAAAACGTTATAAGCGTCACAATAGTCCCATTTTATTTATAATTAATTGCCAAAAAAAGGATTTCATTTAAAAAAAATATATAACATTAGAGAATCTGTGTAACCTGCATATGGTTGTGTTCAGACTGACCTATAGAATAATTGTATCATGTCGCTGTTACCATATAGTGCATTACGTAGACACAGGAACCCCCCAAACGTTACCATATTGCATTCTTTTTTGCGATTTCACCAATTTATATCTTCATAAATAATATATTTGGGATTCCATCATACATGTTATGGGAAAATGAAAGACGCCATTACACAGTACAACTATTCCTGTAATAAATAAGCCATTACATGGCCTGTAGATAAAAAACTGAAAGTGCTGGAGCTCTTAGAAGGGGAGGAGGGAAAAACGGAAACACTAAGATCAAAATTTGCGTGGTCCACTGGGTCATTTTGGGCCTGGTCCTCAAAGGGTTAATCTTAACTTAAATTACTACTATAAGAAAAATAGATAATACTTTTTTTACAGAGTCTAAAGTTACCAGATTGGCATTTTCTTATCCTTGAATTTCTTCTTATACCACTTTCTTGATTTGTAAAATGTAACTTCTTTTCCCTCACAGATCATTTGACAGTTCTCTTCCTTTATCCATGCTTTAGGAACCAACAGTCAGAGCAGCCTGGATAAAATTTAAAAGAGTTTCTCAAGAGCTAAAGATTCCCATACACCTTCAGTCGCCATTAGCAGAGTGTTATTTTGGCTGAAAAATATCCCTCCTGTTTACCCCATATACATTCTAGATCATATTCTACATGTTTTCCTCATATATTTGTTCTACTTCCCATATAGTTGTGTATTTATAATATGCAATGACTAGCATACACTTTACTGTCTGTATTGAATACAGGGTTTATGTGACATATTCACTGACAATGCAGTTGTGCTCTGTTTTCCATAATGTGTTATAGTTTTTAAAAGTAGTTTTTTAATCAGTTAATGTATCATACAAATACAAATGTACTCTCCATTTTTTTATGCCACCGTTCCACACATAAAAACATGACTGATACTTAAAAATTTATACAGGAGAATTTTTGCCTATATGAAAACCATGTGCACTAAAGAACTTTTAACACATTTGTTGGCAAAAAGTTTTCCCCCCTAATGAAAAGAATGTCCATTTAGACATACTATAGTATATATAGATTTTTGCAAACCTAATAAAAGTGTTTCTTTGGTCAGTTAATAAAACATGATATGCCATGACTCTATGTGCTATTATTTTCTATGCAGGTTTTCATGATTTCCAAAACTCATGGCGTCTGTTGAGACTGTCTTGGCAGTCAGCAGCATATAGAGATAAGTGGACGTTAATATTACAGAGCTATATAATGGAGTGGATTAAACAAACATTTTATACAGGTATAAATAAATTACAATACCAATAAATGAGTCTTAAACAAGCAAGTGTTCTGAAACTAAATGCACTAGATGTAGTTCAAGTCGTGGACGTAGCTTACTCAATGACAACAAAATCTAGTTCTTCTTATACTGGTATGGCGAAGGTTGTTTGAAAGGTTCATTTCAGATTTGCATTATATTATATCAGTTACGCTCATGCCAGTCATAGAAAACATAGGTAAAATGCTGTATTATCATCCTGCGTGCATACATTTCCTTTTTAGAGGGACAATCTCTTGAGGATTCCAAATGTTTGAATTGTATTTCTGATCAAGTGTTAGGACACCTTGTGGCTCAGACATGTGCAGCCAAAAAGCATTAAAAAATTATCACATGAAGGAATGGTTCAATTTTAAATCTATTACACCCCTTAGTGACTGAGCGAATTTACATTTTTACACTTAATTTTTTTCCCCTATGTATTTTAAAGGCCATAACGCCTTCTTTTTTTTTTTACCTACAGACCCAATTGTTCTAAGTAATGACATACTTAAAGAAGCACTCCTCCCAAATCCTCTTATTGGCCTTGTATTGCAGGCCGACATGTAAATTCAACTGTGATGCATGCTTTCTCATGGTGGGACGTTATTTCAGTGCTAAAATGTTGTTTAAATCCCGCTGGTGCCCATTTGACCTCTTCTCTTTCTGTCCCAAATCTTCAGAGGCCAGTAGTCAGAGTTTTCTATGCATCTTTATGATAGTGTTTTTTTTTACAGTCCCTCTAGGGCACTACTATGAGCAATACTAATAGGAATCATAGGGATCAATGCAATACCTATGTACTGCACTGATCCATTATCTTGGCACTTGATTGCTACAGCCTCCTCTGATTGTCAATCATTCTGGAGGAAGCAGTAGCCTGACGTTACAGCAGTGGCTGTAGGACCAGAGAGTCAGATACTGTATCACAAGCAGCATGGCTGGTAAGTATAGACTGCTTGTGATCTAAAAACTGACAGCACAGAAACACACATATCTGTGCTATCAGTTTCCATGGCTGCGTGAACAATACAGTGATCATTCGTGCAGCCCACCCGCGTGATTTCAGACACGGCAAACGAGCACCAATCTTGCTGAGGCCAGTGACGAGAAATCCACAGGTAAGAAGGCTAGGGGTAGGAGACAAGGGGCCTAAAAAGTAGAAAATAAAACTTTTTCTCTAAAAAAATACATTACAAAGTTTATTATATTTACCTTTCTTATTGATTTGTATGAAGTTTTAATGTTCATGTTCAAAAGTACATTGTAATAATTTTTGTAACATTTATCCTATGACATATGTTGAAAAAATGTATAAATCAGAAGAGACAGAACATTTTTTCTTTAAAAATTTGATGTGTAATAAAATGTGTTTTGTACATGATGGGTATGGTAAGTTTTTTTTTTTTTAATATTGGTGTAACAGAATCACATTATATCAGAAATAGTCAAGAGAAACATATATATTACATAAGACCTGTGGCTTCTACTGACCTGTCTGTTTTAGTAAATACAATGTTGTACATAACCAGGCTATGTATATAACACTGCCAATGTTGTATATAACCAGGCTGTATATAACACTGCCAATGTTGTATATAACCAAGCTGTATATAACACTGCCAATGTTGTATATAACCAAGCTGTATATAACACTGCCAATGTTGTATATAACCAGTCTGTGTACTGTATAAGACTGCCAATGTTGTAAATAACCAGGCGGTATATAACACTGCCAATGTTGTAATAAACCAGGCTCAGTATAACACTGCCAATGTTGTATATAACCAGGCTCTGTATATAACACTGCCAATGTTGTATATAGCTAGGCTCTGTATAAAACACTGTAAGTGTTGTATATAACCAGGCTCTGTATATAACACTGCCAATGTTGTGTTGTATATAACCAGGCGGTATATAACACTGCCAATGTTGTATATAATCAGGCTCTGTATATAACACTGCCAATGTTGTGTTGTATATAACCAGGCGGTATATAACATTGCCAATGTTGTATATAATCAGGCTCTGTATACAGTTTGATCACATGACATCTCAGTTTGGCTATTAGGTATTTAGGATGTATAAAGTTTTTAGTTTATTTCTAATGTGCATAAGATACAATTTACATAAACAGTACAGAACTGTCAGGTATATAGGGCTCCTGGCGATTTCCCCTTAAACAAAAAAGTGGGTATAGATTGGCCTTCTGAGCACTCTTGGAACAAATATAATTAACACACTGACACTTTATACCCGGGCAGCGCCGGGGACATTTTCTAGTACTATATATTTTCTTATAGCCTAGTGTTGTGCCATTTGTCCATTATTCTTACTATAAAATGTATGACTAAATAGCCACCTGGGTGTTGCCAGGGAGCATGCCCCTACAGTGTCTGAGACAGTCTAATCAAAGCTGACAGTGTCACGCAGTGTAGGCACACATCCCATCTGGTAACACCCACTTGGCTATTTAGGCATACATTTTTCATTTCATTCGAATTATAGAGGAACCAAACAGAACAGTAAGGACAGATGCTCCAGAATCATCCACTGTTGAGAAACACCACTCTTAACAGTAAACAGTATATAATATTTGCTTCTCATATCCTTTCTCAATTAAAAATGATTATCCCCTTATCCAATGAATGTTAACTATAACATGCTATCTACAGCTATAGCTTTCAAATAATGTCTGTACGGACTGATAGGTTCATTTAATACATAGTTTGTGTGTATATATATATATATATATATATATATATATATATATATTTAAAATACCCTCTTCATCTTATATTTCTCTCATACTGATGTCCGTTAACTGACAATTAAATCACATGGAAATGCCTGTCAAGGTCAAAGGCTTAGATTTCTCTTGACAGCTCTGGCATCATCTTACATTATAATGTACTACATTATAGTTTACTACATCAAAGATATTGATAGCTATTTAGCTATTGTAAAGTTTGGTAGACATGAAATAAATAACATACCAATTAATGAGAGACTTTATAATTTTTTTTATCATGTCAAACCAATAATAACAAACACATGCGAGGAAATAACTGTGAATTCAGCGTGCTGTGCCACCTGATATACAGTATACAAGATGAGCAGATGCTTCATTAACACACTATGTTAAGTCTTGGATTTATTCGCTGCTTACCACTTCCTGTCCTCCTGTTACATAAATCCCAAGGCACAACGGTGCTGTAAACAAATGGACACTTACTCCACATCCTCTGACCTTCAATATTGCTTCCCCATGTTAAAAAGCGGATAGTCCTATGTAATGTTATTTTAGGCAATGTAGGTCAACAGTTACCAATGCTTATGTTATTAAAAAAAGATATGTTTGCCCACACAATGTATTTACCTCTGTATGGGTAAATCATGTATGCATGACTCTATAGGCTTGTCAGAATGTATTTATCCTGCAATGTGAGTGCCAGAATGCTACATCTGGATTTGAAGCAAGAAAGGCAAACATGAAGTAATTGAAAACTCAATATACAGTAGATATGCAGATTACCTTGAAGACAATCTGGATGAAACACTTTATGGGACTTCTGGTGGATCCTTGATAAAGTGTCCCATGAAGTAAAATAATCCTAATCTAGAAGGATTTCACGCATGATATATCTGTAACGCCTGGAGTAGTGGATCCACTGGACCGTCACCAGCGATGGCACTAACCTCCCCAGGGAGCGGAGTCTAAGGGGCCGCTGGTTGCTGGTCGCTACCCCTGGCTTGGTTGCTGGTGACGGCAGGCGAGGCGTGGCAGGAGCAGTAGGCAGGAGATGGTGCTGCAGAGGTCAGTGGACGTAACCGCAGGTGACAGACTGTACACCGGAACAGTGGTGACGCAGGGGAACAGGGACCAAGGATAAGGACTAGGGACCAGGTGGCGGATAGGAATCAGGAACAGGGACTAGGAACCAGGTAGCGGACGGGAATCAGGAACAACAGGGAGCTGGGCCAAACGCTAAGGAAGCATGTAGAGGCTCCAACACCAGTGGTGGGGCAGGGCTGGAATAAATAGGGAGTGATTGGTGCAACTGGCCAATTAGGGGCGGACTGGCCCTTTAAACCTGAGACAGCCGGCGCGCGCGCGCCCTAGGAGGCGGGGACGCGCGCCGGCCGGCACAGACGGAGGCAGGAGCGGGACCAGGTAAGGCGCCCCCCGGGGCCGAACATGTAGCAGCGCCGGGTCCCTGCACAGGGACCCCGGCAGCTGCATGAGATGGAGGGAGGTCGCAGCGGCGGCCCGGAGCACGGGACGCCGCCGCGGCCGTGATAATATCCTACATGTTTTGAAACTGGAATAGGCTGAGTTCCACTATTTTTTTTGTACCTGTGCACCAGGTACATTGCTAGGGTACTAAAACATCTGGGGCATGGGCCCTGTGTGTTACATTTGCACAATAAGAAGTTAGACACAAGCCAACGTTCTGAAGTGTTCTTTTCATTGGTACCATATTGGAAAACATGCATCTTTTTTTATAACATTTTATTCAAATTTTTATGTATAAGTACAGACTAGCAGTAAGAGTGCTATGGGTAACAAAAACAGTCTTCCTGCTAGATCTTTTTCATATGTATATAATGCTGACCCACAGAGCTGATCAGTTTAACTGCAGAGTGATTGTCACTACTGTGGGTAAGCATTGCTGCAATTATGTAGTATTGGCCCTCAGACATATACAAGTGCTCTGTGGGGTTTGGCTTACACACTGACTAGGAGGAGCCGGGGTCCAGGGATACTAGCTATTGTCTTGCTCCTCCTCCAGAAAGAAGCATAAAAGTGAGTTGGATTGTCCGGGCTGGAGACATGGGAGAGCAGGTAGTAACATTGTCACATTGTCACCTGGTAGAAAGCCCCTCTTCCCTCACATATAACCATTGTCTCCAGGTGGTAAGCTCCTTTCCCCTCACATGTAGACATTGCCTCCTTGTAGTAAGCGCCCCTAACTACCCTCCCATTGGTAGCCATTGTCTCTTGGCAGTAAGCCCCCTTTCCCACTCCTCCCAGGGTAGCCGTTGTCCCCTGGTAGGAAGACCTCCCTCCCATGTAGATGCTGTCCCCTGGGAAAACTCCCAGAATGCCCTACACTTGTAAAGTTCTTAGGGTATGCTGGCAGTCGTAGTTGCTAGGAGGACAAACTTTTAATAAAAGTAACATAACATAAAAAGGGAAAGTGATAGATGTATAGAGGCTCCTGGTGGCTGTAGTCTCTGGGTCACAACCATCAGCCCTGAAGATCCAGCAATAAATCCTTCTACAGTGCTTATCAGAGAATCATTCATATGTACTACAACTCCCAGAATATACTAAGGGCTGCAAGCTGTCAGTAAATGCTGGAAGTTGTAGTTGTTTGCAACTGTAGTTGGAGGTACCTAGGTGTAATGTACACTGGATGCCCCAAAGATGAAGATGGTTCCCTATGTACTACCATATAAACCTGTACAGCCCACCTATAGGAGATGGTCCCCTGTGCCAAGGCCCCCTATAGTAGATGACCCTCTGTGCTGCTGCCCCCTATAATAGATGGCTCCCTGTGCTGCTGCCCCTATAGTAGATGACCCTCTGTGCTGCTGCACCCTATGGTAGATGACCCTCTGTGCTGTTGCACCCTCTAATAGATTGCTCCCTTTGCTGCTGCCCCTATGGTAGACAGACCCCTGTGCTTCTGCTCCTTATAGCAGATGGCCCCCACCCCACTGCTGAACTTTGTGAATAGTCCCCCTATAGTAGATGACCCCCATGATGACTAGATAAAAATAAAATAAAAAAACAAACTTAACTCCCACACAGTCCCCCATTGTGCCCGTTGCATGCTCTCCTCTTTTGTGTTCTGGCACTGGCATTGTGTGTTACAGATGCTGACTAGGCCGTAATTGCCAGCTAAATGTCAGCGCTCTTAAAGGGGCTCATGTACTGGGATGGATCTGCAGTGCAGCACTCAGGGGCCCACCGGAAAGAAGCTGAAATGAACTATATGCAACAAAAGTGTAACATGAACGGACAATATTCATAGTACCTTTAATATGAGGTGTGGACTCTTGGAATTAATAAGGAATCTAGCATTAATGCCAGCTACTGCAGAACTTTGGAAATAAACTTTGTGTGGAATTATACAGCAGAAGTACAGCAGTATGGGACCGCATAGAGGGAAGACACCTTCCAGGTACAGAGATCATGCGTTTCATGATCATAACATTAAAAATCATAGCTCAGTATGAATATTAGCTTCTGCAGAAACTCTTTAAAAGCAAACCTGTCAATCAGCTGATAAAATAAATAAGAGAAAATTAATATTATTAAAGTGCAAGATGGGGGTGGGGTAATATATAGGGGAAAGGGCATCTTCCATGTGTAACAGGGTAGGCATCTTATAACTAAAGATCAGCATAGATAACAGCTGCTGCAGAACATCTTGAAACATTGACATACACAAACCAACTTTCACACACCATGGCCACAGACACACAAACACAGTATATACAGGTATACTGGCTTACACACACAGGTACAGTAGATAAATACACACACTAACACACTTACACACAGCCCTTACAGCTCTCAGTTGTCCTCATCTTCCTTTCTGCAGTCAGGTTGATGTTGCTCCACACTGTAACTTTGAGGACCTGCGAGTCATGTGACTCAGGTCCTTCATCACTCTCCCTCTCTGTGTGCAGGATGCTGAAGGCTAAACTGTCACCCTGCTTCACTTGCAGCAGTATTCACCCTGCCTCATGGACAGAGCAACCCTGACAGTGAGGATTTGGTGGTGTGGACAGGCTTAAGCCCCGGGTGGCCTCCCAAGCCACCCACAGTATAATCCACTAATCCACCCCTGCATGACAGCTCTGTGTTAGTGTGAATATACGTGCCCCATAGACTTCCATTATGTGGCCTCCTCATGTGACACAGAGCCAGGAGAGAACCACCCTTAGCATGACTTCTCCTGGCTCGTTTTCCTGATCGGTCTAAGTTTTTTTTTCATGGGACTGCCTCTTTGAATATAACAAATATGTGTATAAATTATACAATATGAATAGAGATAAGCGAACCGGGTTCGGTTTCGAATCCATCCGACCCCGAACGATCGGCATTTGATTAGCGACGGCTGCTGACCTTCAATAAAGCCCTATGTCTATGTGGAAAACATGGCAAACAGATAATCCACGGCACTCACAGGGTTAATGGTGAAACAACGTTGGTGATTTATTGAAACTTCACGGCACAGCACTCCAGAAAAAGACACAACGTTTCGGTAACCTCACGTTACCATTATCAAGTTGATAATGGTAACGTGAGGTTACCGAAACATCGTGTCTTTTTCTGGAGTGCTGTGCCATGAAGTTTCAATAAATCACCAACGTTGTTTCACCATTAACCCTGTGAGTGCCGTGGATTATCTGTTTGCTACGTATATACGATCTCTTGTCAAGATCCAGGACCGCTGGCACCCAACCTACATTGTGAGCTGTGCTGCTGAATTTTCTCTTTGTTATTATGTGGAAAACATGGATATAGTCATTAACAGTATCCATGTTTTCCAGACAACTTTAGGGCTTTATCCAAGTTTAGCAGCCACCGCTAATCAATTGCCGATCGTTCGGCTTCGGATGGACTCGAACCCGAACCCGATTCGCTCATCTCTAAATATGAAGAATAAAAACTGGACTTGAAACAAACTTAGAAAAGCGTTTAACCCCTTAGCGACCCATGACGTATCTGATACGTCATGGTGCCGCTCGGGGTGTTCAGAGCGGGGTCCCGCCGGGACCGCGCTCTGAACGGCACTGATCCCAGCTGACACGTGCAGCCGGGCAGTGCCTCTATTAGCCTAATTAAGCCTCTAAGTGCAGCTGTCAAACCTGACAGCTGCACTTAGATGCTGTGCTCTCCGTGTCCCTGGTGTCTAGTGGGACGGATCTCCCCCCCGCGATGCGATCGCGGGGGGGAGATCCGTTCTTCTGCCCGTGCCGGGCCTCAGCGTCGGAATGACGCTGATCCCGGCTCGGCAATAGATTGCTATGGCCTGCAGCAGGCCATAGTAATCTATGACCGATCTAATTGATCTTTGCTGTGTATATACACAGCATTGATCTCTATGAGAGATCAGTGCTGTCTATATACAAGTCCCCCAGGGGGGCTTCTAGTTACAGTAAAAAAAAAAGTAAAAAAGTGTTTTTATTAATAAAAAATCCCCTCCCCTAATAAAAGTCCAAATCACCCCCCTTTTCCCATTTTATAAATATAAATAAATAAATAAATAAATAAACATATTTAGTATCGCCGCGCGCGTAATCGCCCGAACTATTAATTAATCACATTCCTGATCTCGCACGGTAAACGGCGTCAGCGCAAAAAAATTCCAAAGTGCAAAATTGCGCATTTTTGGTTGCATCAAATCCAGAAAAAATGTAATAAAAAACGATCAAAAAGTCGTATATGCGCAATCAAGGTACCGATAGAAAGAACACATCATGGCGCAAAAACTGACACCTCACACAGCCCCATAGACCAAAGGATAAAAGCGCTATAAGCCTGGGAATGGAGCGATTTTAAGGAACGTATATTTGTTAACAATGGTTTGAATTTTTTACAGGCCATCCGATACAATATAAGTTATACATGTTATATATCGTTGTAATCATAACGACTTGAGGAACATGCATAACAAGTCAGTTTTACCATAGGACGGACGGCGTAAATGCAAAACTCCCCGAAATCAAAACAAATTCGTTTTTTTTTTCAATTTGACAGCGCAAATGATTTTTTTCCGGTTTCGCAGCATATGTTATGGAAAAATAATGCCTGTCATTGCAAAGTACAATTGGTTTCGCAAAAAATAAGCGCTCATATACGTCTTTAGGTGAAAAAATGCAAGCGCTATGGACTTTTAAACTTAAAATGGAATAAGCAAAAGCGCAAAAACTAAAATAGGCTTTGACCTTAAGGGGTTAAGAGTAATATATATATATATATATATATATATAATGAGCAAAATTCATTCTGAATATGAACTAGTAAAATGCTAAGACTGTAACAGAACAAAAAGGATTCCAGTATATTTATACTTCCTTGATCAATGCTTGCTTTATTAAAAACTGTTGACAATGCTGTACTGTAGCTTACTTTGTATAGTTTTGGTATGTTTTCCAGATATGTAATGTTCTGTGTCAGCAGGTCAGCTTTCGTATTGTTTTTCCTGTTCATAATTTCATTAAACAACCAAAGAAAGCGAAATCTGAGTGACCTCAATCAGTGCATATTTCACTTAGCTTAATATAGCAATGGAGAAAAGAATACATTGGCTTTCATTCTGTATTCTGCAGCCAGATGGCACAAGCTATTAAATTGTAGCTCTGCGATAATAAAATACTGATAAAACTTAACAAGCCTTTTGAAGGCGTGCGGTGGCTCCTATGTTCTTCTTCTACCAGATTTTTTAATAACAGAAAGGATAAGACTTTTTTCTGAAGTTTTGATCATGCAGCATTCACCATATTATTCGCCAAAAGCCATGGAAATCTAACCTTGCAGCTCTTTCATAAGACCTATTGATCATTTTAGTAAGACTCCAGCATGGTTTAGGTTTGTTTGATCAATGTTCTCTTTTCCATTGGGGGGAGTTCCTGGGATAAAAGGAAAGAACTGTTGTGAATCAAACTGTGAAAGGAAACAAAAAGATGAATTGTGAAAGTTACAGCAAATGGTAAATGTAAGGCCACATGGCATTAACTATTCATCTCATTGCTCATTGTTGCTCCCTATGTTTTACTCAAGGAGATACATGTGTTGCTGCGAGCAGCCTTCTTAGTACCAGATGTTGGACTTAATTCTTCTAGTGTGTCCTGATATTACAGTATTCAGTGTTCAGTTAGTCTTGCGTAATTTATACAGTGCCTTTAAACAGTCAATAAAAGTGGAAATAACATTTCATAAACAATTGGAAAATGCATGGATATTACTATTGGAATATGTAGGCTGCTTTAAGATATCCAGAATACAGTTGAATTTCTATTATGGCCATCTGAAACCACTCTTAGTAGAACTTCTTCATAGTCACATGCAGTAGTGTGTGCTAATTCCAAACTAGAAGTTACAGTTACATGTAACTGTCCTATTGTAACAATACTGTACAAGCAGTGTGTATATTGTATAGTACTATTACACATTATATACAGGAATATGCCTGAAGCACTTAATATGTTACTGTCGTTCTAACTTTCAAAGCTATAACCACCAGAAATCCAGGTCCAGTCTCCTGAACCTAAAGGCAGCTTTTTGTCTTGTGCTGGTTAAAAAAAAATAGACTAGTCAAGTAGGACTAGGTCCGGTCTCCTAAAGGCAGCTTTTTGTCTTGTGCTGGTTAAAAAAAGAGACTAAACACATGAAGTCCCGACCAGTACAGAGAGTCACAGCTCGTTGCGTCCATCAATCACATGACTGCCATCTCTGTGATCGCCCAGATAACTGGGAAACACAGGGCTTCCTGTGTTTTGACTCTGAAAAAAAAAGCCGGAACACAGGGAGTGACGTGTTTTCCACTGAAACATAAAATAATGAATGTGAATCGCAAACTTGCTTTATATTACATCTACTGTTGATTCAGGTTTTTAACCCATTGAGGACCAGGCCCAAAATGACCCAGTGAACGGCGCAAATTTTGATCTTAGTGTTTTCGTTTTTCCCTCCTCAGAGCTCTAGCACTTTCAGTTTTCTATCTACAGGGCCATGTAAGTGCTTGTTTTTTATGGGCCAATGATTGGCAAGGAGCGTTGCTAGACATGCTGCTTCTGTCAATAGTCGCCCCGTGTAAAAGGGACAGTGATCAGCTGAGGGGCGTGAAAACACTGATCCTCAGTTGATCTTTTGTGCTGCCTTAAAATTTATCATTATCGGCCATAAGGGAAACTAACAGCACAGATATTCATATATCTATGCTGTCAGTTTCCAAATTTCACAAGCAGTGCATACTTACAGTCAGCGCTGCTGTGTGATCCAGCACTGTTAGCTCCTATCCTGCTCTGTGGCTGCAGCTGTGTCTTTAGGCCACCGCCCTGCCTCCACTTGCTGTCAATCATTCTGGAGGCAGGTTGGCAGCCTGTAGTTACAGTGACAGCAGGATGGGAGCTGGCAGTGCCGTATCACACAGAAGGGCTGATGGTAAGGATGCACTGCTTGTGTGATGTGGAAACTGATAGTGTTATGACCAGTCACTCGCAAAGTAGACAGGAGACACAGACAGTGAACCATAGGCTCAGCCCGCCAACTGTCCCTGCCTACTTACCACAATCTGCCCTAAGAACAGTGAGCAGCTGGTTGACTGTCCCTATACTGAATAGGTGCAACACAAGACGTGAACAAGACAAATAATACAATTAGGCAAAGTAAACATTCCGGGTCAGTAATAAACAGGCAGCACAGTACAAAGCAAAATCCAGATAGCAGAGTCCAAAAGAATAGCAATGAGGTCAAGACAAGCAGCAAACAGGAAGGGTCCAAGTAACAAGCAGGGTTAGAAACACAAGGAAATATCAAAGTATAAGAGCAGGCGACACTAGGAATCTAACTCAATAACAGGCAATGGGAAGTCAGACCAGCCCCTACTAAATAGTGCACCAGAGGTCCAGTATGTGTGAACGCGCCCTTAAAGAGAATCTGAGAGGTCAATACAGGTGCAGATCTACATATCCTAGCATACATGCTGGGGAAATATAAGTAACTGGACTTTAAGTGCTGATTGTTAACCATTTTTTGCCCAATATGGTGCCCACCTGTGCCTCCATGAAGTAAAATGTCTTCTGTAGTCTCATATAGTAATAATGTAGCCCCCCATGCCACCATTCTGTAATACTGCCCCTGCACCTCCATTAATTAATATCTCCTATGCCTTCATTCAGTAATAATGCCCCCTGCACCCGGATCCGAAAAAAACAAAAATAAATGCTCACCTAGTAAGAGTTCCAAGGAATGCCCCTTTCTCTCTTCAGTCTTGTAGTGTAAGAGCCGCAGGGGTTGGTATTTCTGTGTAGATGAGATGACATATTATCATTGTGACGGTCAGTGAGGGGATCACAGGCGGAAATTCTAAAGAGGGAAATTCTGCTCTATGTTCTTACTAGGTCCAGGTAAGCTACACCTCGCACATCAACATACAGTGGTATCTTGGTTTAAGAGTAACTTGGATTGAGAGTGTTTTTCAAGAAGAGCTCACAGTTTTTCAAAATTGTAACTTGACTTAAGATCATTGCTTTGGTTTAAGAGCCACCTGTACCGGGTGGGAGGGCGAGCAGGGGAGGGGCATGGTCTACATAACGGGGTCTACAGCACTGTACTATGTCCCAGGAAGTCTTCTTCACCTTCCAAATCATGGCAGATTCACTTCAGGCTGGGGCTTGCATCAGGGGACAGGACTGTGGAGGTAATCTCTTCATAGCTTTAATCCCTCTCTTAGAGAGTGCTGCATGTATGTGCCGACATATGCCCTGCTCATTCCTTTATGCTCTCTGCAGTCTCTGTCAGCCCTTTCCCAGCCTCTCTATTCCTCCTATAATGTGCCTCGATTCACACTGCTGTAAAAAAAGCTCTGTGATTCCCACTTCCTGATTGGTCCATGCTAAACACACCCCTTCCCCATTGCCGTCATGTGACCACACAGACCTCTGACAGCAGCCCTGCTTCTCCATTCTTGCCTGTTGTACTACACTACTGCATTATCAGGATCTGCAGTTCCGTCCTGTATCTGCTGCTGTGTTATCAGGTTTATGCACTTACTATACATTATGCTTCACATGCTGATTGCTGTACTGTACAGTAACTTATAGTATGACATTCAGCTGTTTCTAAATATTAGTTTTATTTGTTTTACATGTTATTCAGAATTTTAAAAATCATTATTTTTGGGGTGTGGAACCAATTGTCTGTATTTCAATGATCTCTTATGGGAAAATTTGCTTTGGTTCAAGAGTGATTCGGATTACAAGCATGGTCCCGGAACTAATTATGCTAGTAATCGAAGGCATCACTGTACTTGCTTACTAAACATGCATTGAAAAAGTAAAAAATGTACATGGATGTGTTGTTTTCTGCTTACAACATCATATGAGTAGCATTGTCAAGTAGTAAGCAACATATTGTGTTCTTCATTCCTGGCAGGTATAAAGAAAATTTGTCATTAGAAAATGACTTATTGTTCAAATCCAATTTTTATCTTAAACATATTTTTTAAAGAATTTTTGTTGATTTTCTTTTGTAGTTTATTTTTTTTTTTATTATGCTATGTATGTTTTAAAATAATGCTGCCTGAAATCTTAGTTTTCATTTTACAGATCACAGCAGTGCTCTTCTTACCAGTACAGGCAGGATTACAGTGAAAGGTTACATCAGTGTATAGATAACTGAGGTACACTCAATAGCTGTTGCTCACAACTCAGCACTTACGTTCATCTATAATGTAAAGGTCACTGAGCATGCCTAGATGTTTTTCCTTTTCATCTAAATGGGAAAGATTCTCTGTATTGTGCCTACACGAGGCTTGCTGTAAAGCATATATCTAAAGGCTGTTAAAACAGCCCAGGCGTGATGGCATAGTAATCTACAAAAGAATTTTAAAAAATATAAAGTTACAATAAATAAATTTTCTCTTGTGAAGTTATCCACCCATTTCAACACACCATTCCCCTTTACATCTTTCTCTTTTAACTAGATATATGGATGTCTCCATTGGGTGATAATTTTGGCGGGCTGAAAGTACTTTTAAGCTTTAACTTAATTGACTTCAGGTTAATGGTACCGCTCAGGTGCTTTGTGCTTACTACAGGCAGGGGCGTAACTAATGTCTCTTGGGCCCTTCTGCAAGAGGTCAACTTGGGCTCCACCTTCCTCACTTCCTCAAGTGATGCTATTGGTATATATATATATATATATATATATATATATATATATATATATATATATATATATATATATAGTTATACACATATAGCTCCCTATGGCCCCTTGTCTCGCCTAACATATAATGTTCCATTTATTGTGCACCTCCTCATGCATTTTTTCCACCCTCTACCCTTTCACTTTTAACTTTTTCTCCTGTATTAACTTTTTCTCCTGTATGCTGTATACACAAAGCTAGGAACTAGCAGTGTGTGTATTATGGCTTAGAGCAGTGTAAGGGTAAATTCACACGGGCGTCTCGCATAAAAAAAACGCAGCTAATCCGCACCTAATCCGCAATACACGTATTAATAATAATAAGAATAATAAATGTATTGCGGATTAGCTGCGGATTAGCTGCGTTTTTTTTTATGCGAGACGCCCGTGTGAATTTACCCTTATCTAACATTTTTATAATGTTCTACAAAATACAGAAAAAAATAATTTAGTGACTAACAGGTGACGTCTCCTTTGACCTGAGGAGTCAATTTCCTTTTCCTCTATATCCAGCCCAGACCACTGTGTCAATTTCTTGCAGCTATAATTAATCTCTTCAGAACCTGCCAGACAAACATCTTAGAGGCCGCACCTTTCAAGCAACTTTCTTCCCTTTTTTCCCACCTATAAGTTCCCAAACAGTAGTAATTTCACTTTTTGGCATAATGTGCAGTAAAGTTAGTAGCTATGTGGGTTGCCCCCTTTATGTAGGATCCCCTGCTTTGCCCCTACATTGTAATAATGCCTACTGCTGTGCCCCATATACCTATAAAATCCCCTGTGCCCCCCATATACTAAAAATGCCCCCATGTTGTTTCTCCATAGTCATAATGTCCCTTTTGCTGTGCCCTCATAATAAAAATGCCCCATGTGCTGTGTCCCCATAGTAATGATGTGCCCTGTGCTGTGTCCCAATAGTAATAACGCCCCCTGTGCTGCCCCCCCCATAGTAATAATGTCCCCTTTGTTGTGCTCCATAGTAATTATGCCCCTTGTGCTGTGTCCCCATGGTAATAATGCCCCCTGTTTGGGGGGTGAGTGAGGTGGTAAGGGGCAAGAGGCAGTGAGGTGGAAAGGGGAGCCGGCTTGGGCATCGTTGACTGCTATAGCTACGCCACGCCACTAACTATAGGTCACTTTCGCATGCAATCTGGGTTTTTATATATGGATTGTGAACTAGTCTTAGTAAATACCAGTTTATGTGAAAAAAAAAACTCACTAAACAAAAACATTTTTGTGTAAAACCATTGATGTTTCAGTACCTTGCGCTTCCCCTGGATAGAACTGGTTTAGCTATCTGTATTGGTGGCCTACCCAATGGATAGGTTATTGTACCTTTTATTGAACCTATAGTTTAATAACTGCTACACTTCAGTTTTTGGACATAGTGTTCATTGGCATTTGTAAACTCCTTAGCAGGTTATCTTCAGAATCCCATAGACATCTCCTCATTCCTTGCAACAAAAAATTCTTTGAAAAAGGAATCTATAGCAATTTTGAAAGATACATAACCTTCAAGTCTGTAAATTGTTGTAAATAGCTCCATTTCAGATTTCTGGAGACATTAAATATTGTCAAATTCATAGAGCATTTATTATTAATATTACTGAACAATTATGACAATAGGTCATATACTCATTAAACAATGTAGGTTGGAGGAAATCAATAGTCCAGGCGATTTTAAGGAGCTTTGTAATTGGGTTAATAAGGCAAATATGCCATTATCTGCATTTTTAAAAAGACTTTTTCCAGGTTCCCCCTCCTCTCCTTTCTGTCATCCACTGCTCATTATCAGGAAATCCCGACTGTTTTACATCAGTCGGATCCTGTCTGTGCTATGGAAGGGGAGGAGGAGAAGGAGGGAGGAAGGGGATTAGTCGGCAGCAGAGAGCAGAGAACAAAGGATTACACAGTAAGGAGCCACTGAAAGCCCCTATTCAGAGGTCAGAGAGGTCAGTGCTGATGTCTGAGGAGATAGCCCAGTGATGTAGCTGTAAATTAAAGCGTAACTGTCATTTCAGGGTCTTTTTTTTTTAAAACATTAAATATCAACAGTTCAAGCGATTTTAAGAAACTTTTTATTAGTTTTATAAACCAAAAGAGTGTCCTTCTGGACTGAAAAGACAATCTCCCAGCCTCCCCCCTCCCTTCAGAAGAAGCAGGATTTCTGTGTCCATTATGTGGCTATGTAAAGGGGAGGGGCTGTTAGGAGTGACTGAGCACGGAGCAGTCCTGCACAGCACAACACCCTGCAATCTTCTCTCAGTAAGTTCATACATAAGCACTGACCTTTCTGACCCCAGAATCCTGCATTTTAGGTGCCCAGACAGTCTACAAACAGCTGACCTTCATATCTCCTCTTCCTGCTCCCTCATCTTCCCCAGCCCCTCCCCCCTCCATAAGGATAGAATGGAGAGGGCAGAACCCGTCTTCACTGGCTTTTCTGTAATGAAGACGTGTTTGCCTGATAATGCACAGATAAGAAGTCAGGGGGGGAGGCTGGGAGATTGCTTCTTGAGCACAGAAAGAGGCTTCTTTGGCTGATAAAACCTATTACAGAGTTTCTTAAAATCGCTTATACTACTGTTTCTGCAATAAAAAAATATGACAGTTAAGCTTTAACTCTTTGTTTTCCTGTTTTGGTGCCTCATCTCCCTCCACCCCTCCCCTCTTTATAGAAAACAATGAAGACAGGGGGGAGAGCTTCAAACTGCTTTTTCATGATAAACATGTATTTTTCGGCTAATAAACCCAATTACAAAGTTTCTTAAAATCGCCTGTACTATTGATTTCTGCAAAAAAAAAAAAAAAATTTACGGCAGTGACATTACTTGGGAACCTATTATCACAGTAATATTCCAGTAATATAGTGGCATGCAGCTTATATGCACTCAGTCTCTTGATTTACATTCAGTGTCTCTTTCTCCTCGCCAGTTAAAATTCAAAGAAAGACCAGAAAAACAGTTATCTGGGAAACAATCTGGGTCACATAATCTTTACTGAAAGTGAGAGCATTAGCAGACATTTAGCAGTGGGTGTTTGTTCCTACTAAGTGATATAGTTCAAATTGTGGATAGCACTCTAATGAAGTAATACAAAGTGAAGAAACTACAGTTTGGGTCACAGTGTTTTTGGTTTTGCATCAGGGCACATCCTAAGATCTTCGACTTGTTACAAAGATTTACAGGTGGTCTTCAAGTATTGATTTTTGTTTTTTTGAATCACCTCCTTCAGAATGGCACACTGTCAGAGAAGGATTTCTTCCATTAGCACAAATTACAGTCTAATTGCAATAATAGTTATCAAGCTGTTTACCTTCTCATGGGAAGTCGATGTTCTTGATTTTTTTCTAGTGTTAGGCAAGTTTTCAGCCTGGTGGAGTATATAAAAAAAAATTCATTTGGTTCTTTTATTGTTTTTGACTGCTACACAAACACCTGTGCTTAATGCAAAG
The DNA here is from genome assembly GCF_027789765.1 of Dendropsophus ebraccatus. Taxonomy (NCBI): domain Eukaryota; kingdom Metazoa; phylum Chordata; class Amphibia; order Anura; family Hylidae; genus Dendropsophus; species Dendropsophus ebraccatus. The sequence continues at coordinate 92,951,377 of NC_091455.1, forward strand.
AACATAAATACATGACATGACATGATATATATGCAGTACTTTGAAATGGCTTATAAATTGAGCAAATGTTAAGTCAACACTATACATACTGTAAATCACATACTGATTATCAGCCATTATGACCAATAATCATCTGGTGTAATAGAAGACAACGATTAGCTGACATGAAAGATGTCTGATGATCGTTGCTGTAGTTTGTCTTTCAACATGTTGAAAGACAAACGACCTGGATAGCAACGATCTGCTGCCATCACTCTGTGGAAGAATCACCCAGGCAGTCCCCAGCAGCTCCTCGCGCTCCTCCGCACCTCTCGGTGGCAGACAGTGGACAGCGCTCGTTTGCCCCTCAATAGCTCCCTGTGTAATAGGAAGTAATAATAAGATAAAGATTTAACATAGTGTATATGGTAGTAGAAAATGTAAAGCTCATACAGTACCTGTTCAGTTTAGCAATGTATTTTAAAGTAGGTGGTGGGAAAGTACGTTTCTTAAGTGTATTCATAATAGACCCCCAATTATCTAACTTTGCTATTCTATACATGCACAGCACATGATATACATTTTTTGTGAGCTTGTAGATCAGCCATAGGCACCCGTTTACATATACGTTGGGTATAGATTTCTTGATGGCATACATTAAACATACACTCCAAATGCAGTGCAGACACAACCAACCCTAGCCCCTTCATGTGAATCAGTAGGCGCGTCAGCACCTGGACCTTTAAAGATAAGAACACATTGCTTTGATGTGTCAGAGACATCTAAAAGTACATTGTATTCTAAATGTTAGGATTACTTCGAGCAGTGGTCAGCAAAGAAATGACATTCCAAACTCTTACAGGCCTAGTAGAGTTTTACCTTGTGCTAAAATTTAAATTCTGCAAAACGTTGTTTGTTTTACAAGTTTCTCATTTTTATGACATTATTTGGAGCCACCTAGAGTTAAAGAAAAATATGTTGTTTTAACAAAACAAAAAAATGTGTTGTTTAAGTATGGATTGGTTTTAGGATTGCAGGGAGTACAGTAGTACTTTGGTTTAAGAGTAACTTGGATTGAGAGCATTTTGCAAGAAAAGCTCACAGTTTTTCAAAATTGTAACTTGGTTTAAGAACATTGCTTTGGTTTAAGAGCTCTCTGTGCCCACATCTGCCCTGTTCATTCTTTCATGCTCCCTGCAATCTCTGTCAGACCTTGTGTTTCCCATTCTCTCCATTTCTGCTATAATGTGCCTGCACTTACACTCAGCCATTCACACTGCTGCTATATTCTGCCTGCACTTACACTCAGCTATACACACTGCTGCTACAATAAGCCTGCACCTTCACCAGAAGCGGATTATAATAGGTCCTTTTCGGGTGGTAGCCCGGGGCCCTGAGTTCCTGGGAGGCTCATGGCCACCCAAAAAGACTTATACTTTCAGTGGTGTATTGTCTCTGGGCTACAGTTGTGCCATGAGCTGCAAAAAAATTGTTCAAAAATCAGGGCATCATGACATTATCTATCCTGTACTATGAGCACCACGCTAGTGTTGCCATAGTTACAGTGGGGTTGGGGGGCCCAGGCTTGGTGAACAGCCCGGGGCCTATGGTAAAGTTAATTCACCCCTGAATCACAGTTGGCACATTGTAGATGTAGATTATAGATGTCTTCTTCTTCATCTGGCCCAGACCCATATAACAAGGTGCCCTTGATGACTGTACCAGAATCTTTGGCCCCTCTCTACTGCAGCCATCCCCCATCATCTATAGCAACATGTGACATTCCACACTCCCCTAGAAGTCACTAACATCCCCTTCACACATCACACAGGTATGAAGAGACTAGAGGAGGGCTGAGAGACCGATTTCACTAGCAGTGAAACAGGGCCCTACAAGTCTGAAGTACTGCCACCAGTTCCTCACTAGATATAAGCCTGGTCTATTATTGGGATTATATTCTGCCAAAATCAGCCAAAAAGCATGTAGGGTTAGCCTGAGAACATGGACGTATGGATTCATGGATCAAGATAAAAAACAACTAAGATTAAATTGAATATTTAATTTATTCACTACACAAATCCCCATATACACATCATATGCAATATGATACAGGTAGTGATACAAGCAGTTATGGCAACAGTTAGTTACCGTTACAACGTGGACTTTAGTTGCTAAGCGGATACATTGGAGGCGTGTGAGACTTAGTGCTTTCCAAATCTCTCCAACATGATATACAGCATGACCTCCCTTGGAAGAAGAGCTCCCACCTGCTGCCGAGCACCAGCACATATGCCCCTGGCCAGACACTTCCTGTCCCACCCATATGAAAACTCCATAACTCTTGATGTGCAGACCCATTTATTTATGCAGATTATTCCATAGTAAACAATGGAATCCGCTCTTTTCTACGGATTGTAACCTGGATTGTCATCCACATCGTCAATAAAAAAATCTCGATCTGCATTTCGTCACAGGTTGAAAGGTTGTGTTGCTAAGCAACCTCATCCAGGAAGAAGGACATAACTGTATGTCCTCGGTTGGGTAGGGGTGTTTAGAGCGCAGCGACCCTGCTCTGAACCGCCGCGACCCCAGGTGCTATTAATAGACTGGGACTGCAGCTATTAGCGGGCGCAGTCTGATCGCCGCGCCCGCTAATGAGCCGTTTAGATGCAGCTGTCATGGCTGATAGCTGTATCTAAAAAACTATTTATCTCCATCCCTTGTGTCTAGTGGGCAGATCGCCCTCCTGTGATGCAATCTCGGAGGGGCGATCCATTTAACTTACCTAGCCAGGCCTCAGCGTCGGAATGACACTGATCCCGACTTGGTATTTTTCTGATCTGGTCTGCAGCAGACCAGACCAATAAAGCACTGATCTAATAGATCGCGCGTAATCGCCCAAACTATTAAATTATCACATTCCTGCATGGTAAATGGCATAAGCGCAAAAATACGCCAAAGTGAAAAATTGCGAATTTTCGGTTGCATCAAATCCAGAAAAATTGTAATAAAAAGCGATCAAAAAGTTGCATATATGCAATCAAGGTACCAATAGAAAGAACACATCATGGCGCAAAAAATGACACCTCAAACAGCGCCATAGACCAAAGGATAAAAGTGTTATAAGCATAGTCATAAAGCAATTTTAAGGAGCATTTTGGGAGCATTTAGAATTTTTTTAAAAACTATCAAATAAAATAAAAGTTATACACGTTACATATTGTTGTAATCATACTGACTTGAGGAACATAGATAACATGTCAGTTTTACCATAGGACAAACGGTGTAAACATCTCCCCCCCCAAATAAAAAATTGCGTTTTATTTTCAATTTCACTGCGCAAATATTTTTTTACAGGTTTCACAGCACATTTTATGGAAAAATTAAGTCTGTCATTGCAAAGTACAATTAGTAGCGCAAAAAAAAAGGGTTCATGTGGGTCTGTAGGGGAAAAAAAAGGAAGTGCTACGGCCTTTTAAACACGAGGAGGAAAAAACGAAAGCGCAAAAATTAACATTCACACAGTCCTGAAGGGGTTAAAGTAATCACATTATAGAATAAAATTTTAATTTCATCTGCATTCTGTTTTGTCATTTTACAGTACAAAGACTGAGTACCGGGATCCATTTAAGAGAGAGTTAAAGATATAAGGCTGCAGTGGGGATGGACGTTTGCTGAAGCGAACATATTTTTATACAAACCAGTTTATGTTTTTAAAACCAGTTATGGACGTGGGCATGTAAATTTTTCAAAAAGTTTTTTGTGTGTCCAAGGACTGTATGTGGTGTATGGGTGCATGCTTGACTGCAGGTAAGCACGTGTGGCATAGCATGCTTACATGCCTTTTTTTTTTTTTTTTTTTTTTATTAGAGTTTAAAATTTATGTTACTTTTTTCATGACCTCAGATAATCTTGAATTAGAAGTGGAGGAGTCTATATTATCAGAGGAAAGTAAGGAGACCAGGTCGGAGTAAAATCTCGAACGAAGGTAAGAGGAATATCTGGACCCAGAAGGTAACCTGGAAACTTCAGACGCAGTTTCCCCACGTTGGAGGAGAGGAAGCAGGTCCAGGTTGTCAGCCACAGCTCAAATAGACAGTGAGGTAAGGCTCTACTCTGTCCTTTTATTATTTTTTTGGTAAAGACTTTTCACAGGTCATTGAGACATAAACATTGTTTTCGTTGTTCCGGTTCTCAAGTGTTCACACTATGAGGCCCCCTTCACATGTCCGGAAAAACCACCCGGATTTCCTATCAGGAAATCCGGACGGATTTCCGGACCCATTTACTATAATTAGGCACGGATTTTTCCGGAAGGGTGTCCGTTCCGGAAAAATGATCCGGAAAAAATAGGACATGTCCTATTTTTGTCCGGAATTCCGTCCCGGACGCCCCCATAGAAGTCTATGGGAGCGCCGGAATCACGGGCACTTACCTGATGTACATCAGGAAAGTGCCCGGGATTCTGGATCGATTAAGAGCCCGCCGGCACCCCCGCAACCACTGTCACCCCGCCGCCACCCGATCATCACCCTGCACTGTCCGACATGCACCCCAACCCCCCCCCCGCGCCCGGTCATCACCCCGCCGTGCCGTCTGACATCCCCCCTGTGCCCGGTCATCACCCCGCGCTGTCTGAGATTCCGCCGCCGCCGATCATCACCCCGCACTGTCCGACATGCCCCCCCCCCCCGCGCCTGATCGCCGCGCCAGTGGCACTGAACAGTGTTTCAGAGTGCAAGTGCACAGGACTCTTTTGGGAGTGGTAGTGACCTTCAGCAAACACCCTGATGCAGACAAGCTTGCCTGAATAGTGGACATGCTTAAGTACACCCCTAACGTCTCCTATCCCACCCAATCCCCAGCCTAATACACTCCTCCCTCCCATCACCACCTTCCCCCACATCCACAACCTACCATACAATAATACCCTCCATTCCAACATTCATACTGTTCCCAAGAGTGGCATACCCCTCCAACCAGCCAGGAGTGGCCCATGCAGGAGAATAACCACTTCACCAATAACACCACAGCCACCACAACAGACAGAACAGCCATCTACCCCTCCCTTTTCTAGGGATCTTTCTGATTTTTGAATTTTTGGAAATTTTGTTAATAATGTGTTCATTTATGTTTTAGTTTTTTGTTTTACAAAATTGCTTCAATTTTGTTGTATGCCAATTTAAGACGTCACATAAAACATTCTAGGTAAATGGCTCAGTAGTGGATTATGTAGAGGTTTCCGAGCAGTAGCCGTCTGGGACAGGAAGACCTTGGATGAGTCCGGCGCAGGTGACATGCACAGTGGTAGCAAATGCAGCCGTTCCCTGGTGTATAGTGGCGGAGATTGACGCCCCCCCCCCTGGGACATTGTCCCGGAGGAGCGATCCCTGTGTCTGCTGCCGGCCGGGGTCTGCGCTGTAATGGCGCTGATCCCGACTCGGCACTCGGTTGCTTCCGGCTGCAGCAGCCGAAAGCAATCGAGTGTCTATCTCATCGATCTATGCTGTATTACTGAATGAGAGATCAGAGTGCTTATACTAGAAGTCCCCCATGGGGGCTTCTAGTATAAGTGGAAAAAAATAAAATAAAGTGTTGTTATTAATAAAAAGCCCCTTCACCTAATAAAAGTTTGAATCACCACCCTTTTCCCAGGTTATAAATAAAAATAAATAAACATGTTTGGTATCGCCGCGTGCGTAATCGCCCAAACTATTAATTTATCACAAAAAAAAACGGAAAAAAAAAATCCCTAGGTGCAAAATTGCTCATTTTCCGTTGCATCAAATCCAGAAAAATTTTAATAAAAAGCGATCAAAAAGTCGCATATGCGCAATCAAGGTACCGATAGAAAGAACACATCATGGCGCAAAAATGACACCTCACACAGCCCCATAGAGCCAAGGATAAAAGCTGTATAAGCATGGGAATGGAGCGATTTTAAGGAACATATTTTTGTTAACAATGGTTTGAATTTTTTACAAGCCGTCACATACAAGAAAAGTTATACATGTTACATATTGTTTTAATCATAACGACTTGAGGAACATATATAACAAGTCAGTTTTACCCAAGGGCGAATGGCGTAAAAACAAATACCCCCCAAATAAACAAAATGCATATTTTTTTCAATTCCACCACACATTGAATTTTTCCTGCTTTTACAGTGCACTTTATAAAAAAAATCAGCCTGTTATTGTGAAGTACAATTAGTGGCGCAAAAAACAAGGGCTCATGTGGGTTTCTAGGGGAAAAATTGCAAGTGCTATGGCCTTTTAAGCACAAGGAAGAAAAAACAAAAACGCAAAAAACTAAATTTGCACGGTCTTTAAGGGGTTAATGGGTAGCATCCATCTTTCATAGTACAGTACCCGCTGGTTAGTGGAAATAGTTTGCAAAGAAGTCCTGGACAGCCAATCATGATAATCCAGGCCTTCCTTGCAGGTTACCTTCCAACAGGATGGGGCAGATGGCATGGAAGGTAACTGCCTCTGGTATGACAGTGGCATTATAAATCCAGATGTAGTTGTGAAGAATGACGCAAGCCTGTATCACCTTCTTAACCTTGTCCGGAATCAATTGAAGCACAGGCTGTAAGACCCACCACTCCAAACTTGGAATTTAAAAAGCGCACTCCCCATACTGCCTTGAACAGTGGCGTAGCTACAGTGAAGGCAGGGAAGGCGACTGCTATGGGGCCCCTGCATGAAGGGGGCCCGAGGAAGCCTGCCCTGCCTTCATGGTAGGTACCCCGCTCCCCCAGGGGTCCAGAGAGGAAGAGGGACCCCCACTGCACTGTTCAGCCCCCTCACTGTAGTGCCGGGTGAGCGGGCTGAACAGAGGAGCAGGACCTGCCAGACGGCACAGGAGAGGGATTAAGGACCTTTGGGTCACATAACCCAAAGGTCCTCAATACCTATGTGAAGATCAGCCCGGACTACAGGAGGAGGAGGGGGGAAGCCTGGGAGCTGTAAGTGCTCTGTATGTGTGTCAGTGAGTGTATATATGTATCTGTGGGTATATTTATATGTCAGTGTGTGTATATATGTATCTGTGTATATATTTATATGTCAGTATGTGTATGTATCTGTGGCTATATATATGTTTGTGTGTGTATGTCAGCAATGTCTGTAGCACTGGTGTATATGTGTGTGTTTGTGTATGTCAGCAATGTCTGTAGCACTGGTGTATATGTGTGTGTTTGCTCCCAAAGATGTTCTGCAGCAGCTTCTATTAATGCTGGGCTCTAATAAAAGAACCCACCATTAATATCTGCTGCATTTTCTTTGAGGCCCCATACAGTTTTTTGCTTTGGGGCCCCATGAATCCTAGCTACGCCCCTGGCCTTGAACAAGTCATAATTGAAAATGCACCTCTGGTCATCCAAGCCTTGCCTTGGGAAATGACACAAGAGGTGGTTCTGCAGGCCAAATGCTTCATCCGCCACAATTATGAAGGGAGCCGGATGTCCATGCGATCCAGGTAGAGGTCTTGATTGTGGGATGGCAAGCTGGCGGGACTTAGCATCTCACCCATTCTGGAAGCCCTGAAAATGCCAGCGTCCGCAGAGCTCCCATAGGCCTTTATTGACAATTACAAATCAATAGTCACTGTCAGTCAAGGCCAACAGGACCACTGAGAAAAACAGCTTGTAATTGAAGTACAGGGACCCTGAACGAGATGGCCTATTCACATGGATGTGCTTCCCATCCAGCGCACCAATGTAGTTTGGAAACTGCTCTGCTGCTTCAAAGGCCCCAGCGGATGCAATCCTCAGGTTGGGGGAAGGTCATCACTTTGGCCCTTAGACACTCTCAGATGGTTGCGCAGGTCAATCCAAGCAGTAATCCTAAAGTAGTACTGTTCCTTATCTGAGAATTATAAGGAGCCTTTCCTCTGGTGAAATTGCTTCCCGCATTAGTTCTGGAACTTGACCGGATAACCTCACAGTTCAGTGTACAGCTGATGAAACTGCATCCTGGCCGCAGAGAGATAATGGGGTGCACCCAGTGTCTCTTACGCTTGCTCCTCAGCCTTTCTCCAAGCATGTCCTGGTCTTTAAAGCACTGGGAAACAAGCCAGGTTAGGAGTGAATCAGCCGCTACAGGATCATTCATCTTTGGGTGGTAAGTTAGCTAAAAAACACTACTAGATCAGCAGAGGAAATTAAGGCAACTGTCTCACAGTAAAGCAAACCAAAAAATGGGAAACAGGCTGCCAAGTGATCATGTGACTTTTTTAGGGGTTGGGCTAAATGGTACATGTTTTTTTTAACCTGCTCACTTTTATTAACTGTTACTGTACAATCAGTAAAAAAACGCACTACGGACGCACTACAGATGTACTATGCGTGCACAATCCATAATTTCTAGCAGATTGCATAGGTGGATAACAGGAAGAATATACGAGCAAGAAAAAAATCACTGAATATGTGAAAAAGGCCCTAGGGGGCTGTACCGAGCTGGGTCCCCTGTGGAGGATGCTTCCTGGGCAGAGGACCTGATTTATTACAATATTTCATTCTCCTCACACAAAACAGACCCAATACTTTACAATGCCATCCTGCTGCTACCCATGGCCCTCTCACACATGTACTGCTCCCTATTACATCAATATGGCCCCCTTTCTCCCATATACTGCTCCCCAGGATCCCCCTCGACCCATATACTGCTGCCATGCCCCACTATCATCCACGCATTGCTCATATACTGCTTCCATGACCTCCTTATCACAAATCTACTGCTTCCATTGCCCATTATTACTTATATACTGCCTTCTTGGCCCCCGATCACCTATATATTGCTCTCATGACTCCATTTTGGCAAACGCTTTTTCTGATAGCATTTATAGCTGACATTTAGCTACAGTACATTTAACACTGTGGAGAACAATGTATGACAAAAGAATGAAACAGTATAATTATATATTGCTAGACTGCTTATATTTGCATAGTTATTTTCCCCATTGTATATAAATATCCACTTCTGTTTTTCCCAGGCTTATCCTTTTTTAGCTGTCATGCAGAAGGAGCCTAATATAGACTTTTAAGTGTGAGTTCATGCTAGGTCAAGTGATGTCATCAGTGTGAGTCACACCGTTTCCTCTTCTCCAGCTGAGGAACTCTTTAATTCAGTAAAAAAGTTGGCAATACAAAGAAGCATGGAGAGTTCAAAGGGTAGTTGTTGATTAAACAGCTTGGGCTCATGCACACTGAGCAAAAGACGAGGAATTGAGGAGGAATGCGCTCTTAATTTCTGCTTGAAATTCCTCCCGTAAAATATGAACAGAGAAATTTCCCATTGTGTTTAATGGGATTTCCGCTCTATTGTTCACACTGCAGAATTTCCAAGCAGAATTTTCTGCCGTGCATCCGCTTTCTGCCCAACGCCTTGTAAATATTCAGCGCTGAATTCAGCGCCATTTCCATGTGGAAATTATGCTGAATTCAGCGTTGAATTTAAAAAGGATTTCACACTGAACAAAACAGGCAGACTTGAAAAGGAAAGTATACTGACTGAAATTCTGGTGTACCGATTTTGCGTGTAATTTCACGCAAGTTTCGTGCAGAAATTGTGCGGAATTACGCATGAAATCAGTACGCCAGAATTTTAGTCATAGTCAGTAAACTTTCCTATTCAATTCTGACTGTTTTGCTCAGTGTGAACTGGGCCTTTTAGAGCAAAAAAAAGTGCAACTGACTTACATGTAAGGTTGAATATTGTTGTGCCTTCAGCTAAATAAATTGCCATAAATGTGGAAGCTTAATTAATTTTATTATATAGGAAACACAACAGTAAATTGGATTATCAAAAAGCTATTTTTTGTACAAAGTTCATGCATTTAAATAGAAATATTTATTAAGAATAGTTTATGGGTATGATTTATGAAGATCGGCGGGGGGTACAGAGGTCAGACCCCTTGCGATGTCTGACTTTTCTCCTATTTCTGTGAATAGGGGGAAAGTGAATTTTTCCTGGAATACCCCTTTATTGCCAAAAGTGACTGCGGAGTTAAGGGGTTAATTGTCCGCTTCCTTTTAGTGGAACATAGTTAAATTAAATCTATAAGATGCAGAAAAGGCATTATTTTTTTCTCAATCTAGTTACTTACACAGGAGCTAGTTAACTAATGCCATAAAGTGAGTCTGAAGTCATCAACCATTATAGGTTTTTACTGCTGGCTGACCTGAGGCGAAAAGCAACACCAAATGTTCTACCTGTTAAACAACAGGTCTTAGCAGCATTTAAAGCAAAGCGCCGGTGCCATACTCTTAGATCTATAAATTACTCTAGAATTTCATTGAACTTAAGCTAAACCAAAAAAATTGGTATTGTGGAAATGTAATCATTTTATAGCTGGAGGGGTCTGTGTTATACTGCAGTCAAGCCAAGAGGACGAATTCAACTACATAGCAATAACAGTCATTATGTTTCAAAGTACTATTTAATGACCGTGAATTAATATTTGAAAAGATCAGCTTCAAAGAACATAATGAATCATAAACAATCTAAATACAAAAGAATAATCCCCAGCTTTGTTTTCAGGTTGTCATAGATTTGTGCAAGAACAGCCGTATTTAGATGCACAAGCAGATTCAGTTTCATTGCCCAGACACAACAAAAGGCAATATATGTTTAATATCATTACAGCCATATGCATTATTGTTTGTCTCCCACTAATGATTTAGAATGTCAGTATGTGAGTGATTTACATTTTAACTGCAATTAATGGGAATGTCTTGTGTATGTAATTTGAGATCCATCAATTAGATGAAAGCTTGTGAAGAGAAAGAGAAATTATATAGTTATTTATTTGAACTTTCCTTTCAGGAATTTACCTTGGCAAAGGCTGTATCAGATCTGAGAAGCAGTAAAGAGCACTGATCTTGTAGATCAGCGCTCACTTAATGAGCCTTTACATGGCTCAACCATTCTGCAGACAGGGCCCTTTTCTTTCATTATTTCTCAGCCGCACATCCCTACAAAAATAAATATAAATGTCATGATTGCGCCTGAAAAGGCATCAGTGCCACCCTCTGTTGCGAAGATTCGACCTCTGCGCCAAAGGCTCTGCTTTTGGCATTAAGTCCGTGCCTGGTTTTATGTTCTTTGCTTATGTCTTTTGTGATCCAGTCCATGTTTTCTTAGTTCTCCCTACACTTTCCTTGTTGTGGTCTTTTCACTAATTGTGTCTGCTGTGTTGTGATTGACAGGTCTCCTCACCTCTGGCTTTCTGTGTTTCTCCTGCTCAGCCTATCTGCTTGGAGTCCGGGACTTCTGCTCCCTTATAAGCTTCTCCCTCCCTTCAGTCTGGGCTCTTGATAGCTTTGTCCAGCTAGTCTGTACTGCTAGATCCAGCCTTGCAATACTGCCTGTATTCTTGGTTTCCTGATCCCTTTGCCTGTTTCTTGCCATTCTTTGTCTTTTGGTTCTGTTGTTGTTTAGTCCTCAGTGTGCCTCGCTTGTCCTCAGTGTTCCTTGCACTGTCCTCAGTTCATCTTGCTACATTCTCTGGCTTTGGCTCCACCGTTACCTTGTTGCATCTCTGGCTTTGGCTCCACCGTTACCTTGTTGCTTCTCTGGCTTTTGTCCTCCATTGCTTTGGTCCCCTGTTCCTTGCTGCCTTATTGGTCCTGTCCTTCTGTGTGACTTTGCTTTGTCTACTGTCATCGTACCTTGTTCCTGTACAGTGTCTCGTCTGTGTTTTGCACTTATTTGAGTGCAAGGATCGCCGCCCAGTTGCTCGCCGCCATCTTAGGGTGGATTGTGGCAAGTAGGTAGGGACAGCATGGGGGGTGTTAGCTATAGGGCCCACTTGTCCTGTGTCTCTTTGTTCCCAGGGGCCCTGACAATAAAACTGTCAATGTAGAAATAAAAATAGTGATAATAAAAATTGCTGCTGCTGCTACTTGAAACCATGAACATCAAAAAAGGGACCAAATAAGTTTTCTATACACACAAAAACATCAAACAATATATAGTGATTAAATCACCAATAGTTTATTAGCATTGGAGAACAAACAGATACCCAAAAACTAAAAACATTTAAGAACCAAAATGGTATATCGGTGGTAATGGTATGCTGTTTTGGTCAGTAATAGTATGGCGATAATATGTACAGTCATACAATTTTCTCCTGATAGTTTTGTTAACTATGACTTTCATTTAGATGCCTTACCTTAAAATTGTCTTACCTATGTTAACATTATACCATGATCATTATAGACGTCCGTTATTATCCAAAATCGGATGTCTTTTTGATGGCCGTTGGCAATGACAGCTGTAAAATCCTGTAGTGTGAACTTATGTGTAATTTCTTTTTTAGTTATTCATGCTGCCCAATAAATATTATGACCCGTGTAAATGCATGTACTCACTAAACGAGTTTAACTTTGAGTAACGTCAGTGAGTGGTGACAGGTCCCAGCAACCAGCCAGGGATCTAACATCACTCGCCTTGGCTGGGCATCATTGTCATTGTGGAACGTCTGTGCATATGTTCCACATGTGTTTGCTCCTCTGATGGAATACATGGAGTACCTTCCGGAATGCTGAAAGCCTGCTGATGTCTGATGTCTCCTGTTGAAGCCTCCACCTTCATATGTACTGGATGATACTTGTTTTCATGGACATGTGAGAATATTTATCTTGTTTACCTTGTGAACTTTTTGAGAAAATTTACAAAAGACCAAAGAGTTAAGAAAAAGAAATTAGTGTGTGTGTCTCTTTACATATTGCTTGATGGATAGAGGGCATGAAGCAGCCTAATGGTGCGTTTACACGGAATGATTATCGTTCAAATTTCGCTATAACGATCGCATTTGAGCGATAATCGGCTCATGTAAACGCAGCGAACGATCAATCGACAAACGAGAAATCGTTAATTTAGATTTTTCAACATGTTCTCAAATCATCGTTGGTCGTTCGCTAAAAATTTGCAGATTGCTTTGTGTAAACAGTCTTTCACCGATCCACCCTATGTGTGAGATAGGCTTAAGTGATCCTAAAACGATCGCAATAACGATTTTTTTAAAACAATATATCGTTCCGTCTGACGCTGATCGTTATAAACAACACATTGTTATTTTGAAATCGTTAATCGTTCGATTGGGCGAATTATCGCTCCGTGTAAACGCAGCATTTGTTGGACACATTTTACATACACCTAGTTTCTGAAGAAAAGTCTACCCCTTGTATATATTGGATTACTCTTTCAACAGCAGCACAGAAGAGAAACAGATTGCTGAACTCAGGGAGACCAGCCAAACGACAACACTGCCATGTGGATGGTTACCTAGCCTTAGCTTATCCCTTGTCATTACATTGACTTATAGGGCCACTTAATATGGTGGATTTGGTGGTTTCCTAACAGGAGCTACCCCTTGGCTGGGTCCTTCCCGGAGGGATATCTGGCTAGTCCTGTGTTTTGAGACTCTTCAATGAGGCTCCTCAGGGTCCTCTTTTGCAACAGCAGCACAGCGCAGATGTAGCAGGACCAAAGGATTTTAAGGCTCAGGTAATGTACATGTGCAAGAAGTCTCCCAATATACCTAAGCCACAGGTGGGGATAATTAGGCACTGAGCCTTTAAAGGTATACTCGTGCCCCCTAGAGTGGTCCGATTTATATTGCACGAAGAGAGGGCACATGCTGGTCCATGTGGCTAAGCCTGAAGGACTAGTGGTGGAGAACAGGGACCCTGTTTGCTGCAGATGGGATAAGATGGCTGCAGTGGTAAGAGGACGGTGGCTCCTCTTACCACCATTACAGTGAGCCCCTTTCACTCTATGTTCTGTTTCCTATTAGTTGATTCACAAACACCAAATTTGACCTCACATACGATAAGTCCTCTGTTTGCAATGATAAAAGCAGTTTGAGATGCTATTGAAATGGAATGTGTATATGTTCTGTTTAGTTGGGCTGTAGGCCATCAGATTTATTTCTTGAAGTGGGCTTAAGGAATTCCATTGCACGTGGTACATACACATGAATAGTAAACCTTGATTAATTTGTATTGCAAATACAGGGGAGAAATTGACATGATCAATAAATGTGTTGTACAAAATCAAAAGCCAAACTTGTGGCAATTGAAATGTATCCATTAAGACTTTAAATAATAATCATTCACATGTGTGTTTTCTTTTTGTGTCATATGGGCTAAAAAAGTTATTTCTTATTTTACAGCATGTAAGGAGTGTTGCTGAAGAGAATAACATTCTGTTCCCTTCACTACTAACAAAACAGCAAGAGATGAAGTCACACAGTGCAAGCAGAGTGAATGAGTTGATGGTTTCACTTGCAATTTTATGTTTATTGAGTAGAGACACAACATATAACAAGCCGAGCATGACACGCTTCTTACACTGGACACTTAATGTACTCGCGTTCACTTCACAGCCTGGGATTCAGATTCTGTTCCATTATTTTGTAGTGAATTGGAAAAATTTAAATTCATGTCCCTCAACCCATTCACCAGAAGTTATTAAATCAAATGCACAGAGTTATCATATCTCATTACTACACATAAACTGGTTATTCAAAAATGAATAAGGTACTTTTGTTAAATGACACGTGAAATCGGTTCATTTTCTTCACAATAGTCAGATGCCGTATACTAAATAATGTTGGGTTTGGCATAAAATGTCGTAATTAGATACAAGAAGTCAATTAAGGGAGCCCACTCGGTTAAAACACCTTTTATTTCAGTATCACACATGCAGTTTACAGTGAAAATTGATGATTTTATTTTCATGGTTGAAAAATCAACTACTTATTTCTCCATGGGTTATGCATCAGAAAACACAATACTCCAAATGAATCCTGTGATTTGATCACCGAGTGACAGAGAACTGAAAACATCCCCAGAATAACCATTCCCAGCATCAATGACTTAGCTGGTCTCAACTCTTTCCCTCAATAGAGAAGCAGAAATCTGTGAAAATTCAGTTTTTTTGCATTTTTTTTATATATGTCAATGAAAGTTGCAATCGGGATCTCTGCTAAAGCGTTTCAGCATCTAGTATTATGGGAGGAAAAATAAAAAATGTTTTACTTATCACCTTTCACATATATTATTCAGGGTATACTCTAATATTGATTTGTTGATCCCATGTACTTTTCAGGTATCCAGGCTTCTCCTTTTGCATCCAAAGATTTATTATTTATTTGCTCCTATTGTTGTCTAATATGTCCAGGATGTCCAGGCCACAATGAAGCAGTGGTCCTCCTCGTCTTCTAAGAGTCATAACACATATTGGTGTAAATGGAAATTTTTGATAGCTTACTTATTAGCTATCATCAATCACCAATCCTGATGTTTAGTGCTGTCTGTCATTATGCCTGGCTCCTGGTACATTAATGTATACAGGGCTGCTCACATTAAAGCAGCGCCACACAGATTAAAACCCTCTATGCCATGAACGTTTATAGACTTTGCAACTGCACAGGGAATCCACAGTTGCTGTACTGCTGAGAGGTAGGGGTTAATTATAGACTTCCTGATATTTACAGCTAATGGGTGACCTAATAATTATGTACTGTATAAATATATCAAAGTTCAATACAGAAATCTCCCACTCGATCTGTTTATTCCAAGGACTTTATCTACGGCGAAGGTGATTCTTTTCTGTAAGAGCAATGAGATTATGCAACTTTCTGCCAGAAGAGGCTGTCATGGTGATCATTTCTGGAGTGTAATGATTTTACAGGTTGTAGTTACTAAATTTTAGAGAAAAGTCGTTGATCTGGGGACTTATTCTGATTTGGATTTTATTCCAGATTTGGATTCAGGATTTTGGATTCCCATGCTAGGAGAGAAATCCTTTCCAGGCTTCAAATACAATATCACAATGAATCCCGCACGCAGCGATACCAAACATGTTTGTTTGTTTATTTATTTATTAATTTTTATTTATAAAATGGGAAAAGGGGCGTGATTTGGACTTTTATTAGGAGAGGGGATTATTTATTAATAAAAACACTTTATTCTTTTTTTACATACAGTCATTCCGACGCTGAGCCCCGGCCGGCTCATTTGAACGAATCTCATCGGATCGCATCGCGGAGGGGGAACCCTCACTAGACACCAGGGACAGGGGCCACATACAGTATTCAAATGCAGCTGTCAGCTTTGACAGCTGCATTTGAATAGTTAATTAGCCGCTAATACCTGCGGTCCCTGGCTGCACATAGCAACCGGGGACCGTGGGCTGCAGAGAGGGCTCACGCCGGGAGCCCTCTCTGTTTCCCCTTAATGGATGCATGACAGGTATACCCGGTTATGATCCACAAAGGTTGGCCAGTCAAGCACAGTTCAGATGCAATTTCCAGGAAGTACCGGCAGTTGATCCCCAAATAGGTCTCGTTCGCGCATGGGCGAGACCATAATACACCTTATGGCCATGTTCACACGTGTGTTTTGCAAAAAACATGGCCACCGTTGCAATTTGGAACAACAGCAATGATTTATACAAAATATACGTATATGTGAATGAATGGAATCCTGGCTGAAGCGTATACACATAATATATGCTCTGGACGGGATTCCATATGGCCACACGAAAAACTGACATGTTAGTTTTCTGCGGCCGCCATTTATTAAACAGTGGCCACACGCTCCATTGTGTGCAGCGGTAAAATGCGCCCACATCCGAATTCACCAGAGATGAAGATCATCCGTCCGGTAGTGATTTTATTGTTATGATGATGTTTAGGGCACAGTGGAAGTTTTACTTATTATGAGGTGACTGTCACTTTCAAGAAGGTGCGTGTAGGCCTATGTGAATTCATATGTTCATGACCACGAGCCCTGCTGCAAACTGCACTATTCTTGCTCTCACAGATAATGAAAGCCCAGTGGATTGGCACGTGAAAGCATTTCTGTACAGGCCAGATAATAATGAGATCCAATCCCTTTGATCAGGGTAATTGCTTTGCTTTGGCACTTGATAAAAAAAAAAAAAAAACTGCAAACGAGAAAAAGTGAGTAGCTTCATGCTGCTGAGCAATGGTATAATTTAGTCTGGTGGTGGGTTCTGCTGCTCATTTCTAATTGTCTAGTCATTCATGATGTAGGAGAGCATTTACTGGAGCTGGCAGATTGAGTCAGCCTCCTCCGGAACGGCTGTTAGAACATCCTCATATAAAACTACAATGAATACCATGGTGAGGCATCCTCAAGAAACAACCTTCTCCATGTCTGAATGAGATTACAAATAGGATGATGCTGGTATGGCACGACTCACTGCTTAGCTTTACATACACATTTAGGGCTGGATAAGTGTTAACGCTGTAAGGCAATGAGCACACAAACTTTTTAGGGCCATTTTTGAGATGTAAGTTGGCTTAGACCAGTTCCACACATGAAGGAATTGCATTCTGTCAGTTTATTTAAACTTTACATTTTCATCCCGCTGCGAGTATGTAAACGCTGTCCCCCTTACGTGGCGGCAGCTCAGTGTATAGTTTACCGGTCCTCGCTCCAGCCTGCTTTTGTGGCTCCTGGCTCCCTGACATCCCACTCAGCCAATCAGTGGCTGTGGAAGGACAGCGAACTGATTGGCTGAGGGGGACGTCAGGGAGCCAGGAGCCACAGAAACAGGCTGAAGCGCAGACCGATAAACTATTCAACGATGGAATCCGTGCAAAAAGTATTTTCCCTGTTGTACTGTTGTTTATATAGTGCTGATTTTTTCTGTTGCGGATTAAAGCGACTCTGTACTGTGACATAGTCCGGGGGTTGTTGCTGGATGGGAGGTATTTTCCTCTCAGCTTGTCTTGCTCTGAGGAATGCAGAGAGCTAGGTTCAAGGACTGGACTGGAGTTATTAAGCCATTCCAGGTTTTTAGGCATTTCCCAACATAGAAAGCTGAGCTGGGAGTGAGGGCAGAAGGAGGTGGTGTGTGCTCAAGTCTGGAGTACACCTATGTGATCTGTCTAGGAGGACTGGTTGGACTGTGTTCAGACACATGGACTGTGTACAAGGCAGCTGCTGCTGTAAGGTCTGAACCAACACTTAGAACTTCTGTTACTGCTTTAAAGGCCAAGCTGGAACTGCACTTATGTGTGATGGCAGCATGAAGGTAATGCTGGATTTTTGTTCCATTTGTTTTTGTGGTCTGAATAAACACTAAGATTTGAACTGTGAATTGCCTGTTTTCCTCTGTCTGCGACCGCTACCTAGCTATACCTGAGCAACTCCCCTACATTTGGTGGCTTGGAGCGGGCATACGCAGTGAGGCAGGAGAAAAAACAGAGGTTTTTTTTCATATTTTTTTCCTGGCACTATTGCATGTCCTGGATTAAGCCTGCAAAGCTTCAGCCGGCATCTCCAGACAAGACGGAGGAGTTGATTAAACAGCTGGTGCAGACTAATGCCCAGCTGCAACAGGCTAATATACGGCAGCAAGAGACTAATGCCCAGCAGCAAGAGACTAACAAATTGCTGTTACAACAAATAGTGACCATTCGTGAGTCTCCGCCAGTGGTTTCCCAGCTACAGCCTGCCGCCAGAGAGAGAGTCCGGACGGCGCTGAGAAAGGTAACGGCAGAGGATGATGTGGAGGCCTTTCTGGGAGTGTTCGAGAGAACGGCTGAGCGAGAGGGTCTCCAGCCTGACCAGTGGGCTGAAGTGGTTGCCCCATTTCTCACAGGAGATGCACTAAAGGCATACTTTGACCTCACTCGGGAGGATGCCCAGGACTACCAGAAGCTGAAAGGTGAGATCCTGGCACGCTTGGGGGTCAATATATATGTTCGGGCCCAACGTGTATATCAGTGGGGGTTTGTGGAATCCAGAGCCGCCAGGTCTCAAGCCTATGACCTGCTGCACCTGGTAAAGAAATGGCTCTAGCCCGAGACTTTAACTCCAGCCCAAATAGTGGAGAGGGTGGTGGTTGACCGATTTGTGCGCAGTCTGCCGGTCACTATCCAGCGCTGGGTAGGCCAAGGTGACCCAGGCAATTTAGACCAGCTGGTTGGTCTGGTGGAACGTTATGTAGCTACCCAAGACTTGGTGCGAGACTGTACCCCTGGCCGGAGGCCACCCCGTCCCATACCCCCACTTGCAGGGGCTGAGAAAAAGCTTCAACCTCCTGCTGGGAGTAGCTCCCCACCAAACCAACGTTCCCCAAGGTTACATGAGGTCCCCATTATCCGCTGTTGGCGCTGTAATGGTCCGGGACATGTTGCGGCAAGGTGCCCCTTAACCTCTGAGCCTATGGACTGTGGCTATACTCGCCGGACATCCTTCTATGCCCGACCTGCTGTTAGTGTATGTACCGCTAACCTCCCGGACAAGGATAGGGCACCTCCCATGTGCCCAGTGTCTATCGGCAGGTGCAGGGTCAATGCTCTACTGGACTCGGGGAGCCTGGTGACCCTAGTACGGGATACCCTGGCGCTTCCATCTCAGTTCACTAAGCGCAAAGTTGGAGTGTTGTGTATTCATGGAGACTTGAAAGACTATCCTACTGCCCAGGTAGTAATAAAAACTCCTGCAGGGGAGAAAGTCCATGAGGTGGCAGTAGCGTCGAATCTGCCATATGACCTGATAATAGGAAGAGACTTTCCCTTATTCTCTGCATTGTGGCCATCATTTTTGAATGTCTGTCCCCAAGAGTCAGGCAGAGCAGTAGCTGAGGGTCCTAATCCAGATGTTAAGCCAGAACCATGGGCCACCGAGATAGAAGGGCCAGCCGTAGGGGTGACCGCCACTTCGGTGGATGAGATGGAGACAATTCCAGTGAATGTAATGGTTGGGGATGTAGAGGACTTGCCACCGGGCCCCGAATTGTCAGATCTGGACATCTCTGGTGACAATTTTGGCACGGCGCAACTCTGGGACCCGACTCTGTCCCGAGCACGGGGGAGTGTCTTAATGGTCGATGGTGAACCACAACAACAAGGAGCTGAGGCTATATTTCCTCGTTTTGTGGTTCACCACAATATGTTATATCGTGTCACTCAACTACGTGGGGAGAATGTTGAACAATTATTAGTGCCCCAGGCATATCGTCACCTGGTACTAAATCTTGCTCACCAACATGTGTTAGGTGGACACCTTGGGGCACAGAAAACCCAGGACCGTATACTGCAGAGGTATTATTGGCCTAGGGTATTCAAAGAGGTGGAGGAATTTTGTAAGTCTTGTCCGACCTGTCAGATAACTAGCCCCCAGCAGCACTTCCGCAGTCCTCTAGTACCCCTCCCGATTATAGAGGTACCATTCGAGAGGATTGCCATGGACCTCATTGGTCCAGTTCCAAAGTCTGCTAGGGGTCACCAACACATCTTAGTAGTTATTGACTATAGCTAAGGAATTAATGGAGATGTTTTCAAGGGTAGGGTTACCTAGAGAGATACTGACAGACCAGGGGACTCCCTTCATGTCTAAGGTCATGAAGGAAGTCTGCAAGTTGCTTGGCATTAAACAGTTAAGGACATCTGTTTACCATCCCCAAACGGATGGTCTTGTGGAGAGGTTTAATCAAACTTTGAAAAATATGCTGAAAAGAGCAGTGTCTAAGGATGGGAGGGACTGGGGCCTGCTTCTGCCCTATTTAATGTTTGCAGTGCAAGAAGTGCCCCAGGCCTCTACTGGGTTCTCGCCCTTCGAACTTCTTTATGGCAGACACCCCCGAGGCTTGCTCGACGTGGCCAAAGAGGCGTGGGAGCAACAGCCTACTCCACACAAGAGTGTCATTGAGTATGTTACTAAAATGCAGGAGGGGATGGAGACAGTGATGCCCCTTGTCAGGAAACATATGGAGGCAGCTCAGCAAGCCCAGAGTCAGGTTTACAATAGAGCAGCTCAGGTCTGGAACTTTAACCCAGGAGATCGGGTTTTGGTTCTCGTACCGACTGTAGACAGCAAGTTCCTTGCGAGGTGGCAGGGCCCCTACGAAATTCTGGAGAAAGTAAGCAACGTAAATTACAAGGTACATCAGCCTGGTCGGCGGAAACCGCAGCAGATCTACCATGTCAATTTACTGAAGCCATGGAAGGATAGAGAGACTTGTGTTGGCTGCCCACAGTCGGTATGTTTAGGGGAAGGGAAGCTAGCTCCTCCGACTGTTTCAGGGGAAGCAGCTGCCAGAGTACGTGTTGCTGACAGCCTTTCACCGAAACAGGCTCAGGAAGCCAAGGAGTTCATTAGTCGGAACACGGACGTGTTCTCGGACCTCCCTGGGCGTACCTCCGTAATCCAACATGACATTGTCACCGAGCCTGGGGTGAAAATCCGGCTAAAGCCGTACCGGGTACCCGAGGCTCGGCGCCAAGCCATCGCAGAGGAGGTACAGTTGATGCTACAGCTGGACGTGATTGAAGAATCTAAGAGTGAGTGGGCCAGCCCGATAGTATTAATACTCAAACCGGATGGAACTTTACGTTTTTGCAATGATTTTCGTAAGCTAAACGAGGTCTCTAAATTTGACGCCTATCCTATACCCTGGGTGGATGAGTTAATTGAGCGTTTAGGACAGGCCAGGTACTTTTCCACCTTGGACCTCACCAAAGGGTACTGGCAAGTGCCCTTGACGGAGGCTGCCAAGGAGGAAAACGGCCTTTGTCACACCCGAGGGGCTATATCAGTATAAGGTATTACCTTTTGGTCTTCATGGTGCTCCGGCCACATTCCAGCGTTTAATGGATATTGTTCTTCGTCCACATCGTCAGTATACCTCGGCGTACCTTGACGATATTGTCATTTTCAGTACTGACTGGGAGAGTCATCTAGCGAAGGTACAGGCCGTACTAGACTCACTCCGTAGGGCGGGACTAACTGCTAACCCAAAGAAATGTGCCATAGGGTTAGAGGAGGCCCGATACTTAGGCTATGTCATTGGGCGCGGAGTCATCAAACCCCAGGTGAATAAGGTAGAGGCGATACAGGGTTGGCCAAGGCCTGTCACTATCCGGCAAGTAAAATCGTTCCTGGGTTTGGTGGGATATTATATGAGGTTTATTCCCCATTTCGCTACTTTGGCAGCTCCATTGACAGGGCTCTTGAAGAGACATAAGTCAGTGATGGTACGCTGGAATGACCAAGCTGAAAAGGCTTTTTCAGCTTTGAAGTCTGCTTTGTGTGGGTCACCAGTCCTGGTGACACCTGACTTCAAAAGGGAGTTTGTAGTACAGACCGATGCCTCTGAAGTGGGCCTCGGGGCTGTACTGTCTCAGGAGGTTAACGGGGAAGAACATCCCGTTGGATTCCTGAGTCGCAAGCTTACCCCAGCCGAAACCAGGTACAGTATAGTGGAGAGGGAATGCCTAGCCATCAAGTGGGCACTGGAGTCTCTCCGTTATTACCTGTTGGGGAGGAATTTTCGTCTGGTGACTGACCATTCACCTCTCAAGTGGATGAGCCAGGCGAAGGAGAGGAACGCTCTGGTCACCAGATGGTTCTTGTCACTACAGAACTTCAAGTTCATGGTAGAACACAGAGCAGGCCGACTACAAGGGAATGCAGATGCCCTGTCCCGAGTGCATTGTTTGGCAAGTGTTCACCCCCTCAAGGTTGAACAAAGGGGGGGGGGGGTATGTGAAATAGTCCGGGGGTTGTTGCTGGATGGGAGGTATTTTCCTCTCAGCTTGTCTTGCTCTGAGGAATGCAGAGAGCTAGGTTCAAGGACTGGACTGGAGTTATTAAGCCATTTCAGGTTTTTAGGCATTTCCCAACATAGAAAGCTGAGCTGGGAGTAAGGGCAGAAGGAGGTGGTGTGTGCTCAAGTCTGTAGTACACCTATGTGATCTGTCTAGGAGGACTGGTTGGACTGTGTTCAGACACATGGACTGTGTACAAGGCAGCTGCTGCTGTAAGGTCTGAAGCAACACTTCTGTTACTGCTTTAAAGGCCAAGCTGGAACTGCACTTATGTGTGATGGCAGCATGAAGGTAATGCTGGATTTTTGTTCCATTTGTTTTTGTGGTGTGAATAAATACTAAGATTTGAACTGTGAATTGCCTATTTTCCTCTGTCTGCGACCGCTACCTAGCTATACCTGAGCAACTCCCCTACAGTACCCACAATCTGACCCCCCCCCCCCAAACCGCTTGTACCTTCGGATAGCTGCTTTTAATCCAAGATCTGTCCTGGGGTCTGTTTGGCAGGTAATGTAGTTATTGTCCTAAAAAACAACTTTTAATATTGCAGCCCGTGCCAAACGGGAGTATCTGTGCCCTAACTTTACACCACCCCTCCGTCCCTCCTCCCCATCCTCTTTAGGAATGCTCCAGGCAGATTGCCTCCTATTCCCCACCTGTGTCAGCTTGGCACATGGGCTGCATCGTTAAGCACCTGTGCAGTGTTTAGCATGGAGAAAATGTTCCAGTGGCATTCCTAATGATGAGGGCGGAGAGGAGGGACGGAGGGGTTGTGCAAAGTTAGGACACAGATACTCCCGTTTGGCACGGGCTGCAAGTTTAAAAGTTGTTTTTTAGGACAATAGCTGCATCACCTGCCGAACGGACCCCAGGACAGATCTTGGATTAAAAGCAGCTATCCAAAGGTACAAGTGGCTTGGTGGGGTCAGATTGTGGGTACAGAGTCACTTTAAACTTGACATGTCAATTCTTTCTGAGGATTCTCAGCAGTACACACACATATTAGCATGTGAATATGTGGCATGTTCCATGGCATATGTATCTGCAAATGTAAGGGTATGTGCACACTACAGAATTTTCGTGGATAGCTTCCTGCAGATTCCGCTGCTCGCCCCGCACACTCCTTCTTAACTCTTCACCTGTCCCATACACTGCATTCTATGCTCAGGCGGATTCCGCCGTCTGCCCAAAGAATTGACATGTCCGCCTGAGCATGGGCGGTTGGGCAGAACTTCAAGCAAGGGCGCGCAGGGGCAAGCGGTGGAATCCACGGGGAGTTATCTGTGAGAATTCCATATGTGCATATACCCTAAGGCAGTATTGTGAGGCAGAAAAATCTGCCATACAAACATACCCTTGAATTTACATGTAGACCCATATTTCTCAATCTGCACAAGCCAAACATGTGACCCCTTTGCCCATGACAACCAATCACAGTTCAGGTTTCATTTCACTTGAACAATTAAACCTGAGCTGTGATTGGTCATTGTAAACAGCCTAGATGCATTTTTGTCTTTCGCAGATTAAATCTGGACTGTGGTGTCATTTCACACCATGGCTAATATTATGTTTGGATTTTAATGCTGACTTGGTTGCAGATTTCAGCCTTTGTATTACAAGTCAATGGGTTGTAGATTTGTGCCGGATTTGTACATGGTGTAAAATTATGCCATGTGTAAATCCACCGAATATTTACTGTCTGTTATATACAGCAAGCTCAGCTGGGATAATCATTTATAGCTACTTCAGGGATATATACGATAAACCTTTCTTTGTAACGCCCATATCTTAAATCCAGTGAAACAAGAATCACTCACCATGCAGCTTTTCTTGCATATGGCAATGTAATTTTCAGCTAGGTCAAAAGACCTGTTAAGACAATGGAGTAGTATTACCTTCTGCCAGACCCAGCTGCTGGCTGATCACTGAATGAATCTATTCCAAACATTCCTCTGCTCCAGTGAGTGAGGGCACATGGGACTCTCCTAATATCTGGAGCAGCCATATGCACACTCCTACCTACCTAGCAGTCTATGAAAGGTATCTTTATGTGTCAGCAGAAAGATGTCCTTACAAGTGTGCAGCTGTTGAGCAGAGATACCACACTGTTACCAACCAGAAACAGGCCCTGAGTGGGACTTGGTTGGTCTCTGGTTTCCTTTCAAAACCCTATTTGCAATAGAATTTCTTCAATGTGTGAGAATGTTAATTTAATGTCAGCAGCTGCAGCCAGGTTGACAGATGCGTTACAACTGAGCCTAAACCTAATGCTACATCTCAGACACTTCACACAAACGTTTATAGAGTTCCTCGTAGGGTTTCCGACCTCCCATGTCGCTGAATGCCTATGCTGGAATAATTGTTACTTATCAGGTTTATTATATGTCAGAAATAATAACATTTATTATAAGTGTTAATTATCAAATTGTTAACCTTGGCTTGTAAAAGTATATTATATCCAGCCTGTAAAACCCAAGGAGCTATTAAACCTGACTAACATGCCAGCTGTCTAGGAGCACAGTATCCATGATCTATCGATCCAGACTGCTGTAAACATTGTTGCTTATTGGCATTGTCTGGGTACATATATAGGTCATTCTTTTATGAGCTCAGAAGCTGCCAAATTGAAAATGAATACTGTTTTTTATTGGCTGGTCTTTTTATTGGCATTTTTTTTGTAGTACAGTTATAGCATTAGAGGGCAACTATACCTGTGTTTTACACAATATAGTACTCTCAGTCCACTGTTTTATGATAGTGCTTGAAAAAGCACTACATTGTAATTTGTATTTTTTATTCTTCTTCCGGCTAATTTTTCTGCAATTAATACAGCTCGAACCGCTTTGCACAAGACTCCATTCAAACTGCATTTTCAAGCCCTCAGTGGTGACAGGTGTGCTAAGTATTTTTTTGATTTCGGTCTGATTTGTCATTTTTAAGAAATTAACATTTAAAGACCAAAAAATTCCCATAGAAATGAATGGCGAATTTCAAATAGCAAACAGCACAGCCCTAACCAGCCAATAACAGCACATATGCAAATAGCTTAAATTTGGCAGCCAATAGAAACTCGAAGATCCTTAATTCAGTGCCTGACAACATCCACATAGTCACATGTCCTCTTTTGGCCAATATTGGTAGGTCCTAATCTTTTTTGCCTCACTGATATAAATACAGATTTCCACAATTTGAGCAATTTTCTTTACCATTATAAGGCCACTGTGGATGTCACTGTCAATAGAGCCAGTACCAAAATTGCTCTGAAAAAAACGATACAAAATTAGCTCTTAAAGGGACGGCACCACAGTTTCTCTTAATAGGTAGGGTGCCAAAGTCGCTCTTGAAGGGAGGGCATCAAGGGTTAAATGTTCTCTTAAAGTCACTGTTAAAGGGGCGCTACTTTCAAGCCCTATGTATTTTCTGGTATCTAGTTTCGGTTGTTCTACCTTTATGCAGATGCTACTTGGTGAGGTTTAATTTAATTCACAGGGTTTGGTAAAAAAAAAAAATCTGCCTTGAATAAGCTCTGCCTAGTGAAGGTTGATGGCAGGCAGAAAAATATCATAGAACTTTACAGCTATGTGATTTGGGCAAAGATTCAGTTTGGCTCTCCGAACACCATCATAACACACACACCTTGGTATTAAAAGCCCAAAGTGCTGGACTGAAAGAAACTAAGACACTTATTGTTTGCCAATCTAATTTATAATAATAAGATGCTTACAATATAGTCAATGGCCTCAGCAACTCTACTGCCTAGCGAGTAGCTGCATCTCTGCACACCTTATATCAGATCAGCCAGGACAATACTGTACACATACACAACACTGTTTTGTTTTGTAACATTAACTCCTAGACGACCCATACAGCATAAGCTACTGCAGCGTTATGAAGCGCATTCAGCAGCCGAGCCCTCACCATTAATGACAGGCTGCAACGATCGCTCGGCAGCCTTTCATTAACCTCTTAAACGATGTGACTGCACCGCAATCGCTGCATTTAAGTGTCACTTACCGATCGGGACCCCCGCAGTCACACTGTGGGAGTTTCAAACGCTGTGCCAGACCGCGGTCTTCCTCCATGCAGTCCGGCCAGCATTCTGCTTATTGAGTCTGCCAATGGCATAGCATTTAATAGTCTATGCAATCTAATGATTGTAAGTAAAAGTCCCCCAGGGGGAGTTAAAAAGTATGAAAAAAAGTTAAAAAAAAAGTAAAAATGTTTTCAAAAATACCCCAAAGCCCCTCCCCCAATAAAAATTAAAATCAAACCCCTATCCCATAATATTAATAAAACATATAAAATAATTAAATAAATAAACATGTTGTATACAGTAGCATGTGTAATTGTTAGGGATGGTCCGAACCGAGTTCGTACGGAGTTCGTACGAACCCGAACCATCCGCAATGATTACCGCTGTCTGCCCGCTCCGTGCAGCGGGCGGATCCAGCGGGAGGAACACCTGGAAAACTGGGATACAGCCATAGCCATAGGCTGTATCCCAGTTTTCCAGGTGGTCCTCCCGCTGTATCCGCCCGCTGCACGGAGCGGGCAGACAGCGGTAATCCGATGCCGAGCGTTTTTGGGTTCCATCATGTTATGGTAGAATAAAAGACGCTATTACAAAGTACACTTGTTCGAGAAAAAAACAAGCCCTTACATAGAAAAATTTAAGAAATAGCTCTTAGAAGATGAGGAGGAAAAAACGAAAAAGCAAAAATGAAAATTGGTGTGGTCATATGGCTCATTTTGAATAGGTGCAGGTAGAGTTTAATAAGCCACAGCAGGTGGATACAGGCTGGCCGTATCCAGTACATCCAGAGCAGGTGGCCGCATGTGCACCCTAGTGGCCAGAGTTCACATGGATGTCATTGTACACGAGCAGTCCCCAGACTAGCACAGAGTAGAGCAGAGGAGTGGACCCGGAGGGCATGGTGGCAGAGAGCATCATCCAACTGTGTTTCAGATTATCATGATGATCCTATGGCTGGAGTACAAAATATGACCTGGACATTAAGACACAAACACTGCAATAGAAATGCCAAAAAATTAGATGTATGAACCCTGCCTTAGATTGGTTTTAGATAAGCGTAATACAGATGCATTTTTGCATTCACTGCTTCAGGTCTCAGTCTAATGACACACATTGGCTCCATCATATTAACCTATAAACCTATTAACCTATATAGGGACACGGGAATGAAGCCATATTACTCTCACTTGGAAATGGCCTATGGCACACAGCAGTGTTTTGGTCACTATTTTGTAGTATTAAGTATGTTCCTTCCTGTCGAATCTGCTAAAACTCTCATTGTCGCTCTGATTCATTCCCTTCTTGACTACTGCAATTCCTTACTAATCGGCCTTCCTTCCTCTAAACTCTCCTCTCTCCAGTCCATTCTCAACACAGCGGCCAGGCTCATCCCCATGTCCAGCCGCTATACTGATGCTTCCCCCCTGTGCCAGTCACTACACTGGCTCCCTGTTAAACACAGGATACAATATAAAGTCCTCCTGCTCACCCACAAGGCTCTCCACAGTGCTGCACCTCCATACATCTCCTCCCTCATCTCTGTCTACCGCCCTACCCGTGCCCTACGCTCCTCTAATGACTTACGACTAACATCCATCTTGATCCGCACCTCTCACTCCCGTCTCCAGGACTTCACCCGAGCTGCACCAGTTCTATGGAATGCGTTACCCAAGACTGTCAGACTCACCACCAATACACAAAGCTTCAAACGTGCCCTCAAAACACATCTGTTCAAACAGGCTTACCAGGTTCCCTAATTTTGACTCAACCCTCAACCCCCCTCCACACACACACACACAGACACACACAGACACCTCCACCACGCACACACACACAGACACATACATACATGCGCACACACACGCCAAGCATTTAAGCACTTAGACCTGTGCATGCAGGCATTGGCTGGTGACAGGTTCACCCCCCCTTACCCGCACTGCCTTATTTATAAAGATGACTGGACCATAAGAACAACAATGCACTTTGCCCCTCTGCCATTTTGTCTCGCACCCCCTCCTGATAGTATGTAAGCTCATGCATGCGAGCAGGGACCTCACTCCTCATGTATGGATAATTATATGTATCTCTGTAACGTCGATTTTTTTGTCTATGTATGTACCTCCAGAATTGTAAAGTGCTGCGGAATCTGTTGGCGCTATATAAATAAAAATTATTATTATTATTATGGAAACTACACAGTAAACCACTCTTGGTTTTGGCCTACAATTACTGATGCAAAATAATGGCCAAATAATGGCATGTGAAAGAACCCTAAGGTTGTATTCAGTCCTGATTGTTAAAATAAATCGGTAAAGTTGCATTAAGTCTCAGTGTAGCTGTAACCTTATAGGTATTCTGTTTGTTTTCTATCTTTGTCTCCAGTTCGCGAGAGGATTGAAAACTGCTATTGAAACCAGAGCTAGTGGGTGTCAGAAGGGATTGTTTTTCTCTGAACCCTGATCCAAAGATATATACCAAAGCTCTTTTTAATTATCCACACGTTTGCTGAAAACGTCCTGCTGGGACCTTGGTCTCTACACGAAACACAATGATTTTAAGGCAAATTTGTAAAAAAAAGAAACATACTAAGGGCACAAAGCTTACAAACACATTAGCTGTTTGACTCACTCTGCTTTTGACTCACAATTATTTTTGTAAATATTCCATTTCATCACCTATTAGGCATGCATACATTGCAAACTTTCTAAAGCTTTCTAAAAAGGGAATGTGTCATCAGAAAATTATCCTTTGTTTCAATCACGTTAAGTGTGTATATTTCTTAAACATTTTTGGTAAAGTTTTTTCTAATTTTCCATTTTACTATATTATAAAATAATACTGAAATATTGTAGTTTTCATTTTGGCTACTAGACTTAAAATTAAGCAGAGATTTCCTGTGTAGACATAGTTGAGTATACTATTTGCTTGAGTATCAGGATGCTCGAAAGTAAAGTATACCAGTAGGTGTACTATACTATAGTATATAGGTGGCCTACTCAGTCTGAGACTAGGTTCACACTATGTAAAAACAGCCGCATTTCATAACAATGGCTGTTGTTATTAAATACGGCCATTGTTTCTACATAGTGTGAACCTAGTCTGTTAGTGGTACAGTATACAGCTAGTACAGCTAGTAGAGCAGCCTCGGAGTCTTCAATCTATCAATGTGTTCTCCCCCTGCTGTTCCTGCTCCATTTCTATGGTGTTTTCATGAATTTCTGAGGTTTTCAGGTGGACGAGACCCCCTCCCCTGTGCCAAGTAGGCACTAGTAAAAAAAAAAAATGCTCTTATCTCCTGTTGACTGCAGTGGGGTTTCTTATGCAATCAAGCATTAGAATGTTGAGAAATAATTAACAACAATAATGAGCATTTGAGTATTTTAGTGCTCGCTCATCTCTATTCCTGCTCTGTGGTGATAAGGAGGACGCTGCTGGAAAGTGAAATGTACAGCTTTACAGCAAGAGGTGACACCAGTAGATAGCAAAGTATTTCTACTTCCCCCTCCCTGTGGAATAACCATTCCACTGTGTTACAGACATTACTGAGCCTTCTTACAAGTGTATCCCATACAAAGAACAGGTGCTGGACATGGTCATTGTGACTATAGTCATGAGGCTTGCTGTAAAGCATGTCATTAAATGCTGTTTAAAACACCTCAGGCAAGATGGCCGTCCCCATAACAATGTAAATAAAAGAAGAAAATAGAAACATTTTATTGAAAATAACATGTTTCCATATCTGGTTCTAACCAGTAAAAACAAAGCTAGGCAATACATTCTCTCTTAAAGACCCCAGCTCCTATGACAATCCAATGCCCATCTAGGGCCACCATTGGAAATACAAAGTACAGCACGGTGGAACCATAAATTTGAAATATTTTATTTTTATATTCATAATAGTAACTTAACACCAAAAATGTGCCTTACCCCAGTAACATTCTTAAACCCTTCACGTCAGCTATATATATATATATATATATATATATATATATATATATGTTCCTTCTGCAGATGCCCTGTGCTGCAGGAACATATACATACAAGAGGAATAAGAGGCTTTAGATGTGTGTGGGACCACTGCAGTGTGAGCACCCACACACACATCAGTGTCCGGAGCCAAGGATGATGACAGGCAACTGTGATTCCTTAGCTGCCTGTCATTAGCCCCTTAAACACCGCGATCTATAGTGATTGTGGTGCTTAAAGAAGTCATTGACAGGTTAAGCACCTGTCACTGACTGGTCAGGACCCCGCAACTATGCTGCGGGGGTCCCGATCACTTGTACTGAGAAGTGGGGGTAGGACACTTACCTCCGTCCTGTTGGATCCACATGCTGTAGATCGCCGATAGTACTAACCTATGCTATGCTATGGCATAGCATAGATAATATGCAATCTATTGATTTCATGTTTAACTGTAAAATAAAGAGTAAAAAACTAATTTTAATAAAAAAAGTTTTCAAAAGTATATTTAAAAAAACCTTATAACCCTCCAATAAAAGTATAAAATACCTCCTTAGGCCATGTTCACACAACATATAACACTGGCTGTTCTGTGACCCAGATGGGTTACAGAAGTACGGTCGGATGATATTCACTTCTGCTGAATTCGGATGGGAGTGCACCCGTTTGCGCCCACATCCGAATTCCCCACTGCACACAATGGCCTGTGCGGCCGCAGCCGCACGGTCCATTGTGTGAACGGATAGGTTCTCTGCGGCCGCTATTTGATGAATAGCGGCTGCAGAAAACTGACATGACAGTTTTTTGCGGCGCCACTAGCAGTCCCGGCTTTATACTATGTGTATGCACTCTGGCCGGGATTCCATTCATTCACATACAATGTGTGTGTTGTATATTTTGAGGGAGGTAAGAATATGTTATTTATTTTATCCCCCCAGCACTTGTTAAACAAATCGATTTGTCCAGACTTCTGATCATATCTCCTCTTAAACATCTCTGCAAAAATAAACAAATTTAATTCCTTTAATCTATCCTCAACCAAGATGCTTCACCCCCCTTATTAGTTTAGTTGCCCACCTTTCTACCTCTTCCAGCTCTAGAACATCCTTTCTATAAATCAGGGCCCAAAACTGAACAGCATACTCCAAATGAGGCCACACCAAAGCTTTATAAGGCTATGTTCATACATAGTATTTTTGCTCTGTATTTTGGTCAGTATTTTTCAACCAAAACCAGGAGTGGATTGGCTTTGGATGGCCATCATTTAATGGCAAATTATTACCATTATTTTAAAGCAACTGCTGTTGTTTTGAAATAACGTCTGGGACCCAACGTGCACACCCAATGCAGTTTACATCCTTTATCCTTTATCCAAAGCAGTTTACACCCTTTATCCTTTATCCAATGCAGCTTACATCCTTTAAACCCTGTAATAAAGACAATAGTGGTGCCAACCTATATATACATACACAGCAGCAGTAGACACTGGGACACCTAAAATATATATATATATATATATATATATATATATATATATATATTGCAAGGTTGGACCTATTGTATTACACTCTATGTACATCTTATTCTATTTGATTCTATGGTTGTGTCCCTAAAAGCCTTTAAGGAAAGCATGTACATGAGTAAAGAGATGTCTGATGGCTTTTGCTGATAAAACAGCAAGCAGACTAAACCTCTAGATTAATGAGAATGCAGACGACAGAAATTCTAGACTGCTTGGTGTCTGCTCTAATTTCACTTCCTACCCTAACCGTGTCCAATAAACCTGGCCCTCAGGGGATTGAGGAATAACTGCCTGAGTTAGACAAACCCAGCCCAAATTACTAGTGAGCGTGTGGGGATCTGCAGCACGCTATACTCTTCTCCCAGAGAGAAACTGTAATTCTCCACTAGCAGAATGACAGTTTTATCCTCTGCAGGAGTCATAAAGCAATATTATTATCTAGAGAAAAGATTATCTGTGTGGCAAACATGGGAGAAGACATGTACTTATCTTGTGTGCTCTATCACACTGGATTTCAATAGATATTCTGTCTAATTTGCATTAATAAAGGAGAGTTACATTTATTTGTCTTTTTATATATACAATGCACATATTGAAATCTTAATGAAAACAGAGTAAATATATTATTGTATCATATTTGCAAAGGAAAAGCTGGTCACTTGTATAACTATATGGGATACAAGGGTAGGGGGTCTGTAGTCATTTGTAATTGTAAAGGTAGCATGTCTAAGGGGGCGTAAAGTCTCCTCTGCCAGATAGGAAGATCCCAGTATTATAAGTGACTTATGGGGGGGCCCTGCTTTAGATTTAGCATTGTGGCTATTCCTCTAAAGCCGGCCATAGACATAAGCTTATTATTAGATTTAGAAAATGATTGTGATGACATACTGTATACTTACAAGTCCTGACTGATAATATTTTATTAGTTATTAGTTATTGCTCCTAGAGAGCAGGGTGCTGTCTGACTGAAGATTCCTTTCATCCTGTACTCAATGAGAAACATTATACATATATATATATATATATATATATATATATATATATATATATAGCCTTTTGCAACCGGCCAGCACCCTGCTCTGTACTGACAACAACCTCAAAACAGCTGCCTACAGGTTCATAAAACTTTCCCTTTGGAGAGCTGTTTAGCTCAGTCATGTCATAAGACTTCTTATTTAGTCAGACACTGACTTGAAAGGAAAGTTACCTTCAAAAGCTCCCCAATCTTATAATAAAATGCTGAAACAAGCAGAAAACAGCTGGCACATCAGCAATTTGCAATTCCTACAAACACTTCAGATAAGTCCTTGTTCAGACTGGTAGGACTTTGAGACAAACTTGAGAGTGACAATTCCCCTCAGCATGGACGGGTATAATCCCCTTGCTTGTGTAGTTAACAGTTTTGTTACTTCACTACCTAACCCCCAAGGCAATGAGCATTAGAAGCCAAGAACAGTAACTAGCAACAAGCATTTTCTTCTCCCTTTTTTTTCTTTTTCGCATACAGTACCTGTGTGCTGAGGATTCAGAGGACTACATCGAAGGTCTGGCGTATTTTTTATTTGTGTATTCTTTTTTAAAAAATATAATGGTTATTGAGGGGTGTGTGGGAGGGTCTATTTAACCCCTAGGCGACCTAGGATGTACTGGTATGCCATGGGTGACTGTCCCCAGACAGCCCTCCACGTTAATGATGCGTTCACGCTGCAGCGTGGCATTAACCCCTTAAACGCCGTGCGATTGCGGCAAAATAGCGAAGGCGCGATTGGGGCATTCAAGTGTAAGTGACAGGGACATTCCCCTGTCACTTACCATTAGGGACCCCGCAGTGTGACTGTGTTGGACCGCTGGAGCTGTGGTTAGCACATGCATGCCCCTTCATTCTAGCAATTGTCTGGGTTCTCAGCAGCCAGATCCTGACCGATACGCACTTCTGACATGTCGTTATGACATGTCAGAAGTTTTTAAAAATGTTAGTCACATTTTAACCCCCATTAGCTGTGGTTATGCAAGTAGAGGCTAGTTCTGTAGCTAACCCTTCCCTCCCGCAAATGCCCCTAGTACTGTGGTTAATTACAGCACTATGGGCATCCTTGGGGAGGCATGAACTACAGTACTTGGGGCATTCTGGGGAAAGGGGGTTAACTATAGCCCTAGGGGCATCTTGGGGGGGGGGGGGGATAACTATAGCACTAGGTGCATCATGGGCGGAAAGGGTTAATCCCCTTCCCCAAGGATGCCCCTGATGCTGTAGTTAACCCCCTCTCCCAGGGATGTCTCTAGTATTGCACTTAGTACTACTCTAATAAACTGTTATACTGTCCTTTGCTGAAGTAGGCATATGTCTGTAAAAAGGCACAAACATTTTTTGCACGAAAGTATGCGATTGTGCATCACCAAAAAGATGGTCTAAATTTTTAATAAATCTCCACCATATTGCTATGAAAAAATAAATAAATAAATATATATATATATATATGTGACGTACATCATGTAAATAGTTGAAAAATTGTGAAATTTGCTTTAGTGTTTGCGACTTGAACAGCAGCTATCTACAGTTTTCTACAGAGCTGAAGTCTATACCCAAAGGCAACCACAGTCCTTTTGACAATATTTTTTATCTAACTTTTGATGTATTGCTACTTGATAGAATCCCCTCTCACATGAAATAACTAAAAGACTAACATAAAAATGTACGAAAACAATATTTTGCAGGGAAATTGATCTTTTTCTATAACACATTAAAGTAGTGAAAGAGAGAATGTTGTGAAATTATTATAAGTTGTTTGCCCTTTTCTTTTTTCCTTCCAGACCTCAGATTGCTAGAACAGTGATCTGACATATGCAGCTGCATGTTGCCTTGAGCATTCTACATGTATTAGTACAGCAGCTCATTAGAGCTATATCTCTCTCTCAGGACATGTGTAATGATTTCCACTGGCACCGTTCTCATGGAGAATGTTTCACAGAAAGTTCCCATGGTGTCCTTACAGGAATACGTTGTGGGAACTTTAATTGAGGTCAATGCGTCAATCTTTAGATGTACAATAAAATCTGCTACAATATTCAGTCATTTTGAACAGAGATGGCTATAACAGTGATATATTCACTCTGCAGCCCAGAAGAACTACTTTATCAGCCAGATCAAAAACATTTTTTTTTTTCAATTTCAAAATACTTTGCAACCACAAAAATGTTATATGCTGGAATTCCTACATGACCCTATGAAGAAGAAATGAACATAGGTTTGTTAAGCACAAATCATAGACCATGGCTGATTGGAGACACTGTTGCATCTGCACTGTAAGTCCACATACATTTAATCCATGCAACCAAGGCATCTTCACTGCTACAAGGATTAAGAGGTTGATGAGGGCTCAGTCATGGTTTGTGGATTACTAGTTAAATAATATGCTGTGTTCTTTTTTTCATTTCTGTTAATATTTAATTAAGGAGAAACATTTTTTATTTTGTTTTTAAAAAATGGTCAATGAGGGATGTGGGAGTGTTTCTATTTAAATTTTAAAAAAAATTCTAGTGTATTGTGTTTTTTTTTAATTTACAGGATTAGTTGTAAAGGCTGTGTGATAGACAGTGGGCAACACTCTAGGGTTGTTTTTTGGGGCGACCACATTGTTCAGTCTGGCACCCAAAGGGTTAAGTGCAGATGCGATAACCTCTTGCATGCCAGACTGTAAGTAGCATCTGGCAAGATGCTGCATACTGTAAAGTGCAGAACACCTGTCAAAATGTTGGGTGTTCTGCTCCTGCCTTTTTGTGTGTGTGTTTTTTCCTTTTGTTTTTCCTATTTCTGTATTCAGAGGATTGTATCGAATTCAGTGTACTAAATCAATGACAAGCATTGTGGGTTTTTTTTAAATAAAATAGTCAA
Source organism: Dendropsophus ebraccatus (assembly GCF_027789765.1). Classification (NCBI taxonomy): domain Eukaryota; kingdom Metazoa; phylum Chordata; class Amphibia; order Anura; family Hylidae; genus Dendropsophus; species Dendropsophus ebraccatus. The sequence continues at coordinate 92,987,365 of NC_091455.1, forward strand.
CAAGGGGTTTTGAGAAGTTATTTTTTTGAATAAAACACGTTTCTCAATTGGGTCCTGTGTTTATTTATTTTTTTTTACAGGCTTAGTAATGGAAGCTGGCTGATAGAAAGCATCCATTACTAAGTCTGGGCCTAGTGTTAGCCGGTATAAAATGGATATTACCACAGCACCCACCGCACCAGTGGTACTGAGAAGAGCTAGGTACCAGTAAGCCCAGAGTGTCAAAATTGGCGCTCCTGGACTGGGCGGTGGCAGGCTGGTGGGGTTAAATGGCCTTTATACTCACCACAGACATCTTCATTCTTTACCAGACTCTGGCACACTGAGCTAGAAGTTGGCTATTCAAAAGTGTCAAAAGGAAATCAGTGGCTGCAGTCGTGTCCCTGCTCAGCCGCTGATTGAAAGAAGATGAGGATAAGACAGATGGCATAGGCAGGGATCAGTGTTACTTATCTAATATATACAAGTGATAGTTCCCTAAAGGGACTATAAAAGTGTAAAAAAAAAATAAATTAATAAAAGTTTTACAAAGTGCCCCAAAGCCCCTCCCCCAATAAAAGTGTAAATTGTATACATAAAACACATAAAAAGTAATAAAGTTAATTAACATATTATACACCGTAGCGTGCATAATCGTTCGATCTATTAAAATAAAACAATACTTTTCCCGCACAGTGAACGGCGTGAAAAAAAGTGGTAAAAGAGATTGCTTTTTTTAATGACATTTTTTATATAAAAAATTTAATAAAAAGCGATCAATACATTTAATCTAGAAAAAAAATGTTACTAATAAAAACTAGAAATCATGACGCAAAAAATGACACCCCATACGACCCCATAGGTAAAAAAAAAATAAATGCGCTATAGAAGTCACAATAGGACCATTTTAAATATGCCTATTTGAAAAAAAAGTTTTAGTGCTAATAAAAATAGTAAAATGTAAGAAAACCTAGTAACCATGCATATCTCTGTGTTCAGACTGACCTATAGAATAAAGAAAAAATGCCAGTTTTACCGCAAAGTGGATTACGTAAACATGGAAGCCCCCCAAAATTTGCCGAATCGCATTTTTTGACCCAAGTTCACCCCATAAATGATATTTTGGGGATTCTGTCATTCATTTAATGGCAGATTGAAAGATGCCATTACAAAAAACAGCTGCTCCTGAAAAAAACAAACCCTCACATGGCCCAGTAGGTGGAAAATTGAAAGCGTTATAGGTCTTAGAAGGAGACGAGGAAAAAACGAAAACGCAAAAGTGACAATTGTCCCTGTCCTTAAGGCCATTTCAGGCTCTGTCCTTAAGGGGTTAAGACTTTACAGAACAGGACCTCACTTTCTTGTAAAAGTTAAGAAGTAAAGTTTAATCTCTCTTTACAAAGATTGGAAAACTGGAGTTCAATGTCAAAAAGGGTCTGGCAGCTGGCATCCCCCATGACTTCTGAGAATAGGCCACTCTTGTTCTTGACTCGTAATATGGAACTTGCCACACATGTGCTGTTACTCTTCACTAAAGTGAATGGAAGCTATAATAACCTCTGAGTGTTCTTCATATAGGCTTCTGTACCTAGTATTCATTTCACTCTAGAAGGAAAATCACAGCTGCCAGACCCTGACCAATCAGACTTTGATTGTGATTTTTTGGAAGAGGACAACATTTACAATATTTTAGTATAGCAGGAACAGTGGAACATTTTTTTTAAAGGAGAAGTCCGGGTTGGACTTTATCTTTCAAAAGAGACAGGGAGGAGGTGCCTGAACATAACAGTATGCACCTATCTCCTCAGCTCCAGCGCTGGGAGTCTCTGTTCTCCACTCCGGTTCCTGGTCTCCTGGCTGCTTTCTGACTGCCTGAGCAGCCCTGACACTTGTGTTGCATTTCTGTCATTATGATAAGTGGCCAATAGGTATAAGGTAGGTGGATGATGAAATTATTTGTTCGATAGGTGGCAGGATTCAATTTTGTGTGTGTGCTGAATGTGGCGTACATCTTTGGTGGAATGGAAGCATTATTAATTGATTTAATGGGGGATATTAATTAAGCACTGCACTGAGGGGATAAGTAGACATTGGATGGTAGTATTAATTAGAAAAAAACTGAAACTTCACATTGAGCAATATTAACTATTGTACTTACTTTGTGACTGCTTTATGGACAAATTTGCAACATAGTGTAAAATACTGTTAGATGACAACTTTTCATTTTTTTTACAATGAAATATAGTTTTGAGGGTATTTATATAAAATTTCATTGGCAAGGAGTTGAGAAACATAGTACTTTGGGGGTCCTCTGATTATAATCTATAAATCAAAATGACCAAATATTTATTTTCAAGAAGTAAAAGTAGTTCATGACCGTGGTCCCATGAGATAAAACTATATTACAGCAAAATGAATAAACATTAAAAAGGCCGACTAAAATATAGTTAAACTCCCTAACTACTTTGAACACCTTAAAAAGTAAAAAGAAGGAAAAAAACTAATGACAACCAGAGTAATAAATAGAATTGGTGGACTAGAACCAGGGCTGTATTTACCACTAGGCACTGTGGTCCAGTACCTAGAGCAGCACCTTGCAGAGGGGCAGCACCAGGGAGCAGGGGAAATTTTTTTTTCTTCTAGTCTTCCACTTCCTATTCAGACTTGCCAGTGTCTTTTTGAGGAGGGGTAGGGGTATGGTGGAATTGTTCAGGTCTGCTATGGCAGTATTATCCAGCCACAGAATGGCCGTATTGTTCAGGTCTGGTGTGGCGGTGTCATCCAGTCACAGTATGGAGGTATTGGTCAGGTCTGGTATGGCGGTGTCATCCAGTCACAGGATGGTGGTATTGGTCAGGTGTGGTATGGCGGTGTTGTCCAGTCACAGTATGGTGGTATTGGTCAGGTCTGGTGTGGTGGTGTTATCCAGTCACAGTATGGTGGTGTTATTCAGGTCTGGTTTGGCAGTGTTATCCTGTCACAGTATGGTAGTATTGGTCAAGTCTGGTGTGCGAGTGGTATCCTGTCACAGTATGGCGGTATTGGTCAGGTCGGGTGTGGCGGGGTTATAAAGTCACAGTATGGCGGTATTGTTCAGGTCTGGTGTGGCGGGGTTATAAAGTCACAGTATGGCGGTATTGTTCAGGTCTGGTGTGGCGGTGTTATCCTGTTACAGTATGATAGTTTTGGTCAGGTCTGGTGTGCGAGTGTTATCCTGTCACAGTATGGTGGTATTGTTCAGGTCTGGTGTGGCGGGGTTATAAAGTCACAGTATGGTGGTATTGTTCAGGTCTGGTGTGGCAGTGTTATCCTGTTACAGTATGGTAGTTTTGGTCAGGTCTGGTGTGTGAGTGTTATCCTGTCACAGTATAGCGGTATTTGTCAGGTCTGGTGTGGTGGTGTTATCCAGTCACAGTAAGGCGGTATTGGTCAGGTCTGGTGTGGTGGTGTTATCCAGACACAGTATGGTGGTGTTATTCAGGTCTGGTGTGGCGGTGTTATCCTGTTACAGTATGGTAGTTTTGGTCAGGTCTGGTGTGCGAGTGTTATCCTGTCACAGTATGGTGGTATTGTTCAGGTCTGGTGTGGCGGGGTTATAAAGTCACAGTATGGCGGTATTGTTCAGGTCTGGTGTGGCGGTGTTATCCTGTTACAGTATGGTAGTTTTGGTCAGGTCTGGTGTGGTGGTGTTATCCAGTCACAGTATGGTGGTACTGGTTAGGTCTGGTGTGCGAGTGTTATCCTGTCACAGTATGGCGGTATTGGTCAGGTCTGGTGTGGTGGTGTTATCCAGTCACAGTAAGGCGGTATTGGTCAGGTCTGGTGTGGTGGTGTTATCCAGTCACAGTATGGTGGTACTGGTTAGGTCTGGTGTGGCAGTGTTATCCTGTCACAGTATGGCGGTATTGGTCAGGTCTGGTGTGGTGGTGTTATCCAGTCACAGTATGGTGGTACTGGTTAGGTCTGGTGTGGCAGTGTTATCCTGTCACAGTATGGCGGTATTGGTCAGGTCTGGTGTGGTGGTGTTATCCAGTCACAGTAAGGCGGTATTGGTCAGGTCTGGTGTGGTGGTGTTATCCAGACACAGTATGGTGGTGTTATTCAGGTCTGGTGTGGCGGTGTTATCCTGTTACAGTATGGTAGTTTTGGCCAGGTCTGGTGTGCGAGTGTTATCCTGTCACAGTATGGTGGTATTGGTCAGGTCTGGTGTGGCGGAGTTATAAAGTCACAGTATGGCGGTATTGTTCAGGTCTGGTGTGGCGTTGTTAAATGTGACGTCTGGAGCTATTAAGCTATTACTTGCCAATCCTATATCTACCAATCCTGTGGTGAGAATTCCGTCAGACAATATGCAGACTGCTCTAATCATTGATTCAATGTGGAAATTTGTATTAGTTTTAAGCAATAAAAAAACATGAAAAAACACGATTCAGACAATGTTTCTACATGTAGAGAAATGCATGTGGCTGAAATCACTCTCCGCCACGCTCCCAAAGATGGGGCATCTTCAGGTTTAGTGCCTAGGGCAGCAGCTGCTGTTAATACGGCCCTGGCTACAAAATTGTAGCTATTTAGTTTCTAAAAAAAAGACAGTAACTACATAACTATGTATAAACATATCTGGGCAATACAAAGACCTCTGCCATTAACTACTTATTCCTAGGTCTTTGACAATAACAAGAGGGCAATTTCTTTCATACATTGAACATTGAAGGGGATTCTTTACTGTAAGGGCAAAGAGACTAAAGAATTCACTGTCAAAGAAAGTGGTCATTGGTGAAGTCGGTAACAGAGTTCAGAATGGGATACGTGATTCAAGTGTAATAATATTACAGGTTGTACTTGCCAGTTTTTGGAGAAGGGTAGTTAATACAGGGGGTTTATTTATTCAGATTTGGAGTCCGGAAGGAATTCTAGTCTATTATAAGCTATGACAATTCACCTAGGTAAAATGATGAATTCATTCTACTTTACTGAAAATGGAGGTTAAAATAGAATGTTGACATATCCTTTTAAATATCTGAAGTACTGTCATATGTCTATACAACAAATATCTTTAGCTCTTGCAAGTAGACTTTTTGGTCAGCAATTATAAAGCATATTTGCAGTCTTCACGCTGAGGCCATTTTGCATAATGGAGCCTTAGACTTAGTACCAGTGCCAGAGACATGATCATACATACTGCATGTGATGGTGTGCTTCATCATTTATGTGAGGGTGGGTCAGGACTTGGATCACAATGTTAAGTCTCCATGCTTCATGAGATTTGTCAGGCTTTGTCACAGACAAAAACTTCTAGGGATGTGCAAAGTAAAGTGTATGGTTACCATAGTGATATGTCTAGTTAGGCAGCAGAAGTCTTGAAAGGGCCAGAGGATGAGTGACAATACAAGGACTTAGAGGATGATCTTAAGAGCCAGAGTGAATTAATGAGATTTTCACATGGTGAGTCAAGGCTAGCCCAATATGCCACTTCTATTTCTTCTCTTCTGAGCTGAAGTTCTGAAAGGCAGAAGTGGAAATATTTAATTGCTCTTTTTATACTCTAAGATTATATTAAGCTGTAGCACTTAGATAGTCCAACAGGAACTTGACATTATCTGAAGATGCCTGGACTATCATTGTATTCAATGGCAGTTGTATTTATTTGTGTGGAAATAGATACTTGAGTGACGCTTATTAGTTAGCCCGGCTAATGCCCACATGCTGGGACTTCCTTGTGGCTTATTTAAAGCTCTATTCAGGTCAAATCAAGAATTTCTTTGAATACATTTTTATGGGTAATTTTTGTTTCCTATAAGAAATATGTTTTTGTTCTTTTTATCATCCTGATATAAGATATTAATATCCTCCATGTGTCATGAGCACACAGTGGAGACTGGCTTGTAGCTATTGTTCAGACGTAAAAGCAAAGTGATTCCTAGAAACCCGCTCTTAGGCAGTATGTACAGTACACTACTATAACAAACTGTGACTTCTATTGCTGATGTCTTGTTGATTTCTTGTACAAAACATTGTATCCTCTCTCAGAACACAGAAATACTCAACCTACTGACACTGCATCTTTTCTCATTTGCACAAAGTACCATATGTTCCATCACCCTGTAAATCCTGTAAATCCATAATGTTTTAGTGCTGAGTAATCCACAATAAAAGCACATGTCCACTTCATTCCACAGATTCTTATACAGTATACTAATCCCCTTGATCTTATTGTTTCACTCTAATTTTACATAACAGTATGGATTTTCACAGATTCTTTTCATTTAGTGGCTCAAAGAAAAAAATATGTTTATACATCTCTGTGTCAAGTTAACGTCAGTTGAAATTAAGGCTATCTATGTATCTGTCTGTCTTCTAAAGGTGTCTGAACGCCTTAACTATTTAACCCCAAATTTGCCATGCAGGTACATTGTGTGCAAGGAAAAGCTTATGTAACATAGAGCAGCTTAGGGGCAATTTATTATGCTGTCTAAGGGCCCATTCACACTACAGAATCAGCATCTCTGCTCTCCACGCCTCTCTTGACAGACATATGTGATATCCTACTGCAGGTGTTGCTTATGGTTGCACCCTTCACAAAAGTCTGTACTCCAAGTAAACTGTGGCAATGAGACAGTACCTAAGTTTTGCCATAAGATGTCACTGTTGTATGTATTGTTTATTGTGATTTGTACACCAATGAGGACCTTCTCTTCATCTCTACCTATCTCTGAGCTCCTTTCTTCTATGCTTTTCTTCTCCAAAACTCACAGGGGATATTACACCACCTGTAGGAGGTTGTCACATGGGAGGAAGGATACACCCATTTTAGTGAGTAGTCTTAGTTTGGTCGTTGAACAGAGAGGACGCAGAACAAATTGGTCCCTGCCGGGGTCCAGCTGGTCCCCGCTCCAGAGCTAGTATGTTTTAGTCAGGTTGTTGAGCAGAGCAGATGCACATGGGAGACTCAGACACCAGTTTCTTGAAATCAGCACTTCCACACACTATACAGTGTTAAAATACTTCAGGGAGAGGACAAGTCAGATAAACCCCCAACCCATGCCAAGAACAAGTCTAAAGGTGCAAGACAGCGTCCTGTATAACAAGAGGAACTGATCCGGATAGAGCGAAGTTGTTGGAAGCCTACGTACCGCAGCGCGGGTGTAACCAGGAAATCTTGGCCACTCTGCTCAACTCAGGTAACAAAGTCTGGGGCTTGTGTCACCCTCTAGGATGGGTCACCCGACACTGGTGGGCAAAAGGCGGTATAGTGACAAAGGTCAAAACACAGGCACAAGTATACGTCTATTTTCAAGCCTTTAGTATTCTACTACTTCTATGTCTTCTAAAGTACTACTTGGGTTGGGACTCTCACAACACACTCCTCTCCTCTACTCCTAACCTGCAGTCTAAACTTCTCTCCGCTGTTCTGGACTCTCAGTACAAACTCCTCTTAACTACTCACAGCTCCTTTGCACTAAAGGCCCTCAGTACAGCTCCTGTCTTATCAAGTCTACAGTATGTTATCAGCTATTGTACAAAGTGTCTCTATAGTAAAGATTTATTTTTGTTAACTCAGTGATTATTACCCAAGCACCTACAAAATAGATACTACCTCCTTGAGTCATCTCCCCTTTCTGTCGGTGATGGTACCATTATTCCGGGTGGGTCACAACTCCACTTCAGACCTCCATGATAAGTACCCAAGGGACCCCCTCACAGCCTGGCAGGTCACTGACCACAGGGGAAAGGGTATAGCTTGACACTCTTAAATAAAAGCAGGTGTGCCTCCACACCTGTGTGCCCACCTGGCACTGGCATCACGACAATATACCATCTGGCGGAGCTATACTTCGACCAACCACCACCGTAGTGGCGTCACATAGTACCATCTGGCAAGTGACCAATCGAGCCTCACAGCAGTGCACCACACATGTCAATTCTTTGAGCGGAGAGGCTTGGGGAGGGGAGGCACGCAAGCTCTCCCATTCAAACAGATAGCAGGCAGGATTTGGCGCCGATTTCGCACGGAATTTTGGCATTATGCATCACACACAATTCAGCAAAACAAACAAAAAAAACATTTAAACACAGCTTCTAACTAAATAGGAAAAAAGCCTTATGGTGGGGTGAATACTTTCGCAAGCCACTGTAAATCAGTCCACCCCAACCCAACTATGGAGACCTCATGGAGAGCATTTCAATCCTTTGTTGTGTAGCAACACACTTCCCCATCTGTTGGTGTAATGATGTGGGAATTTTAATTGTTTTTAATGTGTAGGGATATCTTTGTTCCTCTGCCTACCTTGTGTCTGTATATGTTAATTTTCTAGGTATTTCTAATAAACATTTTGGTATTATCTCTTTCTCTGGAGTGGTCCTTTATATCGCATACCCCTGTTTTTCTTTTTTGGTGTTGTGTATCTTCATAGGTATGTGAGGTAGCACCCGGGCTTTTTTCATATTTGGGTGGTGCATGCCCCAATTTTGGTTATATAAGTAATGATGTGGGAAGCCATTGCATACAACGTCAGTTTCCTCTAGTAGTGATACATGGGGCACCCAGCTTAGGGATGTATACAGAACATCCCTCTGCCATATGTGTTTCCACTCATGGCAGGGCTCTCAGTTGGCACTTTTCAGCAGAATAATGCTCAGCAACACAAAAGTGTTTCCCAGGAAAGTCTTCACTAGATTGCAACAGTTCCTTGGCCTGCTCAGTTCATCACCAAACAAGTATTATAGGAACAGCAACCTACAAGTGTGCAGGTGCAACATCTGTGGGCAAATGTGTTGCAGGATACCATAGAGAACCTGAATTTCTTCATGCCAAACCTTAGCTCATTTTGTATCCAGGCAAGAGGTTCCCCAACGGGGTACTACAGCATCCTATCAGTAGACAATTTCCCCTTAAAAAGTTGTATTGTATTACTGTATATTATATTGTAATAACTTACATATACAGTAGTACCTCGGTTCTCAAACTGCTTGGAACTCAAACTGTATTTTCAAGGAAAGTTTCCTTTGGTTCTCAAACTCTGCTCGGTTCTCAAACACATTTCGGGCTCCCAGTCTTGAAGTACTCAGTATCTGAATGTTTTTGTGAGCGTGGATGGTGGGTTGTGCCTGGTAATTTTAGCACTGGTGAGGCTTCAGATACAGTACAGTACTGTATAAGACTGCTGGAGTGCATATACAGTACAGTAGTAGTACAGTCAGTGCACCACCATCTCCCATCCTGTACTGTATAAGACAGCTGGATTAAATATACAGTACAGTAGTAGTACAGTCAGTGCACCACCATCTCCCATCCTGTACAGTACTGTATAAGACTGCTGGAATGCATATACAGTACAGTAGTAGTACAGGCAGTGCACCACCATCTCCCATCTGTTACAGTGCTGGAATGGAGAGGGGGGACTCTATACAGTAAGGGATGAGTGAGGAGTTGGTAACTGCTGTACTATATTTTCTGCTTTTATTGAATGTTTCTTGTGTATAATGTACTGTATAGTATAGTTTTGTTCTGTAATGTCCTTTAGAGATTAAACTGGGCACTTTTTTCAACGTAATAAATGAGTATTGTAGGTAATTATTGGTCGGTGCTGGAACCAATTAAGCCCATTTACATTATTTCCTATGGGAAAACACTGCTCAGTTCTCAAACTGCTCGGATCTCAAACTGCCTTCCGGAACCAATTACGTTTGAAAACCGAGGTGTCACTGTCTCATCATTACACACGTAAAGTTCCATATGATTACAATAGTTTGTTCTAATAATGCTTATCAGCTTGTATTGTAGAGTATCTTATAAATAAAGTCAATGCTTACGAGGTCCCTGTTACCACTTTTATCTTGACTTAACAACCCAGGCTGGTGGGGAGGCATGGAGAAAAGTCACGAGGGGCTTCCCTGATGACTCTTGGTTCAGGCAGCATCCAAGTGATGACAGGATCCCTTTTGGATACACGCATTACTTTTTAGGAACAGTACCACTCTTTTCCATGTGGTTTGGCTGGTATTACAGCATAGTCCTATTTATAATACAAGGTTCAACTTTTTCTAATCCCAGACCACCCAATTACATTGCTGCATTGCTCACATGCTTCTGGGGTTTTGGACTAATGTAGAACAACCACAAGATGGCAAGGTTAGAGAGGTTTCATTCTATCCCATAAAAAAACATGTCAGCATGTGTTAGAGAGTATGTGTCATATTGTATTAATGCATTCCCCTCAGGTAATTGGGGCTGGAAGATGAAATGGTTGCATCCAAGAAAAGTTTTGTAAAGGCAAGGTTTGGTTTTTTAAGACACCAGGTGGGGTAGCACTCCTGTTTTATTAGGATTACTCACAAATACTCTAGTCTTAACTATATGCAGTAAATTCTGTATGAGTACAAGATTTTTTTTTTTTTTTTTTTTACAATAAGTGATTTATTTTCCAACTCAAGTTTTTGGGAGAGTGAAAATGTTAACTACTTTGAGGTTTGTTTGTTTTTTATCTTTTTGTGCTTTTACCTTTACCTCTAAACTCTATTTGGTTTTGCAAAGAAGGAAGGAAAAATAGAAGTAAACTATCACACTTATAGGATCTGCAGTGGCTTGCAGAACTATTCACACCTTTTGCATTTTTCATGTCTTGATCCCTTACAACCAGGAATTAAATTTGATTTTTTTTTTTTTTTGAGGTTTTGCATCATTTCATGTAAGCCAGTCAATGATGTGACTTTGCAGCTAGCAAAGTTGCAGGTCCCCTGGCTGCTGTGAATGGGAGCAGCGCTATGAGGCATAAAAAAGGGTGAGTTTACTTGTTTATTATTTTATTGCCCCCATCTCCCTACCTGACGATTTTAGTGTTCGTGGGACTTTAAATTTATCTTGATAATGTATTTAAAATTAACCTGATTTTGGTAAGAAGAGAATTTAAAGTAAAAATTTAAAGTGATATCTAGGAGTATAGTAAGTATTGGCTTGGGCCTCAATAAAAATGTACCTTTTTGTCAGAAACAAAGGGGCATAAGCACCCTAAAATTTTTACACAGTTTCTTCTTAGTACGGCACTACCCCACATGTAGACATAATATAAAGTGAGTACACAATAGGTTTTGGAAGGGTAGGGAAAACATTTCACATATTTAGCACCGTTTTTTCTTGCTCCTTCATGGCACCAGTACAATAGAAAGTCATCTAGCATCCTAAAAAGGTCAAAGGACATTTGCCAAATGATGCCAACATAAAGTAGACATAGTGTAAATGTGAATTATTAGCTCATTTACATTCATGACTGTCTTTTTTTTTTTTTTTTTAATTCTTTATTTATGGAGAACACGGGAAAGGCGCAGCAACACGCCCGCCAGACCCAGCAGGCCAATCAAGAAGAAAAAGAACAAGGTGCACAGAGGTAACAGGTGATATAAATAACAGTTGCATAACAAACCAAAACCCAAAGAGCACGGGCAATGAACCCCGGCCTACAGGCCCGGCAGGGAGGCCCAGCCCACCCCGTCCCCCAAACATTTTATGCATATAGGAAAAAGAGACCCGCCCCCAAAGGGACTAGCTGGGAGCAGGTAAAGAGGGGAGAGGATGGGAGAAAGGGGGAAGGAGGGAGAGGAAGAAGGAGAGAGGCAGGGGGGGGGGGGGACAAGAGCGAGGGAAGAAGGGGGGGAACAATGGGGTGGAGGGGGGGGGGAGACAAACAGGAGCATACACGAAAAACATACTAAACATCTAAACAGGGGAGGGGGAGGAGGGGGAAAGGGGACACAAAACCCCCCCCACCCCCAGCGCGGGAGTCCACGGGAAGCCCCCGGTCAAGCCAGAGGCAAGGCCCAGTGGCCGAAACCATCCTATGGGCCCCCAAGGCAAAGTGATCAATCCGAAGGAGGGTTGCCCACCAAAACGGCATAGTCCGGAGTGTCCTTAAAGGACAGCCAGGCAAACCAAGTGTTGTGGAACTTCTTGTGAGTATCATGCAAGGAGGAAGTAAGGTCCTCCATGTACATAAGATCGTTGACCTTGGAGACCCATAGCGATATCGGCGGGGGGATGCTTCGCTTCCAGTAAAGAGGGATACAGGCCCTCGCGGCCATGACCAAAAAGCGCAGAAGAGATTTCCTATATTTAGAGGCAGGAATTGCACAGTGATGCAAGAGGAAGAGGGACGGGGTCAGTTCCATCTGGCTACCCGTCACCTGAAGTGTGGCTCTCTTCACCAAATCCCAAAAGGGCTTCAGAACAGGACAGGACCAAAAAACATGTAGGTGGGTGCCCTCAGAAGTACCGCACCGCCAGCACATTGGATCCACGTGAGGCCAGATCGAATGCAACTTAACTGGTACTCTATACCAACGAGTCAAGATTTTGTAGCCCGTTTCCTGTAAGGCAGAACTTAAGGACGACTTGTGTACCAGAATCAGGATGCGTTCCCGCTGTTGTGGGGTAAGGGTTAAGTTCAAGTCAGTCTCCCATTTTAGCAAATAGTCAGGAGGGGGCTGGTCCGGAGGGGACAAGAGAGCAGAGTAGGTGAGAGAGAGAGAGTGTCTCAATGGGCCAGAGTCTAGGCAAAGGGTTTCAAAATGGGTCCTGGAGGTGTCAAAAGAGGAAGGGTCAGGTAGGGTGCGCAGAAAGTGACGCAGTTGAGCCACACGCCAGGAGCCCAAAGGTACCGGATCTGTCTGTGTCTGCAACGTCGCGGGGGCAGTCCATTCGGAACCCCTCAGGAACGTGTCCGCTCTGTACAGTCCCGCCGTCACCCAGGCCCGAAAAACCGGATCCTCCAACCCAGGGGTAAACATTGGGTTCCCCAAGACAGGGAATTGAGCAGAGTGTAGCGGAAGAAGATGGGAGCGACAAGAGGAACTAGCACATGCCAGTAGGGTGGGGCCAATAGTGGGGTGCGACCGCAACCTAGGCAGGTACAATAAGTGTATCCAAGGGGTGCAGTTGAGAGGAGTGCTGGTGAAAGACTGTTCCAGACCCACCCAGGGCTTAATATCCGCGTGTCGGCACCAGTCTATGACACGGGTCAACAAGGCCGCTGTGTGATAGGCTCGAAAGTCGGGTAGGCCAAGGCCTCCGGCATTCTTAGGGCGGTGCAAGACTGCACGCCGAAGGCGGGGATGCTGGTTGTTCCAAATAAACTTAATCTGTAGGGAGGTTAGCGTTTTGAAAAAGGAGGAGGGGATGCGAGTCGGGATGCACTGGAAGAAATAGAGGAGCCTGGGGAGGATGGTCATTTTAAAGATTGAACATCTGCCAAACCAGGAGAAAAAACCCCGGGTCCACACAGCGCACTGTTCCTGTATCCTGGCGAGAAGGGATGGGAAATTTAAGGCATATAATTTAGCAAGGTCCGCCGGGAGAGAGATTCCCAGATAGCGGATAGCTGAAGAGGCCCACCGGAACCGGAAGGAAGACCTGAGCGACGACACCACCCTATCAGGCATGCCAATATTCAGGGCCTCAGACTTGGAGAAGTTAATCTTATAGTTGGACAACTGGGAGAACGCCTCCAATTCAGTCATCAGGTTGGGCAGAGAAATGACCGGGTTAGAAATGAAAAATAGCAAGTCGTCGGCATATGCAGCCACTTTGTGGGTGGTGTCGCGCACAGGCACCCCCCCAATGTCCGGGTTAGACCTAATTTTACAAAGCAGGGGCTCCAAGGTCAGAATGAAAATGAGGGGGGACAGTGGACAACCCTGCCTTGTACCGTTTCTTATTGCAAAGTCCTCTGAAAGGAGGCCGTTCACTCTCACCCTGGCAGAGGGATTGTTATAAAGAGCAGCGATCCACATCATAAAGTTGGGACCCAGGCCAAGATAACGCAACACTTCCATCATAAAGGGCCAATTGACCCTATCAAATGCCTTCTCGGCGTCAGTAGACAGAAGCATGAGAGGCAGATCCATGGTCTTAGCTTTATGGATAAGGTCAATGGCCCTAATGGTGTTGTCTCTGGCCTCTCTGCCTGGCATGAAGCCCACCTGATCAGAGTGAACGACCCCCCCCAGCAACGTGGACAGGCGTGTCGCCAGGATCTTAGAAAAGAGTTTTAGGTCCACATTCAACAATGAAATGGGACGGTAGTTGCCGCATAGTGAAGAATCTTTGCCCTCCTTGGGAATTACAGCTATGTGCGCACGTGTGGAATCCGGGGGCAACACCCCCAATCCAGATATCGAATTAAAGGCCAACAGGAAATGTGGAGCTAGGAGATTTTGGAAAGATTTGTAATAGGCCAAGGATAGGCCGTCGGGACCCGGGGTTTTACCAGTAGGAGATTCCTTAATAGCCAGGGAGAGCTCCGCTTGGGAGATAGGCCCCTCCAGACCCTCCAGTGCACCCGACTCCAGGCGGCAAAATCCAGACTCCGCAAGGTAATGCTGAATGCGCTCCCTGAAACCCTCACTCGCTACATTCGGGTTAGAACCATCAATAGAGTACAAGTCTGCGTAGTAATCCCGGAACGCGCCCGGGAGCTCTGGGAGATGTGCCGTTGAGCCCCGACCAGTCTGTATCTTAGGGATGTAAGACCGTGCCTGTTGCGCTCGCAACGCCCTAGCCAACGCTCTGCCGGGTTTGTTACCGTGCTCATAATAAAAGCGTCTGCACTTGGACAAGGTGGCTTTAGCATTGTGAAGCAAGTGAGCACGCAATTCATCACGCTTCTGAATCAGAGCAGTGGTAGAGTCCTGGGTCTGGGCCCTCTTATGAGCTGTTTCGAGCTCTCTAAGGTGGTCCAGAAGTTTTATTGTTTTCGAGGTCCTGTCTTTCTTAAGGCGAGCCCCATGTTTCACCAGCACTCCCCTCACCACACATTTGTGTGCTTCCCACACCGACGTCGGGGATGTATCCGCTGCTAAGTTGTCTTGGAAGTAATGTGTCAACGTGGTCTCCACATCTTTCCTAACCACCACGTCCTGGAGGAGAGAAGAGTTAAGTCTCCATTGCCACTGAGGCCGCTGAAGAGCAGGTAGTGATAAACCAACTACCACCAGGGCATGATCTGAAAATGTGATACTGTCAATCAATGCCCGGTTCAATAAGCCAAGGTCGCGGTGGTGAAGAAAGAAGTAGTCGAGCCTAGAATAGACATTGTGGGCTGGGGAAAAGAACGTGTAGTCCCGATCCACAGGATGGCAGAGACGCCATGCGTCCACCAGCCTGTGGTCGTGCAGTGTATTACAGATGCGCCCCATTGACGCCTGACTAAGGTGTGTACGGCCCGTGGAAGTATCCAACTGAGGGTCCAACACCAGGTTAAAGTCTCCCCCCAGGACCAGTGTCCCCTCAGCAAAGTCGTCCAAGAGTTCCAACATCATGGAAAGGGCACGGGTCTGGCCCGCCGTTGGTAAGTAAAAAGAGGCAAAGGTGAAAAGGTGTGCAGCGATACGGCCCTTCAAGAGCACCACCCTACCTTCCTCATCCGTACGTGTCTCCACATGCTCCCAGGGAAGACTCCTGGAAACCAAGATGCACGAGCCACAGGATTTGGGATTTGGCGAGAAGCTATGGTAGGCAGAAGGAAAAGTGGAGTTAGAGAGGGTAATACGGTTAGATTCACGCAGATGCGTTTCCTGGAGAAATGCCACATGGAGCGCTTGTTTCCTCAGGAAGCTCATCAGTATCGAGCGCTTGCCGGGGTCATGAAGGCCCTTAACATTGAGGGACCCAACCCGGAGCTCTGCGGGAAGGGGCGCCATAGGCATCAGTATGACTCGGGGCGACTGGAGGGGGGGGACTAACAAAAACAAACACCAACAAACAAGACAACAAACAAATAACCCGGGGAGATACAGGAGGAAAGAGGGGAAGGAGGGAGGGAAGAAGGAAAAAAAGGAAGGGGGGAGGGAGGCGGGTGTGGGACCCAAGGAAACCGAGAGCCTAAAGGGAGCTCCCGGGAACAGCAGAAGGGTTTAGGAGGAGGGGGAAAGGGGGAAGAGAGAAGAAGAGAAGAAAGGAAAAAGAAAGAGAAAAAAGAAAAAAAAAGGGGGGGGGGAGGGGGACTTAAAGGAAGAAATCCAGAAGAAACCCACCGAGGAGGCAACTAAGCCAAGCCTCAGGGGAGAGTAGAGGGGAGGTAGAAAGCCACGGAGGGGAGCCGCAGCCAGGCAACCGCATCAGGCCGTAAAGAAACAAAGAATAAAGGGAGAAACACTGGAGGGGGCCCAGCGCAAACGAGCAATGGGACCCCCCCAGGGCACATCAGCTTAAACAGAAACATATGTTCATACTCATAGTTATGCTTATCACAGGAATGTAACAGAAAACACTCTCATAGGACCCAGGCAGTGGATCCAGAAAAAGAGGGACATATAGTTCAGGAAGATTAAGTCTCTGACACTCTGGAAGACCAGTCGTGGGTACACCAAGCGAGCCGACCAGGCAAATAGAGCAAACCATACAACCCAACTGAACGGGTACATCCGGGTCCAACCAGTCTAGTGGCAACGTAGGCTCTTAAGCTTCTTGCGGGAGGCCAGCGGAGAGGTCTGGACCTGTGGGGTAGTCCAGGAAAGGCAGCTGTGGGGAAGAGCCGCGTCTGACCGAGGTAGAGCGGCGGCGTGATCGGGTCTGCGGCTGTGACACCCGGTCCACAGACAGCCAGTTCGGAATCGAGATGGGTGGAGTGTCCAGGAAAGAGAAAAGCCCAGGGAGGTCATCAGGGTTGCGGAGAATGTAGGAGCGCTCTCCACGCTTCACTATAAGGTGAAAGGGGTGGCCCCACCGGTATATGGCACCACATTCACGGACCAGAACCAGCAACGGATTTAGCAGCCTTCTCATATAGAGTGTCCTGGCGGAGACATCAGGGAAGAGCCTTATTTCCGCCTCCTCAAACATGATGGGCCCATAGTCCCTGGCCGCCCTCAGGATGAGTTCCTTATCGGTGTAATAATGTAGGCGGCAGAGGACATCCCGAGGCGTAGCTCCATCTTGTGCCTGTGGGCGGGCCACCCTGTGTATACGATCCACAGTGAAAGTCGCCTCCTCAGGCCTGTGGGTAACCATGTTGAAAAGGGTAGTGACACGGTGTAAAAGGTCATCCCGAGCCCCCCGGTCCGGCAGGCCTTTCAGGCGGACGTTGTTCCGTCGCCCCCGATTCTCCTGGTCATCTAGCATTAGGGCAAAGGACTGGAGCTGCCTATGAGACCGGGACGTCTCAGATTCCAGGACTGCAACTCTAGCAGTAAGGGCCCCAATAGCCTCCTCAGCTGTGGTGGTGCGGGTAGTAAGAGCCGAGACGTCCTCCCTGACCGCCTCTATAGCCTGCTGCTGCGCGGCCTCTATCCTCTGGACCACAGCGTCCAGGTCCTGCTTAGACGGGAGAGCCTGGATGAGCCCCCGCAGCAGCTGCAATTCAGAGTGCACTATGGCCGCCGGGGAGCCAGGCGGTGATGCGGCAGCAGGGTCGCGCTCAACCCGGGGCAAGGTCCCATGATCAGGCCAGGTGGGGTGTGCGGGGGCCAGGGAGGTATCGGGCGGGAGATGCTGAGCACCCGAGCCGCTTACCCCTTGTAGCTGTGAGGATGGCAGCAAATCACTCTGCGACGGGGCGGGCGCGGGCGCCATGTTGCCCAGCAGGTCCGACTGTGAGGCTGGAGGAGAAGGCCGAAAGAAACGGTCTATGCCCGGGGTTGCCGCAACCGAGCGGGTGACCGGACGACCCAAAGTGTCAGGCTGAGTCCCCTGAGAGCGTGACATGTCAGCAGAGCCACGGATGCCTGCGATATACGGCCGGATAGCGGTGCCTGGCGCGGAGCTCCACAGATGAGCGTCCTCACGGCTCCATAGCTAAGCCACGCCCCCTCATGACTGTCTTTTATTTTTCACCAAATTTTGTAGTTTTTCGCAAAAAAATCACTAAGGTGGGAATTTATCATCTGCACAATTTTTGGCGCAGGTGTCAAATATTACACACTGTGCATATTCCTGCTTTCCTTGTGCAAAATGTACTGTTAGGTATATATGTATTGATAATTCTTGCACAATCCCAGTTTTCCAGGCGGTCCTCCCGCTGGATCCGCCCACTGCACGGCAGACAGCAGTAATCATTGCGGAGGGTTCGGGTTCGTCGGAACCCCATCCGAACCAGGTTCGGACCATCCCGAGTGCAGAGTCTTTTATGTTTTGCTTCCTTGTAGGTATTTTAGTAGAGATAGTAATAATAATTATTTGTATAGCGTCAACATATTTCGCAGTACTTCAAAATTCATAGTTAAATCCAGACATTACAAGGATACGCATAAAACCATGAAGCCAAACAGTGAGTGAGGGCCCTCTTTACAATCTATGAGTAAAGAAATTGAGACAAAAAGGGGAAAGGCTAAAGTGCTTAATTTCTACAATGGTCCAGCCATTTTTTTCAGAAACAGGATACTGCAGGAAAAGGCGGGTTAACAGGTCGCCGTCTAAACCTTGTATGTACATGTTTAAGTGCTTAGAAAGTAGGGGAATGGTAACAGTATGGGGGGGAACAGTTAAGGAATATGATAAGCGTGCTTGAAAAGTGTTTTCAGGACACATTTAAATGACTATCTGGTAGGGGGTGGAGGCAGTGTGCCCCTGTGGCTCCACCCCTATGCTTACTTACCAGGGTCTCGCAGCAGACTTACAGCTATAAGGTACTGAGGTTTATATAGCATGAGGGAGCTAACTGGTCCATTTTGAGTAAATTTTGGGGATGGAATGAAATGCTAAAATTCTATGACAAACTTGAACCTTGGCATGGTTGAAACATGTAAATGTAGCATGATGGTGCCACACTGTATCCAGAAAAATGTGTGACACAACGGTGGTTAATTCTGGCGTAGCTATAATGTCTGACGCCTCCAAATAGTCCAATTTTGTTTATTTCAGGTTTTTTTTAATGACAAAACCACGATACACTTTTACAGTAAGTTATCATTAACAGCTTGACTAACGTTAACCTTACGCCTTTGGAAATCACTTCTGGGAAAGCATACCAAAATGTGTTCTGACAATAAACCAAAGAGATTATCAGGAAATGCAAAAACTTGTTGTGACTAACAGCCATTTCATCAATTTCAGGATAATCTTTGATCATTTTACAGTATTAACGCCTACATATGATAATTTCAACTATTAAAACATCTTATAGTTGGTATGAGAACTGTATAACCACATTAGATTAAAACACCATCAGAAAAAATAACCTTTTAGGCTGGGTTCACACTATGTATATTTCAGTCAGTATTATTGTGGTCCTCATATTGCAACCAAAACCAGGAGTGGATTAAAAACACAGAAAGGATCTGTTCACACAATGTTGAAATTGAGTGGATGGCCACCATTTAATGGCAAATATTTGCTGTTATTTTAAAACAACAGCTGTTATATTGAAATAATGGCCGTTATTTACTGTTATATGGCGGCCATCCACTCAATTACAACATTGTGTGAACAGATCCTTTCTGTGTTTTTAATCCACTCCTGGTTTTGGTTGCAATATGAGGACCACAATACTAACTGAAATATACGTAGTGTGAACCCAGCCTTAATGTTGCTATTACAGCTCATACAGAAAAATCTAAAATATCACAAAATCACTTGAAGACACTAAGATAAACATTGATAACCCGTGTGGGTTATCTGAATACCAACATTTTTTTTTACCAGTATTTATTATATTGATGGTCCTTTTTGATGACAGAGTTACTTTTTTCCTTTGTTAAAAAAATAGCTCAATAGTTCAATATGGGCATTTAGAAAATGAAAATTTTAGAGCTTGATGTATATGTAAAAACTGTTTACATGATAACAGCAAAACTTTATAAGAGAAAAGTACTAACAGCCAGAGCTGTTCCTTTTACAAAAGGTGTGAGATACTTAAATACATTTGAATATTTTTTTCAGGGTTTCCACCATGATGGCTGCTTAGGACTTTCTGCACTAAGGGTACCTAATATACTTAACCCCTTAAGGACCAATGACGCACCCATATGTCATCGCTCCCTTAGGGGGGTTTAGAGCGGGATCACGGTGAGACCCCGCTGTGAACCACAGCAATCCTGGCTACTATCAGCAGCCAGGGGCCGCGGCTATTGGTGGGCGTTTGCCGATCAGACACTTAAATGCAGTTGTCAAAACTGACAGCTGCATTTAAATGCCCGCAAAAGCCCCATCAATGGTGGTCTAGTGGATGCGGAGGGGTGAACTTGTGATTGCGGAGGGGTAAACCATGCTTCAGCTCGAGCCGGGCCTCAGCATCTCAATGACGCTGATCCTGGCTCAGCAAACCATTACTCTGGGTCTAGGTTTAAATTACTCCCCTTTTCTCAATTTGTAATTTTTTTTATTTTCAGTCTGACACGGTGCTCTCTGCTGACATCTCTGGCCGAGACAGGAACTCTGTCTCAGTTTTCTATGAATCCCCATAGAAAACCTCTCCTGCTCTGGACAGTTCCTGTCTCGGCCAGAGATGTCAGCAGAGAGCACTGTGTCAGACTGAAAATAAAAAAAAACATTTCCTGCATGACATACAGCAGCTAATAAGTATGGGAAGACTTGAGATTTTTTAATAGAAGTAAATGACAAATCAATATAACTTTCTGATATCAGTTGATTTGAAAGAAAAAGATTTTCGCTGGACAACTCCTTTAAATCTCTCTAGACGAACGTTTTTGTAATACATATACAAACATAGTCCACAGCATATCTTTCTTCATCCTGTCACACAATATGAGACATCCTTTCTAAATTTCTTCAGTGCAATGAATGACCAATATCCTGAAGGGAGAATGTAACCTCATTGTTTCTGTCATCTGCACAAGCAGTGGGCTGTAAAATGTACTGACAAGCAAACCCTTTGATCTCCCCTCCCCTGCGGATAAATCCACTGAGGTTTGTTTTGTACATCCATAATCTTGTTAAAATGAGTGTTGTCATATGAAGACCTTTAAACTACAGTACATTGGTCAAGACAGTACAAAAACATAAGTAACATCTATGAGAAATGGTTGAAGATAATTTGTAATTGCTTTGTTTTTTCTCTTGAGAGACATAAGGATAATGTTGTGTCAAACACTCTAGAGATTGTAAAATAATATATCTCCAATAAAAGATGTGGTAATAAGGTATATCCCTGTGGATGAAGCTGAAAATAAAGAATTAGCTACATAACTTGTCTGGTAATTACTAAATGTATTAAGGTGAAGGTTTTAAAGGGATCCAATCATCTCCCTGAGAGAGAGTGAGTTAAAATTGCTGGCAGACTCTAGCACGGTGGCAAATTTAAAATCTTTATCTTTAAAGTGACACTGTCACCCCCATTTTGCATTATGACTTCTCTACACAGGTGTAAAGCATAAATTTTGCGGATTTCATACCTTATTTTATATCATACATCATGGTGCTTGTTCCAGTAAAAAGGGATCTTTTATCACCTGTGGATTGTGCTACCTGGGCGGGGCTTCATGGCAGCAGTGCCACTTATCCCAGCACAGCACACATTGCAACCATAGGCCCTGCCCCCTCCATGACGTCATCACCACATAGGCCCCGCCACCTTGGCGGCCATTGGTATGGTCCGACCTACAGGGGGTGGGACCTAGACCTTTAGGTCAGCCTCTTCCAATGGCCATCAGGGGGCCTAGGCAGCTATGACATCGCAAAGAGGCGGGGTCTGTGGCGCCGTTGTGGCCAGGGCTACGTGGCGCTTTAGTCGAGAAGCCCCGCCCAGGTAGCACAATGTGCAGATGATAAAAGATCACTTTTAACTGGAACAAGCACCATGAGGTATGATATAAAATAAGGTTTAAAAACTGCAAAATGTACCCTTTACACCTGTGTAGAGATGTCAGATTGCAAAAAGGGGGTGACAGTGTCACTTTAATTATCTGTCCTGGTGCCCAGTAAGTAGGCATGGGAGCCAAGCTGCAGCAGAATGTAGTCATGTTGCCTCCCCCCTCTCCCCAGACACTTATACTTGATTGGCAGCCTGGGTGCTGGGTACTTAATGCAAACCCCAGCATTTATGCTACCAAACAAGTGTGAGTATTTTTTGCTGCAGCTCCACCCTTGTGCCTACTTATTTGGCACCAGAAAGGACAACTAAAGATGCAGATTTAGAATTTTCTGGCCCGCCAGAGTCTGCCAAGCACAGTGTCAGAGAGCTGTGCCTGGCAGCTTTAAGGTTCTGGGGCCAGCTCCCTCTCTCTCAGGGTGGTAAATGCTTCCCTTTAATACTAGTAAACAATCAGAGTAAGGTTATGTTCACACAACATCCGAAAAAGGCATCTCCTTTTTGTTTTAAAAAAGACATCCGTTATTGCATCATTTAAATTGACGTCATTAAATTGCATTAAAGTCTATGGAATAACGTACGTCTTCTTCACACAGTGTATTGAATTACAGAATTTGCCATTCGACAAAGGTAGTCCGGTTTTGATACAAAATTGTTGGAGTTTTTTGGTTTTGGTTTTATAGTTTATTTAACTTTTGGCTATGTCATTACACTCCGCATTTATTTACACCCAAGATGCGAATAATTTATGCACACAAGTGTTAGCTGAAATTATTTGCATCTTAGCCCTCTGTGCCACAAAACCCCCTTTGCACATAGTGTAATATTTTATTTAAATTAAAGTGTTCCCTACATGCCGGTACAGGTTCCCTCAGACTGTCAACGCATTGCAGACAGGTCAATGTTAATCATCACCATGGCAACACTGTTAGGCCATGTTAACTGTCAAGAAGGGATTCCCTCTGTCGTTCTCATCACATTGCGTGGTCTCTATTGACCCCAGCAGGGACTGACTCCTCTCTATTCCTGACAGTTACAGCAGGGTCCCGCCTTGGAGTCACAGCCTGCTCCTGCTGATTGATCGTGCGGGCTTCAGTGCAGACCTCCCCACAATTAGCCTGTAGCGGGCACCACTGTAATGGTCTCAGCCATTCAGCCCAACCAGGACTCGGGCAAAACTGTCAGGGGGTTTAAGCCCCAAATGTTGGGTGAGTCAATTTTTAGAGATTTTTGTGGTGCACAACATTAGTAAATGTAAAGAACTGGTACAAACTTGATGGCAGACACACATTAGTAAATCAGCCCCAGTATGTCTGTCAGCCAGATGGCACAATACGGGTTAACTGAGCATTTTCCTAAAGCTGTCATGACTGAGTTCCTAGGCACAGGAATCGTTTCTATCATTTATTTACAAAGCATTTGTCCTGTCAGCTCTACGATCAGAGTTTGCAGAGTCTTCTCTATGTTCCGACTTGAAGGCATTATTTAATTATGAAACCTAATATGGCTTTGATCAAGATCATTATCTTCTCCGAGCCAAGAGACAATGAAGCCTTCTAACCTGAGCTAAATTGGGACATACCGTCCATTATATAATGCCACTCAAGAGGATTGAGGGATACTATGCAAGCAGATTAAAGGCTAATGATGTTATTGCTTCATGTTAAATGGAGCATTTTAACACTCTAGTCACTCTAGATTGAACACTTTAACCACAAACTGTAAAATACATTTTAGAACACTGATTCAATAAGCGGTTATGACATTGGGAACAAATAAGTAACATTGGATTGACTTATGTATGTTTCAGTGGAGGATAGAGTAAATTAACCCAAGTCTTCACCTCCTTCATCCTTCTGTGACCTGAGAGAACAAACACTGGTATATGATGGATGGAAAAGTAATCAGTATCTGGCTTGTTTATATAGATAAAGTCCTAGACAGTTTGTAAACGCTGGCACCACAAATCTCTTTTGTGATTTAAATGGATTTCCAGAATCCCAATATGTACTACTAACTTCATGAAAAAAAGACAACCTAGACTGATTTACTGATAAACCAAATAAAAAATTGTTTTCAAATACTGACGAGGAAAAGAGAGAATTCCAATGGTATATTGTAAAGAGCAGGTATGTTACTTAAAGGGGTTGTCCAGGCTTAAAACACAGCTACTTCCTGGCAAATACAGCACAACACCTGTCCTCTGGTTGTGTATGGGATTTTAATTCAGTTTTAATCACTTTAGTGGAATTTTGGACCTTTAAATTCCTAGAGATTAAAGAAAGTTTCCTTTTCCCACAAACAATGGACTGAAATGTGTATTTTTGACAACCCTTTTCTACTTGCTGAATATACAGTACTTTGTCACAATGTAGTAAGATGAACGCATCAGCAACATCAATTTCTCACCTGACCTGAAGAAGTGCTACAATGTAGGTAACATCTATTAACCTGCCCAGGCTAATTTGTTAACACAGGAATTTATAGACAATTTAAGCAAATTGACAGCTGAAAAAGAACTTTATAAGCAAAGATTGTGCTGGAATGAAACAAAGACACTGCACTTTTTTAACAGGAATAGAATAAATGTGGATAACAGACACTAGATAGAAATATGTTATGGAAGAAAAAAAATGGGATTACCATAATAAATGTAACAAGTAATATATTCATGGAATCTAACCAGCAGTAACACAAACCAAGGCAATCTGCATCCTCTCCTTTTGCCACTAGCTTCACCAATGTCTCCATATCACCACACAAAGTGGTCTTAGGAGTGTGGGTGTCTTTTCTCTGCAACTGGCCTGCACCTAGGAGAGACCATGATGAGCTTGGTGTAATTACTTGTCTACACCCCCACAATGTTATCTGTTCAGGGTCAGTGCCAACAGACTTATGACAGAAGGGTTGATCACCCAATGGGGTTATGGGAATGCATGGACCTGTATTCCATGCTCTCCCATCTAGGGAGATTAAAATAGGTATCTGAGCCAGTGATTGTGTACGATTTTGTCTCTGATGATGCTCTCCTGGCTCTTGACTATTTGCTTGTTTTTTTGGCTTAGTCTATGTGATTGGGTTCTATCCATGATTGCCAATTTTCTGACCTGTTGAAGTGTTATTCATTCATTCATTTATTTATGTATTTAATTCTGACCAAAATTAAAAATGAAGTCTGATACATTATCCTGCCTTGTCAAAAATCAGGATCCAGATTGATCCTATTTTGCAATAAAAATAAATGGTAACAGGATAAATTTACTACATGTAATACATATGTACAAAAGCTATTAAACACATCTTTTTTGTTAAGTAACATGGATTTCTTATATTGATCCACTTATCATCATAGGTTGCTTCTAAAATGCTGAAGTACGTGTATTTATTTTTTTATTACCTATAGAGGTCAGTATGCCACAAGAGTTTGGCTGATGGACTAAAATACTATGTTGATTAGCATTCTGCAAATGCTTTCGTATGACATCCTCAACTTGGTGTAATCTGATTCTCCTGGGCCCCAGTGCAAAACTGGTAACAGGGCCCCGCTAACCATGCACCATTTATAGGACTGATGTCTCCCTATTTGGCTAAGCCTTTTGGTCTCCTCAGGCATCAGGACAAACTTCTACCTTTGCACCCCTGTAGTTACATCCCTACATAAAAAACTAAGATAAAAGGGGTATGTATAACTACCACTCCTTTTTTTTTTTTTTTTTTACGTGCTGTGCAAAAAAACTTCAGTCAATGCGCAAAAATGATCAATAGCAGCCTGGGCTTTCATAAATATTGCACGATTTGTGCACTAACTAACTATGTCAGGGTCTGATTGGAGTTCTGCAGTACATTATTTTTTGCACAAAATAAAAGATAAAAAGAAAAAAAAAGTAGATAATATAAACTCCACCTCAACCATGCCCCATCAGAGCAGAAGATTTGAAAAGAGGTGCAGTCATCATAAACTGCTCAAACATAGCACAAACTGCTTAATAAATGCCGGGAAAACACATTTTTGGCCAAAATAATGGTGCAAAAAGATTGACATATATGCCCCAAAATGCATTATAAAGCATTCAGGTAATTTTTTGTTTACTAAATAAACAAAGCACCTCGGTTCCAGAAAAAAAAAGTATAAAATCTATACACCTAGACCCAGATTTATGAAAGGGTGTAAAAGCTGGTGTAAACTGCCTATAGCAACCAATCCCAGCTCATCCTTTAGCTCCAGTAAATTGAAAGCTGAGATATGATTGGCTGCTCTGGGCAGTTTACACCAGTTTCTATTTTAGGGCCTGTCCACACGTACAGACTCGCAGCGTAAATCTCGCTGCGAGTCTGTCAGGTCCTGGTAGTTCTCTGTCACTACATACTCGCTGCAGTCTGTACGCCCGCTGCGAGTATGTAATTCTGCTGCCCCCTTAACCCCTTCTGCTCCCGCCCGCTGTGTCTGTATACATTACCATCTTGCTCTCCCGCCCAGCCAATCAGTATGTTGCCCAGCCGCAGCCACTAATTGGCTGGGCGGTAGAGCAGGACGCTGGGACCCTGTGTAGTGAGGAGAGGTAATGTATATAGACACAGCGGGCGGGAGCAGAAGGGGTTAAGGGGGCGGCAGAATTACATACTCGCAGCGGTCGTTCAGACAGCTGCGAGTATGTACTGACCGGGAACTGCCAGGACCTGACAGACTCGCAGTGAGATTTACGCTGCTAGTCTGTATGTGTGAACTGACCCTTACACTGTTTTTTAAATCTGGGCCATAGTGTATAGAGTTTGCAACTGAAAAGTGTATTCATCGCCCAGAGTGGTGACATATGTACCTTTCCCAATACTCTTCTCTCATATTTCTCTTAGGCAGAATTTTGTGCACATGTTCTTTAAAAGAAAAAAGAAAATCAACTCTGCTGAACGATGCAAAATATTCCACAAGGAGATGCTCTGTGATGTATTAGAAAGAATGATTCAACCACATTCTTGTCCTGAGTTCACATTCACCCTCGAATGAACTGGCCAATTCTAAGCCGGCCTGTAAGAAGGGGCAACAATTATCTGGGGTTGACCAGCTGCCCTAATCACTTGCACACTCTGAGACATGACCTCAAGCTCCAAAGCAGCCCCAACATTCAATCACATGAGCTAAAGTAAATAGAAAAATATCTGATCTTAACAATGTTTAACTACTCGGCCTCTCTCTGTGAAAAGAGCTCAAGGTATGCTTTTAGGTAAGTGTAAAATTGTCATCCCAGGGCTGACAGATTACAAGCTTAATTAATCTCCCCTGAGCAGGGTTTTCTTCAATCCTTATTTGTCTCTGCTGAGGTTGTTTTAGGACAAGGCGTTTTAGTACGCCTAAATATATCACACCAGCTGGCAGCAATGGAAGGCAGTTAAAAGTGTTGGGTTTTCTCTGGTCTGTAATAAATAAAGCTGTTTGGGAATATTTTTTGTACTAATGTAATGTTATCGCTGTATAGTAAGGAACCCATCCATGAATGACAATAACAGAATACCCATGAGACAAAAGAGTCTTGTTTTATGACGTTCTAAAATGAAAGCAAAGAAGGTGAGAAAACAGGAAAGAATACAGGACTGTTTTTGGTGTGATCCAGACGTATGAAATGCTTGGCTGTCCAAGCATGATGGGAAATGTAGTTTGGCAGTCCTGTTCTATAAGAAGTCTGCTGCTGGGCTCACTGCACTGTGATTGACAGCATAGGACAGCACAGAGCCAGGGGAGTAGATAGAATTCACAGGGCCCCATAGCAAAAAATGTTTTATATATATATATATATATTTTACTGCTGGTGCACTGATAACCCCTGACCTCTGCATGGAGCTCTGGAAAATTTCCTTTCCTACTTGATTGCCAGCAGGGGAACAGAGGTCAGAGGTTATCAGTGCAGTAAAGCAGAGATCTCTGTCTTCTGCTTGTTAACCCTTTTTTTGTGTTGCAGCATGTACGTAAACATTTGGTCACTCTGCAGTACATAAGGGGTTAAGCAGAAGGACACACGCTCTTACCTTCTCCCCCGAGCCCACCTCCTGTACGGGCCCCATAGCAACTGCCTACCCTGCCTCTGTGGTAGCTACGCCACTGCAGAGAGCTCTGAATGTCTCTCCCCCACAAGCCCTGTAGTTGTTATATACAGACATGTATTGACAACAGGCAGAGGAGCAGAAACAGAGGCCAATGTTATAACTTTCAATTCTAAACAGAAAGCTTTAATTAATGAGCCCCTTTGAAAACAATAGGAGACTCGAGTATTTACCCAGGTGCCCCATACTCGGTAGAGTGGAGGGTGCCTTGTTATTATGAAAATTACAACATAACTCTGGGACCAAGTCTTCACTCTGGTGGTGGTGGTGCGGAAGGGGGAGCAAGGAAATTTTACTTATATTATTGTATTATATATTATATATATTATTTCTTCACTATCAGCGGTTGAGGCTGGACACTGCTGCAGCTGCTGATTGGCTGAGGGGAGTCAGCCATAATTAGTGGCTGCAGTGGTGTTCTGTGCCTCAGCCGCTAATTGTGAACACTGAATTCCCCCACCCCCCACCTCAATGTGGTTAAAAGTGTACCTGTCACGATCTGCCTTTCCGGACCAGTGGTGAGATCATTTGCTAGTCCGGAAGGTCGGAACCCCGGATAACCCCTTTATTGACCAGGCCATTCAGAATGCGGGAATAATAATGTTAGATTTTACTAGATCGGACAATTACACACACTACGGTATGTTTATTTATTTATTTTTTATGTGTTTAATTTTTAAAATTGGAAAGGGGGGTGATTTAAATTCTTATTGAGGGAGGGGCTATGTCATATTTTTTTTTATATATATTTTGTTTACACTTTTCTAGTCCCCCCCCCAGGGTACTTTAACAGTGACGACCTGATGCTGGTGCTCACACTCTATGAAGCACGCTTAGCTCCTGGCAAACCCTAAAAGTTTATCTCAGTTTTTTGAGATGGGAACACCACTTTAAGGCCTGCAGCTAGAGGCATTGGGATGCAATATGACATCATTGTTTCTTTCTGGGGATTCATGCCTGGACTAGGTAAGCATTTTTTTTTACTATATGGGAGCACAGAGGGCTAACTATCTGGGGTCAAAGACAGAATTAATATGGGGGCACTACAGGGGCACTAATTAATATATGGGCCACGAGTGGCATTATAACTATATGGAGACACAGGAGGCATTATTACTACATGGGAGTGTGGTAACCAGGGCTTGCTAGATGAATCTTACAGGGGCAGGTGTTTGTGTACCGCTAAGCACTTACAATTGGGCTTGTACAACCTGAGGAACTAATCCCTCAAGATTACCCAAGGAGATTGAGCAGTATCAGCACTTCGACTTTAAGTCCACTTAACCAAAACACTGGGAACAGTTCTGGTCAGCTGAAGAACTTTCTGAGAAAATACACGTAGAGAACATTGTCACCCCAGAACTAGACATGCAATGGAAACCCCTTAATGATAGTAAAGAGAGATGCCGCTCTTAAAGGTTTTTAGGTTTTGCACCAATAAACAGCATAAACATACACTACAATACAATGACCTTGAATGTGCTGGTATTGCAACATAGAAATGCTCCCTAATGGCATCTTGTGATAGTACAGGTCTGAAATAGAATACAGGGGAGCATAGGAACATTTACCAAAAATATCTCAATGCTGACTGGTGATACGACTACCTAGAAGTGGCAAATCTGTTCCTGTACACTGTAGGGGCGGCATTATAACTATTATTTCTGTATGGGTCACATTATAACTATAAAGGCATTTTGACTAATGTTTTTAGTTTGCCCTCTAACCACTTCACTCTCAGGCTATGTTCACACTACATTTGTTTTCAGTAATATTTTGGGATGGCCATCAATTTGTGAAGAAAATAAGGCCACATCGCCAACTCTATAATGATATGTGATATGGCTTGGTGCAGGCAGGTCTAGGATCTATACTATTTGTACTACTTCTTTCTACCCTAACTCTCCCTACCCCTCTCTCCTAACAGCAGTATTCACTAAGTACATGTTATGGTTGATAACAGTTTTAGATGTAAACCGTATGCCACAAGCTGCTATGTTAGCCTCAGGAGATACCAGAGTATAGCACTTGGATGTCTCCGGCATCTACATAGAAGAGGTCCAGCTCCCCCCTAATAACAATAAGTCTGACAACCCCTTTAATACATGTGTATTGTTATATTTACCAGGCAACTAGCTATCTGATGCTTCTGATACATGCAAATAGGCATAGTAAAGTTAGGGTTGTCTCCTGGGGTGGGGATATGACACATGAACTTTTTGCACAACCTAAAAAGCTAAATTCATCATGATCACCAGCACATCCACTGAGTTCTTTATTGACTACACAAAGTTGTGATCAGCTGACGAATAATCATTTGCTTGTTTGTTGGATGGTCTCTGTCCCTTTAACACAGGCCAAATATTGGTCCTGCGTGAAAGGGCCTTAAAGCGGTAGTGCGGCGGTAAAGAATTGACAGAATAACACACATTACAAAGTTATACAACTTTGTAATGTATGTTATGTCCGTGAATGGCCCCCTTCCCCGTGTCCCACCACCCCCACCCGTGTACCCGGAAGTGTGGTGCGCTATACATACCTGTCACGTGCCGACTCGTCTCCGATCTTCAGTCAGCGATGTCGTCTTCGGACGGCCGGGCCGAATCCCTAGAGCCTCCTGAGTGCCGGCCACCCTCTTCAGCGTCATCAGATGCACAGCCGCGATTGGCTGAGCACAGTTTGGCTCAGCCAATCGCGGCTGAGCAGCCGATGACGCTGAAGAGGGCTATCATGTGAATGGGGCCATAAACCACTAAACACTTAAGTGTGGGCCACAAAGAACTAGGACACTATACCAAAGGTTTATCATTATTTCCTTGTAAGAATTGTCAATAAGTACTAGGCCGTAGGTTGGCTAGGTGGCATGCCACTGTAGTTGAAAGACATAGAGATTCATGGTGTAGGCTGAGTGATAGTCTATCCACTGTGTAGTTGTTTTATATTATATAGGGCGGGGGGATGTTTAACACTTTTCACATGTGCGGGTCCTCATCAGTAATGTTACAGAGATCTTCAATGACCCTTTTTCTTGGCTGCTCTTACAAGGTTTAAGTAATCAATCAATGTAGGCAATCTTACCAGTACAGAGATCTGTTATGCAGCGTTTACATGGAATGATTATTGTTCGAATTTGCACGAAAACTATCGCATTTGAGCGTTATTCGTTCCGTGTAAACATAGCTAACGATTAAGCAACGAGAGAGAAATCATTCATTTTGATCTTTGAACATGTTCTCAAATCGCCGCTGGTCATTCGCAAAAAATCGCAGATAGGTTTAAACGATGTCAATACGATATTCCATTCGATTTTCCATACGATATATCGTTCCGTCTAAACGCTGATCGTCATCAAAAACAATTTGTTATTTCGAAATCGTTAATTGTACGATCAGGCGAATTATCGCTCCATGTAAACGCAGCATTGGACCCTGTGATGAAATGTTCATGATGATACATCATTTAGCTGCCAGGGGGCTTAGGAAAAAGGTTTGGGG
Source organism: Dendropsophus ebraccatus (assembly GCF_027789765.1). Classification (NCBI taxonomy): domain Eukaryota; kingdom Metazoa; phylum Chordata; class Amphibia; order Anura; family Hylidae; genus Dendropsophus; species Dendropsophus ebraccatus. The sequence continues at coordinate 93,018,683 of NC_091455.1, forward strand.
ACTATTTATTTCTATCCTAATACAGTAGAAAGAGTTAATAAAAATAGTTATATAACCTGAAGATTGTGGCAGCTGCCAGCCTGTACAGTACAGAACAGTAAATATATCCTTAACTTACAGAGCTATTATGTCATAGGAATAAACAGCGTTCAACATATACTCCAGCATTACTACCTCTTCAATAGAAGCACTACCAAACAACCACAAAGTAAATAACCATATGAAATTAGTATGGTACATCTATTGCTCTTGGCGCTTATATGACCTCTATTGGATTACACCATTAACCACAACCATGAACACCTTCATACTACCAAGGAAAAGTTCAAGCAATTATATTCCAAAGTTATTACACAATATGGCCAGCATCTTACTCATGTAGTGATACTGGTCAGTCTGGTTTTCCTCTATGTAAGGGAAATCATGACATCTATCCAGCTTGCCAATAGTTAGGTGACTTTAAGGGGCAGACAGATTTTCTTTCTTTTGCTGACATTTTGCTTGGTCCCAGCTCACTGACAGTTTGTTCAATCACTGGCTGTGGCGAGACATTGCAGTGATTGGCTGAGTGGGCTGTCAGCGAGTCAGGACCCAGAGAAGCAGGACGGAAGTTCGCCAGAGGGATGAGAGTGGTAAGTATGGTGTCTTTATTATTTCTACCGGCCCGGCATAGAAGTTGTTAAAGAAAGCTGCCACTACAGTCTTGCAATTCAATGAAAATTAATACTATGGACTCTAATTGTAAGAAGTATTGCAGCGGATTTGTTGCCATATGTGCTCTGTATGTGGGATATGTATGATATGTTATGTATGTATGGTGTACTATGCATGTGCTCTGTATGTGGGATATGTATGAAATGTTATGTATGTATGGTGTACTATGCATGTGCTCTGTATGTGGGATATGTATGATATGTTATGTATGGTGTACTATGCATGTGCTCTGTATGTGGGATATGTATGATATGTTATGTATGTATGGTGTACTATGCATGTGCTCTGTATGTGGGATATGTATGATATGTTATGTATGTATGGTGTACTATGTATGTGCTGTGTATGTGGGATATGTATGATATGTTATGCATGTATGGTGTACTATGCATGTGCTCTGTATGTGGGATATGTATGATATGTTATGTATGTATGGTGTACTATGCATGTGCTCTGTATGTGGGATATGTATGATATGTTATGTATGTATGGTGTACTATGTATGTGCTGTGTATGTGGGATATGTATGATATGTTATGCATGTATGGTGTACTATGCATGTGCTCTGTATGTGGGATATGTATGATATGTTATGTATGGTGTACTATGCATGTGCTCTGTATGTGGGATATGTATGATATGTTATGTATGGTGTACTATGCATGTGCTCTGTATGTGGGATATGTATGATATGTTATGTATGTATGGTGTACTATGCATGTGCTCTGTATGTGGGATATGTATGATATGTTATGTATGGTGTACTATGCATGTGCTCTGTATGTGGGATATGTTATGTATGTACAGTACAGACCAAAAGTTTGGACACACCTTCTCATTCAAAGAGTTTTCTGTATTTTCATGACTGTAAAAATTGTAAGTTGTAGCAGCATGCTATTCCAACTGGTTTGTGTTTAGTTGGACCATCATTTATTTTTCAAGAGGACAATGACCCCAAACACACCTCCAGGCTGTGTAAGGGCTATTTCAACAAGAAGGAGAGTGATGGGGTGCTACACCAGATGACCTGGCCTCCACAGTCACCAGACCTGAACCCAACCGAGATGGTTTGGGGGGAGCTGGACCGCAGAGTGAAGGCCAAAGGGCCAACAAGTGCTAAGCATCTCTGGGAACTCCTTCAAGACTGTTGGAAGACCACTTCAGCTGACTACCTCAAGAAAATGCCAAGAGTGTGCAAAAAAATAATCAAAGCAAAAGGTGGCTACTTTGAAGAACCTAGAATTCAGTATAAGGGTCTGTTCACACGTACAGACTCGCTGCATAAAACTTGCACAGAACTCGCATCAAACTCGCATAAAAGTAGCTGCGTTTTTTGTGGTGTTGAACTTGCCTGTGGAAATCATGTGAAAATCAAAACTCGCATGTAAAAATCGCACCAAACACGCAGCGAGAATACACATACATTGACTTGATAGCAATCAGTATAGCTGTGGATTTATGTGCGAGAAACTCACAGCGATAAATACGCAGCGAGTCTGTACGTGTGAACAGACCCTAAGACATATTTTCAGTTGTTTACACTTTTTTTGTTAAGTACGGTATATAATTCCACATGTGTTAATTCATAGTTTTGATGCCTTCAGTGTGAATCTACAATTTTCATAGTCATGAAAATACAGAAAATTCTTTGAATGAGAAGGTGTGTCCAAACTTTTGGTCTGTACTGTATGTATGTATATGTATGGTGTACTATGCATGTGCTGTGTATGTGGGATATGTTATGTATGTATGTATGGTGTACTATGCATGTGCTCTGTATGTGGGATATGTATGATATGATATGTTATGTATGTATGGTGTACTATGTATGTGCTGTGTATGCGGGATATGTATGATATGTTATGTATGTATGGTGTACTATGTATGTGCTGTGTATGCGGGATATGTATGATATGTTATGTATGTATGGTGTACTATGTATGTGCTGTGTATGTGGGATATGTAATGATAATCTCCTATGTTTCTTTGATGTATCTTCTATTTTGATAAAAGGGACATGGAACCTGAAACCCATTGTTATGAGACAATTAAAACTCAGTTCATTTTATTAGTTGTCATTTATGCCATTCAGCACCATAACACGTCCTTTACAACCTTGGTTAGCTCCTTGGTTCTGACACACACTTGCTCACTAGAAGTCCCTGATCTCCTGGCTCAAGATCTTGGGTCATCTCTGGACACACATATACACACACACACATAATAGTGGGGGTTACTGGCTCTAGAACAAGTCTTTAAACCTCTTGCCTGGCACCAACTAACTAAAGGAAGTGGAATGTAGAAAAGACGGCGTGTGTGTGTAGCTAAACCTTCTTGGTCAACTGCAGCTGTGCTCTATGGGAGTGTGACACCTAGTGGTTGGAGTAGGGCACAGCATTTAACTGCACTAACTGTGACACCTGATAGAGACACTTTTACTAAGATGTAATAAAATAAGAAAACACATATTGGGACACTACAGCAGCATGCATTTTAAATAGCTGCTCAGGGAGAGGGTAGTTAAAAAATAACAAATACTTACTTTCCTTGCTCCTTTAATGCTGCTGGTGTTAGACGGTTCTGGTCCCTGCTGCAAGGTTCTCCCCGGTCCAAGAATATGAGATCACATGCCTGCTCATCCAATCAGCACCCACAGTTTTGTCCTTCCTCGGCCACTTATTGGCTAAGCGGGCCTGAGATGTCACAAGCCCAAACCTGGAAGGGACTTGAGCTCTTTGACACTGACGGCAGTGCAAGAGCCAGGAGCTTTTTTTAATTAACCCCTCTTGCTGAGATGCTGCTTGGCTGGTTTATTTTAACTATCTTGGAAACATATATAAGGGCATGTTCACACACAATAGATTTGTTGTCTATGTATCTCAAGGGCACGGATTACTGCGTGCCCTGTGAAGATAAATGGAACAGTTAAAAACTTTTCAACATCAAATCTGTCATGTGTGAATATATACCTTCAAAACACAACAATCACTGAATTTAGGAAGAACAGCGAAAAAATCCAATGGAGTACTCATTTACGAGTCTCCACTGATTGTCCCCTACAAAATTTGAATATGCAAAGAAGGGGTCCGTGGAGCCTCAGTTGCGAGTCTCAAAACACGGGAATAGCTAGATATCCCTCTCTCCAGAGAAGGAAGCCTATTGCTAAGGGGTGCCTCCTAATGGGGAGAGCACCAAACCACTCTGATACGTAGTCCCTCAGGTCCTTACTCTGTTGCGAGCTTTGGGACCTAAATAGGGAAACACCAGGGTGGCCCCTGTAAGTCAAAGTCTAACTCTGTGGCGAGTATAACGACATAAGACAAGGGTTACCAAGGCTAGGCATCCATCCACAAACTGCAGTTTCGGGGTATTTGCCCCTCGTCAGTGTGGAGTAGGATTCCGGCTACGGGGCAATCTGTGGATGGATGCCTAGCCTTGGTAACCCTTGTCTTATGTCATTATACTCACCACAGAGTTAGACTTTGACTTACAGGTGCCACCCTGGTGTTTCCCTATTGAGGTCCCAAAGCTCGCAACAGAGTGAGGACCTGAGGGACTACGTATCAGAGTGGCTTGGTGCTCTCCCCATTAGGAGGCACCCCTTGGCAATAGGCTCCCTTCTCTGGAGAGAGGGATATCTCACTATTCCCGTGTTTTGAGACTCGCAACTGAGGTTCCACGGACCCCTTCTTTGCATATTCAAATTTTGTAGGGGACAATCAGTGGAGACTTGTAAATGAGTACTCCATTGGATTTTTTCGCTGTTCTCCCTGAGTTCAGTGATTGTTGTGTTTTGTTGGTCTATTTTTCATTGCCTCTGGTAGCCAGAATCCTACTCCACACTGACGAGGGGCAAATACCCTGAAACTGCAGTCTGTAGATGGATGCCTAGCCTTGGTAACCCTTGTCTTATGTCATTATACTCGCAACAGAGTTAGACTTTGACTTACAGGGGCCACCCTGGTGTTTCCCTATTTAGATCCCAAAGCTCACAACAGACTTAGGACCTGAGGGACTTTGTATCAGGGTGGTTTGGTGCTCTCCCCATTAGGAGGCACCCCTTGGCAACAGGCTTCCTTCTCTGGAGAGAGGGATATCTGGCTATTCCCGTGTTTTGAGACTCGCAACTGAGGCTCGACGGACCCTTTCTTTGCATGAACATATACCTTAGCACAAGTTATGAACCAAGACCAAGGTAAATACATTTTTGTAAATTAAATGCATTTTACATTTGTTTTACTGTGTGTACATTGTACAAACTGAACCATATAAAATGATTCCTGGAAAAAGGAAGGCGCCACATCTTGCAATAATGAGGTTTCAAGTAACCGCTAAGGCTAGGTTCACACTGCGTTTTCAGCATCCGTTTAACGCATCCGTTTTTTGCAAAAAACGCATGAAAAACGGATTGCAAAAAACGGATTCATTTGTGTGCATCCGTTTTTCCATTGACTTCCATTGTAAAAAAAGACGGATCCGTTTTTTTTGACGGACCAAAACGGACAAAAAAACGTTGCTGAGCCTATTTTTCTGGACGTTAAAAAAAACGGATCCGTTAAACGGATGCTGAAAACGCAGTGTGAACCTAGCCTAAGGGTGTTATATAAAGAAAATAAAAATGCATAAAGTCTACCTGTCTCATAATTCTATGTCTTTTAAGTACAATGGGGGAAAATTATTGTTATATCTGATAGAAAAATCGCAGCTATCTAGTTTCAGCCATTTGTATTTCTCGTTGTGCTTGGTGCGCATGTTAAAAAACTTGCGCACAGCATTTTCGGCCAATAAATAAGTGATATGTTTTCACCTGGTCTGGACCAGATGTCTGCCTGCGCCAGTAGGTGCAAATTTTTTATCTTTGCGTACATGATTTAAAAAAGGCGCAAATCCCGAATTATGCAAATGTTTAGGTGAATACACAAAAATTGCATCTAGTAATTATTTGCACGTCGAATACTGGTTCATAAATACCACTCAGGCCAAAAAATGGGCGCAATCAACACTTATTCACCGAAAAATAGCCGCAAAGCCCTTGATCAATGTCCCCTGGTATGTTTTAGAACAAAGCTTTTGGCAATGACACATACAAGAAGTGTTTCATAAGAACGTCTCACTGATGCTTTTTGTAGTAAATTGGTAATTGGTAAAATAGAGATCAAGCATTCTAATCATGTTTCCTGGAAGGAAATGCAAGCTAATTCATTTGCTGTGTTAGACTGTTCCTTCTATAAGTTACTTGTTAGAAGAAAATGAGAAGTGTATCCCAGTGGAGAATCGTGTAACACAGGCACAGGGTTATTATCCTAATTCACAAATAAGTGAGAACTGGGTTATGTTACATGTGGGACTCGCTGAACTCACTAAAGGAGTGTCACTGCAAAAAAAAATAATAACTACACCATTGAAAACATAGTACAGTAAGAGTTAATAAATATTCATGCAGCAGATTCTCCATGTAGTGCTTTCAATAAGTATTTGCCCCCCCTTCAGATGTCAGGTATAACTGAACAATTTCCGATCTTAAAACAATATGTAATATTTGCTGTGGGGAAGGATGAATTCTGTGTTTATGGAATGAGCACTTACTGACTTTAGCAGTCCCCACTAGGAGGCCACATTGCTAGTTAAAGCGACTCTGTACCCATAATCTGACCCTTCCAAACCGCTTGAACCTTTGGATAGCTGCTTTTAATCCAAGATCTGTCCTGGCATCCATTTGGCAGGTGATGCAGTTATTGTCCTAAAAAACTACTTTTAAACTTGCAGCCCTGTGCCAAATTAGCGTGGCCTAGAGTGTGTGTGCCCTAGGCTTGCACCACATCTCCGTCCCACCTCATCACTAGGAACGCCCCAGAGCAGGATTTTTTCTATCCCTCACCTGTCTGAATACTGCACAGGTGCCTTAACTATCCAGCTCATGTGCAGTATTCACACAGGTGATGAATAGGAGAAATTGTTCTAAGGGAATTCCTAATGGTGAAAGGGGCGGGGAGGAGGGACAGAGGGTTGTCGCAATCCTAGGACTTGGAGACTCTGGGCCACGCCAATTTGACACAGGGCTGCAAGTTTAAAAGTTGTTTTTTAGGACAATAACTGCATCACCTGCCGAACAGACCCCAGGACTGATCTTGGATTAAAAGCAGCTATCCAAAGGTACAAGTGGTTTGGGGGGGTCAGATTGTGGATACAGAGTCGCTTTAAAGGGTTTGTCCAATATTCCTTCCCCCAAACAAATCAGCAGGAAATGTATTTGAACAAACTGTGCTCACCAGTTAATGTTCCCTGGCACTGTTTTTTATATTTCAGCATAAATTATGTGCCTTACTAACATGTGACAGGCAGCAGAGGGGATACCAGTAAATGAAAACCTTTGTTAAGTGCCAGTACACCATGTCATTGTTGCTGTTACACAGAGTAAGACAGGAGAGGACTGGGCTATGGATGTTATATTATTACTTATTTGAAGCTAGTTTGTTTTTAGACAATACTTTAAAGGGAAAGTCTGGGTAAAATAATTTTAAGATATGTTATTGCCCAACAAAGTTATGACAATCAGTAATAGACATTTATTACGGGAAACGCACTACAGCATGGTGTGTTCAGGTCATTGTAAAGTTGGTAACGTCACCATAAACTGCCATCTCCTCCTGCAGCGGAGGGACAGAATGGAGCAGCAGGTGTCAGCAGTTTATGTGACGTGACATCACCAACACGAGACCTGAACACGCCATGCTGTAGTAAGTGCAGGGAAAATGCACTATAGGTGTGTTTCCCATAATAAGTGTCTATTAGTAATTTTCAAAACTTTTGTGGGCAATAACATATCTTAAATTTATTTTGCCCGGACTTCCTCTTTAAAGAACTGCATTTCATTCATTGATTTTCCCTACACAGTGAGGCTTGCAACCTTCCACAGTGCAGGCAAATGCAAGATAGCCCCACTGACTTGAATGAAGTTGTGCAGCTGTCCTCCTACTCAGTGGATTACTGGGAGGATCGCTGTGCAGAAGTCCTGATGTGACCTCTCTGCATTGTCTGGATAGGCTGGAGTCCCAGAGGACAGTCTCTTACCAATCATATGGTAAATCCTTATAATATGCCACAACATACTGCTGTCACCATCAAACAGAGTGATCTATTGGAGCATATTGTACCTGTAATGGAGTGAATATACTGGCAACAATAGCAAATCTTGACTAACAACATTTTTCAGAGGAAAAAATTTTTTGACTAATGTAAATGTTCACCTCCAAAATAAAGAGACTGGACAAAATGGATTATAAGAGAAGAGCAAGTAAAAAATGTTTGCAAAAAAAATTTAAATTTTGAAAGATCAGTCAAATGTGTAAAAATGCACAGAAAACTGAAAGAATTCTGTATAGATTTGGGCACTGGTTTATTATTTATTTGTACCATTATGGGGTACATGTAATTTATTAGTATTTATACTTTTTGTGGTGAATAGGGACATAAAGGCAAATCTTGGCACTGTGGTCTAAATTAAACATTTCTTAACAACCTCCCTTTGTCAAGATACTCCATTAATTACAGCATCTAAGTGGTTAAATGACTGCATCAGAGGTCTCTTCAATCCCTGAATTAAAACAGAAGCTAGATGTCAATCACCTTAAGACTTCTTCATTATGATAGACCTATACTTCATAATGCCTTTATATAAGCAGTCCTACTTCTCTTGGTATATCATGGTTTAGTGTCTACTTGGGTCACCTACAAAAGTGTTGATTTGGGATGACATGTGCCTTAGAATGTTTTACCATGTTAACCATGTTTCATGGAAGAACTAACTCATGGTGCCAAGAACAGCACATAGTATGAAATGAAAAGAATATTACAGAGGCACAACAATTGTCTATACAGGAGCACAGTGTAAAAAGTGGGATAGGAGCAATGTGGTCATCACAAAAAAGACATGTATTAATTAATTGTTTTTTTCACTTCCAAAAAAATTCAAGCTACACTTAAAGTGTACCTGTCATTATAACTTTCAAAATCTAAATCAACAGTAAATGTGATATAAAGCAAGTTTGCAATATACATTCATTACTTTTGTTGTTGTATCCATCAATCACATGACTGCCTTCTCTCTGTGAGTGCTCAGATGGCCTGGGATACACAAGACTTCCTGTTTTCTGACTGTTTCCTGTTTGTTCCGAAAAAAAAGCTGCCAGAAAACAGGAAGTGCCGTGTTTTCCATGAAAAAAAACATGAATGTAAATTGCAAACTTGCTTTATGTCACATATACTGCTGATTTAGATTTTGAAAGTTATAACGATAGTAATGAATTGCTGCTGTCTAGGATGCCTGTGTCAAAGTTGTCTAGATTAGGATCTAAATGAAGCTACTTTGTTATTTCCTTTTAATGTGTGTATATATAAGTATGATCACCAGGGAATTTAGTTTACAATTCCCTCCACCTTAAATCCAAGAAACCTGCAACTAAAATCTTTTCTAGTCTGACTGCCAGTTTCTTTCCTGGGGTTTTCATTTCATACACCCTTAAATTGTATCAGCCTTGCGATAAAAAAAAAAAAGGTTATGTTTTATTTCTCTAGTGACAAACACACATTTTTCAAGAAAATTAGATCTCTACAGGAGCCAGGACACATTGAATTCAGTGAGTTAGCTTTCTGCTGGGGCTCTGAGCTGCCCCAATTTATGATTTGTAACTGAGAAGTCTAGAAGTGGTGGGGTTGTGTTACTGAGCGCTGATGATGAATGTGGCTGAGCCCTGGTGTCGGAATGACTTTTTTAATCATAGATTTTTCTGCACCAAGGTAAATGATTGTGTGGAAATTATAAGGGCATGGTTACTGAGGTGTGAAAACATCTACCACAGGTATGATTATTAGAGCATTGTAATACCTATATCATACACTGACTTATAGAGGTATGTTATACTTCCACAATAGACTGCAATTTGGTATTGCAAAAGTATAGCCTATAATGGTATGTTATTTCTGCAGATTTTGTATAATGATGTAGAATTTTAGGTTGTGTAAAAGAGTAAAAAGAAGAAAAACATTGATCTGGTTTTATTTTCCATTTTACTTGAAATGGTACCATTTTGGTAGTGCAGGTCATGACTATTGGACAAAACCCCATAGGTTTTGTTTTGTCTTTCTCTATGTTCTTTACTTGCTAGGGATGAACTGCAACATCAGACAACTCTAGGCTATGTTCAATAGTAGTAAGACACAGCCGTTTCCTGACCTGGCTGGGTACCGGCCGGATGATCTTCACTGCCACTGAATTCCCCGCTGCACACAGTGGAGCATGCGGCCGGAGCTGCACGCTCCATTGTGTGCACTGACAGGGTTTTCTGCAGTTTCTTGTGGCACCATGTCAGTTTCTTGCGGTGCCGCTAGGGATCCCGGCTGGAGTGTATATAATGTGTATACACTCCGGCCAGGATTCCATAGAGGGCAGAACTATGTAAGTTACGTAGTAATCACAGCCGTGATTAATACGTAACTTACGTAGTGTGAACAGAGTGGACCATTTTTTTAATCTCTAAAAACCTCTTTAAGTAAAATCTATCAAAACACAACCACCCCCTTCTTAACATTCCCGCTCAGGTATATTGAGTAAATAGATCTAAGACCTAAGGGTATACACATGCGATGTTGCAAGCCCACATGCATTGCCCAATGGTCGCACAATTTTGCCTTAACATGTCAGCGCACCCTAAGTCCCTAAACAATACTTAATTCTTTCATAATCATTTAGATAGAATTCAAGAATAGCGCGTTTTTGCTCATTTTCTATTGTTTTTTATTGTGTCATAGAGGTGTGGCCAGGACCTTGGCTGTGCCTCTATGACACTTCATAGCTGCAATAAAAAGCATTTTCGCAGCTGTCAGTGTCCCTTTATAGTTAATTTGTGAGGCATAGTATATACTATAGTAAATCTTAGGTGGCAGGTAGAGATGAGGGAACCGGCATGAACCTGACTCTCGGCTTCTGATTCCCGCAGTCTGCCCGCTCCGTGGCTGTATCCCAGTTTTCCAGGCAGTCCTCAGGCTGTATCCACCCTCTCCACAGAGCGGGCAGACAGCGGGAATCAGAAGCCGATAGTTCAGGTTCATAGGAACCCGAACCTCGGCCGGTTCGCTCATCTCTAGTGGCAGGGTACTTATAATTACAATTCATTTTAGAGAGCATGGTGTTTACTATAAATACATCCAAGCTAAAAAAAAAAATGGCACCAAAAGACTCACCCCTGTTGATCAGATGAGTTTGACTTTGATAGAAAACGTTAACTAAGCACCTGTCTATTACATTACTTAATTCCTTCTTCTTATTTCTTATGAGACATAATAGTTTGTCTATCATATTACTGGGTATATACTTGTAGGGCTCATCGAGATAAATATTTTTGCAACTACATTATTCTAGCATACTTCCCTTCTTCTCCAGATATGCAGGTTCTTTCCCTTCTATTGTTGACATCTCGTTCTGTCAGTTACCAAACACTGCTCTTCTCTAAAAGCAGTGGTCTGGCTGGTATATTATATATATATATATATATATATATATATATATATATATATATATATATATATATATATATATGGAAACACTATACACTAGGTGGCAGGTAGAGATGAGCGAACTGGGCAATATACACTATGAGGGGAATTTATCAAAAAATTTTGACTGATTGGTGTGAAAAAGTCACAAAATTCTGGCAATTGTGTAGTTGCACCAAGACTTGCATTTTTTAAAAGTGTACCCTGCTAATGATGATGCCGCTTGTAGGCGTCACTTATAACCATGGGTGTCTAGAAAAGCTGATTTACTATGTGCAACTCTTCTGTATTTGTAGCAAAATTGTCACATAGGGGCTCCAGTTCCACACAAGGGATGGTGTATTTCCCATTATAAAACAAACATGTGGTGAGTGATTTAGATTTATTCCTGCAACTATTTGTGCTGTGTTTTTGCAGGGTTTTTTTTTCAGCTGTTCATCTAATAATAATTAAAGCGCAACTATTAAAAATTTTTTTTTTTAATTTTTAGTTAGCCTAGGTCATGATAATAATTTTTGCAATTTATTGTAATGACGAAAAGTGAACCATTTTTAAATACATGCAGATGAATGTTCCCTCAGAGCAGTGTTTGACTCTGAGCTACTTGTTCAAAACTGTCCCACATTCCTGAGAATCCGTCCTCTGCCTCAGCAGCAGCTTTGTACGGATTCTCAGACAGGTCCCTGCCCAAGTCCCGCCCCCTCCCTTCATACCTTCCCTGCAGCCCTGGCACTGTGGCTGCTGTCTTCATGGCTGCCATGCTAGTGTGGCCGGACCCCCTTCAGTCTCATCACTGCTGATTCATGATGAACGGTTGCCGGTAGGGGTGTGCCTGAGCCAGCAGGGCCACAGGCACCCCTCCGGCGCCGGCCGCCATGTTACTGGGCCCTCTGCAATGCCGCCGTTGCTGCTGCTCCCCCCCTCCCTCTCATGACACCCAGTGTATAGTTGGCAATAGTCAGGGCAGGGGTGTGCCAGAGCCGGCGGGGCTGCTGCCATATACCTGGGTCTGAGCAATGGCACTCTCTGCCCTGCCCCAGCTGTTGCCTGGCCCCAGTGAGCCTGGCTCACACCTCCTTCTCATCATCCACCCTCACTCTCATCCCCCCTCACTCTCATCCCCCCTCACTGTCATCCCATCTCACTCTCATCATCCCCCCTCACTCTCATCATCCACTCTCACTGTCATCCCATCTCACTCAAAAACACAGAAAAATGCAACAGCTCACCGCAACAGCAAGATACAGACCCACCATAGACATGAAAATAATTAAAGCGGCCCCCCAACTGCCCAAAAAATTCCCACAAAAATAACGAGTCTCTTGGTTACTATTTGCAAACAGCGTAAACTGCCTCACCACGATAAGGTGGACTCATATCGAGGCAGACCCTACACTGTATGTATACTATGGCCTCTCCATGGCGTATAATACGCCTATGCTCTGGGCATGCAAGATCCGTCTAATACCTCCAAAAATAATTGCATCACCTGGGTGAGACAGGTGGAGTGCACGACCAAATGGAGGCAGCCACTCCCCCAACTGGAAAACAGAAAAAAAAGAGTCGTAGTGAGGCAGTTTACGCTGTTTGCAAATAGTAACCAAGAGACTCATTATTTTTCTGGGAATTTTTTGGGCAGTTGGGGGGGCTGCTTTTAATTATTTTCATGTCTATGGTGGGTCTGTATCTTGCTGTTGCGGTGAGCTGTTGCATTTTTCTGTGTTTTTGTGTGTCTGCAATTTCAGCCATGGCAAAGTGCTCCTGCCTAGTGTGAACAGTGTTCTAGGAGAGCTGACCAATTTTTTCCTTTTTTTTCTCTATCCCATCTCACTGTCATCATCCCCCCTCACTCTCATCCCATCTCACTCTCATCATCCACTCTCACTCTCATCATCCCCCCTCACTGTCATCCCATCTCACTCTCATCATCCACTCTCATCATCCCATCTCACTCTCATCATCCACTCTCACTCTCATCCACCCTCATTCTCATCATCCACTCTGTCATCCCATCTCACTCTCATCATCCCCCCTCACTGTCATCCCATCTCACTCTCATCATCCACTCTCACTGTCATCCCCCCTCACTCTCATCATCCCCCCTCACTGTCATCCCATCTCACTCTCATCATCCACTCTCACTCTCATCATCCACTCTCACTCTCATCATCCCCCCTCACTGTCATCCCATCTCACTCTCATCATCCACTCTCACTGTCATCCCATCTCACTCTCATCATCCACTCTCACTCTCATCATCCGCCCTCACTCTCATCATCCACTCTCACTGTCATCCCATCTCACTCTCAGCATCCCCCTCACTCTCATCCCATCTCACTCTCATCATCCACTCTCACTCTCATCATCCACTCTCACTGTCATCCCATCTCACTGTCATCATCCCCCCTCACTCTCATCCCATCTCACTCTCATCATCCACCCTCACTCTCATCATCCACTCTCACTGTCATCCCATCACACTGTCATCATCCCCCCTCACTCTCATCCCATCTCACTCTCATCCCATCTCACTGTCATCCCCTTGGACTGTCATCATCCCCCCTCACTGTCATCCCATCTCACTCTCATCATTCCCCCTCATTCCCATTATCCACCCTCACTCTCATCATCCACTCTCAGTGTCATCATCCCCCTCACTCTCAACCCATCTCACTCTCATCATCCACTCTCACTGTCATCCCATCTCACTCTCATCATCCACTCTCACTGTCATCCCATCACACTGTCATCATCCCCCCTCACTCTCATCCCATCTCACTCTCATCATCCACTCTCACTCTCATCTACCCTCATTCTCATCATCCACTCTCACTGTCATCCCATCTCACTCTCATCATCCCCCCTCACTGTCATCCCATCTCACTCTCATCATCCACTCTCACTGTCATCCCATCACACTGTCATCATCCACTCTCACTCTCATCCACCCTCACTCTCATCATCCACTCTCACTGTCATCCCATCTCACTCTCACTCTCATCCACCCTCACTCTCATCAACCACTCTCACTGTCATCCCATCTCACTCTCATCATCCCCCCTCACTGTCATCCCATCTCACTCTCATCATCCACTCTCGCTGTCATCCACCCTCACTCTCATCATCCACTCTCACTGTCATCCCATCTCACTTTCATCATCCACTCTCACTCTCATCCCATCTCACTCTCATCATCCACTCTCACTGTCATCCCATCTCACTCTCATCATCCACTCTCATCATCCCATCTCACTCTCATCATCCACTCTTACTGTCATCCACTCTCACTCTCATCATCCACCCTCACTCTCATCATCCACTCTCACTGTCATCCCATCACACTGTCATCATCCACCCTCACTCTCATCCCCTCGGACTGTCATTATCCCCCCTCACTGTCATCCCATCACACTGTCATCATCCCCCCTCACTGTCATCATCCACTCTCACTGTCATCCCATCTCACTCTCATCATCCACTCTCACTGTCATCCCATCTCACTCTCATCATCCCCTCACTCTCATCCCATCTCACTGTCATCATCCACTCTCACTCTCATCATCCATCCTCACTCTCATCATCCACTCTCACTGTCATCCCATCTCACTCTCAGCATCCCCCCTCACTCTCATCCCATCTCACTCTCATCATCCACCCTCATTCTCATCATCCACCCTCACTCTCATCATCCACTCTCACTGTCATCATCCCCCCTCACTCTCATCCCATCTCACTCTCATCATCCACTCTCACTGTCATCCACCCTCATTCTCATCATCCACCCTCACTCTCATCATCCACTCTCACTATCATCATCCCCCCTCACTGTCATCCCATCTCACTCTCATCATCCACTCTCACTGTCATCCCATCTCACTCTCATCATCCACTCTCATCATCCCATCTCACTCTCATCATCCACTCTCACTGTCATCCACTCTCACTCTCATCATCCACCCTCACTTTCATCCCATCCCACTGTCATCATCCACCCTCACTCTCATCCCCTCGGACTGTCATCATCCCCCCTCACTGTCATCCCATCACACTGTCATCATCCCCCCTCACTGTCATCCCATCTCACTCTCATCATCCCCCCTCACTCTCATCATCCACTCTCACTGTCATCCCATCTTACTCTCATCATCCCCCCTCACTCTCATCCCATCTCACTCTCATCATCCACTCTCACTCTCATCATCCATCCTCACTCTCATCATCCACTCTCACTGTCATCCCATCTCACTCTCAGCATCCCCCTCACTCTCATCCCATCTCACTCTCATCATCCACTCTCATCATCCACCCTCACTCTCATCATCCACTCTCACTATCATCCCATCACACTGTCATCATCCCCCCTCACTCTCATCCCATCTCACTCTCATCATCCACTCTCATCATCCACTCTCACTCTCATCCCATCTCACTCTCATCATCCACTCTCACTGTCATCCCATCACACTGTCATCATCCCCCCTTACTCTCATCCCATCTCACTCTCATCATCCACTCTCACTCTCATCCCATCTCACTCTCATCATCCACTCTCACTGTCATCCCATCACACTGTCATCATCCCCCCTCACTCTCATCCCATCTCACTCTCATCATCCACTCTCACTGTCATCCCATCTCACTCTCATCATCCACCCTCACTCTCATCATCCACCCTCACTCTCATCATCCACTCTCACTGTCATCCCATCTCACTGTCATCATCCCCCCTCACTCTCATCCCATCTCACTCTCATCATCCACCCTCACTCTCATCATTCACTCTCACTGTCATCCCATCTCACTCTCATCATCCACTCTCATCATCCCATCTCACTCTCATCATCCACTCTCACTCTCATCATCCATCCTCACTCTCATCATCCACTCTCACTCTCATCCCATCTCACTCTCATCATCCACTCTCACTGTCATCCCATCACACTGTCATCATCCACCCTCACTCTCATCATCCACTCTCACCGTCATCCCATCACACTGTCATCATCCCCCCTCACTCTCATCCCATCTCACTCTCATCATCCACTCTCATCATCCACCCTCACTCTCATCATCCACTCTCACTCTCATCCCATCTCACTCTCATCATCCACTCTCACTGTCATCCCATCACACTGTCATCATCCCCCCTCACTCTCATCCCATCTCACTCTCATCATCCACTCTCACTGTCATCCCATCTCACTCTCATCATCCACCCTCACTCTCATCATCCACTCTCACTGTCATCCCATCTCACTGTCATCATCCCCCCTCACTCTCATCCCATCTCACTCTCATCATCCACCCTCACTCTCATCATTCACTCTCACTGTCATCCCATCTCACTCTCATCATCCACTCTCATCATCCCATCTCACTCTCATCATCCACTCTCACTGTCATCCCTTCTCACTGTCATCATCCCCCCTCACTCTCATCCCATCTCACTCTCATCATCCACCCTCACTCTCATCATCCACTCTCACTGTCATCCCATCTCACTCTCATCATCCACTCTCATCATCCCATCTCACTCTCATCATCCACTCTCACTCTCATCCACCCTCACTCTCATCATCCCTTCTCACTGTCATCATCCCCCCTCACTCTCATCCCATCTCACTCTCATCATCCACCCTCACTCTCATCATCCCCCCTCACTGTTATCCCATCTCACTGTCATCATCCACTCTCACTCTCATCATCCACCCTCACTCTCATCATCCACTTTTACTGTCATCCCATCTCAATCTCATCATCCACCCCCACTCTCATCATCCCCCCTCACTGTCATCCCATCTCACTCTCATCATCTTCTCTCACTCTCATGCCATCTTACTGTCATCATCCACCCTCACTCTCATCATCCACTCTCACTGTCATCCCATCTCACTCTCATCATCCACTCTCACTGTTATCATCCACTCTCACTCTCATCATCCACCCTCACTCTCATCATCCACTCTTACTGTCATCCCATCTTACTGTCATCATCCACCCTCACTCTCATCATCCCCCTCACTGTCATCCCATCTTACTCTCATCATCCTCTCTCACTCTCATCCCATCTTACTGTCATCATCCACCCTCACTCTCATCATCCACTCTCACTGTCATCATCCACTCTCACTCTCATCATCCACTTTTACTGTCATCCCATCTCACTCTCATCATCCACTCTCACTCTTATCCCATCTCAGTCTCATCATCCCCCCTCACTCTCATCCCATCTCACTCTCATCATCCACTCTCACTGTCATCATCCACTCTTACTCTCATCATCCACTCTCACACTCATCATTCACTCTCACTCTCATAAACCCTCTTATTATGCCCACTCCCCCCTCCACCTTGCCCCCTCATCACCTCTTACACCCCCGACCTTTCTTCTCCACCTCGCCACCCCTCTCCATCCCCCTTCCCCTCCTCATTCTCAAAAAATTTGCACACAAAAAAAAAAAAATCTCCCCTGAAAAAAAAAATCTCCCCTGAAAAGTTTATACAATTCTCCTCCACTTGCTTTTATTTCAGTTAACCACCTAAAAGGGTTAATAAAGGTCCCATGGCTTGTTTTGAATTCTTTGAGGGGTAAAGTTTCAAAATGATGTGCTTTAGGGTACAAACACACACGACGTATCCGCAGCGAGTTTCTCGCTACATATACGCAGTGTTAACCCGCTGGCCGCCGGAGACTAAACATTACCTCCGACTCCGGCTTACTTCGGCGGTTCCCGGTGTCTTCACAGCCCGCTCAGCCAATCAGTGCGCTGCGGCTGGGCAGCACACTGATTGGCCGGATGGGACGTGCCGGGAGCCGCCGAAGCAAGCCGGAGGAAGCCGGAGCCGGGATCAGGTAATGTTTAGTCTCCGGCGGCCGGCGGGTTAACGGGGCGGGCTGTGGACAAACTCGCAGCATGGATGATCATCCCTGCTGGGTGTTTGTTTGCCATTGACTAAACAGGGACGGGATCCGCAGCGAGTTTCACTGCGTATACGCAGCGAGAAACTCGGTGCGGATACGTCGTGTGTGTTTGTACCTTTAGGGTGCATTCACACATACCGGATCCGCAGCAGATTTGATGGTGCAGATTTGATGCTGTGTTCAGTTATTTAGATCTAATCTGCTGCGGATCCGCTGTGATATGGTGTGTGTGAAGCTACCCTTATGGGGTTTCTATCACACTTCAGAAATAAACTAGTGCAGAGGGCGGGGCAGGGGAGGAGATAAGGCGGGAGGGGGAGGAGAGGGGAGACCACGCCCACTTTCAGTCAGCCAGAATAAAAATTCATTTATTCTTCTGAGCCAAAAAACTTGTGATATCTCAGCGAGCGCACAAGCTATCAACACAGTTTATGGCTCTTTTTAAAGGGTAACACATAGATAGGGTAACTCATTTGCCTATCTAAACTATAGTTACGCTTTAAATTGTACTTTCAATACAGTCTATTACTCATGCTGCAGCAATGAGGAACTGTGCAAAGGTTTTAATATAGAAGGTATAAATACCTGTAAGTTAAATGACACATTTTTTACATTGAAATGTTAACAAGAATTCACTGTATGCATCTTTAACATTAGTATTTGAGTTTATTAACAGGGTCATCCAGAGGCCTGTACTTACTCAAACATAGAAGTGCTAACCAAGATATACATGAGCCAGGTCACAGGAATTGGCAAGTATCACAAGTGCAGACTGTACTGAATACTTGCAGAATGATACTAGCAGATATCATATTTTGTCACTTTAGGTTAAGGAATAAGACAGACATGCAAAGCACTGGGTCACAGCTGGAATTTGTATTAACGGTGCAGTTAAAACTCAAATAGAAGCACGTTTATGGGGATTTGATCCTACTTTTATAGATGCATATAGTGGATACCTGAGAAGTGATGCTGCAGTTGCTAATACACTAATTTAATGATCTGACTACATCCAGATGTTTTTTGGAGTATGCAATACATGTGCATTTGGGGACAGGCAACTTCCAATGCTTAGTCAGCAAAGTGTTTATTCACAAAAATGTGCAATGCTAAAATACCAATAAAATATATAAAGATTGCTCTGTTCCCAATATCTTTAGCCTGCAAAAATCATTAGTGGCATACCCTATGCTTTTCAACTTAAACATGTTCCTGAGAAAAGAATGATGTCAACAACCGCATGAGCTGCACCCTTTTCAGGGCATTACACACTTAAGAGCACTTATGGTCTCACGTAAGGGTCCATTTACACAGAAAGATTATCTGACATATTATCTGCCAAAGATTTGAAGCCAAAGCCAGGAACAGACTATACACAGAGATCAGGTCATAAAGGAAAGCCTGAGATTTCTCCTCTTTTCAAATCCATTCCTGGCTTTGGCTTCAAATCTTTGGCAGATAATCTGTCAGATAATCTTTCTGTGTAAATGGACCCTAAGCAAATACATATATTGTACTTAGGGTGTGTTAGAGGAGTTTGGCAGAATTATGCCAGTGCATTGCATATTACAGCTATGTTCAGACCAATATGTAAAACAACGGCCATTGTTGGACACAGCCATTGTTCAACACGGCCGTTGTTTGCCATGTCCAACTACGACCACTGTTTTACATGTTCCTGCAGCCGATACTGCCATATTGGCCGCAGGAACATTATTTTATTTTTATTTGGATTGTGGGCCCCTTTGGGTGTGCCTGCAATCCAATCAGCCATAGACCTCTGTGCAATGTACGGTCATCAACTGTAGCCGTAGAAAATTGACATTCATTTTTTTTCTATGGCTGCAGTAAACAATGGCTGTAGTTCGAGCTGCATGTGAGCACTACAGCCATTGTTGTATTGACAGCTATTTTCAGTGCAGCGCCGGAAAACTACAGCCGCTGTTTTAAATTAAAACTATGGCCGCCGTTTTCTGTATTTTTGACACTGTGGGAACTTAGCCTAAGGGTAGCTTTCCCACATACTGGATTAGCAGCGGATTTCACGCTGCGAGTTTGCAGCGAAATCCGCTGCGAATCCTGGTGTAGTGAAGTTGAATGGGCTGCATTATTTTCATTTGCTGCGGGTATGTGACCCATTCAACTTCACTGTACCAGGATTCGCAGCAGATTTTGTTGTAAACTCGCAGCGTGAAATTCGCTGCGAATCCAGTATGTGTGAAGCTACCCTAAAGGAGCATTCCAATATTGGACATTTATAGTATATCCTCAGGGAGTTCATCACTAAACTCCCAGTTATTAAAAAAAAAAATATTGACATGCCTGACAGACATTTTAAAAAGTTTTAAATGAACATGACATGATGGGCGTTGTACTTCTGCAGCCTGAAGAGCCACATATTGGAGAATACAGCCAATATTACTCTGCCCTCCCTGCTGGTAATCCCACCTCTCCAGGTTCCTGCTGTGGATGATGTGTATAGTAGGGTCGAAGCTAGTTACTGCTCTCTTGACATTACACAGAAGTGCTGGGAGGCAGGGCAGGGAATACAGGGCTTCCCTCCTCCTGCCACTCGGCTATTCAGTTTATTAGCGGTGTGCAGCGATGTGCTGATACAGTTATCTGCTCATGCAGTTTTCCCAAACCAGCTGTCAACTACAATAATCTAGCAAACTTCCTTCTTTCTCCAGATATGCAAGTTCTTTTCCTTCTATTGCTGACAGCTTGTTGTGTCGGTTAACAACCAGTGCTCTTCTCTTAAAGGAGTGGCCTGCTCTTGCAGTGGTCTGCTCATATGGAGAAGCAGTTTTCCTGAACCACTGTCATTGTCTCAGCTGGATCACGAGAACTGCTCTGCAGTGCAGCTCATGGGACAATCAGAGGGTCCTCCAGTAGGCCCCTACATGATGTGCTGCACTGCAGTGCCATGATCCCCCAGAAGTCTCGGGCCCCCAGCAGCCCCCAAACCATCCACATTATAATCAGCCTCTAGTGCCAACATCTTTACTCCGGAGTTGGTGATCCTGTAAGATAAATTGACACCAAGCTGTCACATTATGATGGAGCATTGGCATGGGGTAAGAAAATGGCACACATTTGTTGCTGTGAGATTTAAAAATAAAAAAGGCCGATCTAAGTGTTCTTAGTGATCTCTGTTTTGCTGATTTGAGAGACTGGGAGTTCTCCTAAGAGAAGAGACCAATTTGACATTTTTAGTTCTGGCTGCTTATTTAATGATGATATTTATAACAGGTGATGCAATTGATAAAGTCAATGATACATTCAAATGCAAGGCAGAGCTTGCTGTAGAGAGGGAGCATGCTGTTTCTGAATCATCACCATGGTTGCTGTGGGCAATCCACCTCAACAAGTGCCAGACGTTGCTCTATGTAAGAAACTCAGCTCGAAAAGGTTGGCAGAAATCGTCCACCAAATTGTCCTTTGATCAGGAAGCCAGAGGAATTTCAGAGGAAAACATGTGAGTTGTTGGCAGGCGATATCCCACTATGAATCACTCTGTACCATCCTCAAAAAGTATTAGGGGTATATCAGGACGTATTGCTATTTGTCACAGAGTAGTGAGAGAATCCTTCTGGCTTTAAGACTATTTGGAACAGTGCAACATAAACTTATAAAGTGTGAGGAACCTGATGTTTTTTGTGCTTGGCTGGGACTTTCCTTGTTCTTGGCAATTGTGAGAGGAATAAAACATCCAAGATAACCATACTGGCTGTTACTGTGAAAGTCCTCTGCAAAGTATGCTTCTCAACTTCCTAAAAGGGAAAATGTTCCTTTAATAGTTGGTGTTAAATGATAAAATATTGTCTGCAATGGAATTTGTGGGCACACAACAGTAAGGTAGGAGTGAACCTGCAGTGTCGAATTTTGTCGAATCATGCCTTTAAACCATTGATAGAGTTTAGAGTAATTTTGTATGTGTTGAGGGGTTTGTCAGGCTGTGAATAAAGTAAGAAGCTGTTTCTCTCTGCTCTATAGCTTTAAGGCAGGCATGTCCAAACTTTTTTCGAAGAGTGCCAAATTTGATGAAGTGAACATGTGCGAGGGCCGACCATTTTACATGCTACATGCTATATGCTTTATAACACAGGCAGATAATAGCAAGCTGGATACCTGGGGGGCCGTAAAAGTTCGGAACGCGGGCCGCAAATGGCCCTCCGGCCGGACTTTGGACATGCCTGCTTTAAGGCCTAATTAAGCAGATCGAACAAGATCGAACAGATCGAATTAACTTGCTAGGCTGCACACAAATGTGAGTAACCAACACTGTACCCATCAAAAATTACCAAAACTGGACACATTCTACAGTTGATAAGAACACAGCCTTATCTCTTGCCCTTCTCATCAAGTAGGAAGCCGAAATGGTGAGTGGCATAACCTTACAAATTCTTTACGTTTATAGCCCCAAAGAGTTATTGGATCCATCTCACCACCATCTGAGAAACAGTCTGGTGCAGAGATGGGGTGTAAACATGTTATGATGACCAGCCTGGAGTCAAGGGGAGTGTTAGGGTTACCAGTCTGTACTAAGGAGGGTGACAAGTATGTTGGGGCAGGCTGCCCAGTATGGCATGAGAGAAAGTAGGTAGACCAGTCTGGTGTGGGGACAGGGTGGAATGAGGGTGGAGTCTAGGGTCAGGGAGAGTGGCAGGGTAAACAGTCCATAGCCAGAAGTTTTTAGAAATATAAAAATAAAAAGAATGTTACCTATAAAAAATGTAAACGAGCGTAGAGAAGACCACAAGCTGCAGAAGTTGGATGCTGCTCTAGGGCTGCCAGGAAAACAGGGATACAGCGTATGTCTACTCAGGGATGATTATAAATTCAGTCAACTATTTTAAATTTGACCCATTATTATCTATTTCATATCACTGCTTATATCAATAGATGAATCACTTTAAAGGGTGATTAAAATTTTGTCAATCTGAATCCACATTTAATTTTAGAATGTATGAGGACAAGGACACAAGAATAGAGCCCCAAGACTGCTCTCCCTATTTAGGTACACGGGGGAAAATTGTATGGGACCCCTGCACCACCTCCTTGAAAAGCGTGTTCCAAATTTCAAATGTCTTGCCAAACTGTAGCCATTAGAACAGTTTGTAAGAATCAGCATGGTCGTCCAAAGACCCTGTGTCAGGCTGGGACCCAGGAACACAGGACAAGTGAAGCCCTAACGCTGGCACTCGCCCCGCTGTCAAGATACAACGCTAACCTAGTCACACTCAAAGAGGCTCTATCGCAGGAAATGAGACATGATACGGGTAGTGGTTTTATGGAGGCTGGAGTCCCAGCCCCAGGGCGTGATTGGGGCAGAGACTCCAGCGCCCAACAATACACAAAGCTGACTGGCGGTGCCGGCCGCCAGTCAGCATAACATTATTTTAGATACCTGTGCCGTTTGGCTGGGAGGCAGTGAAGCCCCGGCCGTGGCAAAAAACATGGACGCGGTCGGTGCGCCCCCAGCAACTGTCCGGGCCAGTTGTCAGGGACTCTGTTGGCACCTCCAGCACTTGGATCCTGACAGCCTAAAATCTCAAACATTAAAGGAAGGTGAGAGTCTAGTCCTAAAGTTTAAGGGCAAAAAAAAAGATGTCCTTATGCTTACCACAATTCATTATCAGGGTGGTTTGGTGATTTCCCCACTGGGAGCAACAGGTTTTCCTTCCCTGGAGGGATATTTGGCTATTCCTGTTTTGAGACTCGCAACCAAGGCTCCACGGACCCCTTTCTTGCATATTCAAATTTTATAGGGAGCAATGTTTCAATGGAGACTAGAATGAGCACACCATTGGATTTTTTTTTTTTTTTTTCGCTGAGCTCCCTGAACTCAGTGATTGTTGTGTTTTGTTGGTCTCCTTTTTTATTGCCTCCGTTAGCCAGAAACCTGCTCCACACTGACACAGGGCAATACACCGAAACAGCAGTCTGTGGATGGATATCTGGCTTCGGTAATCCCTTGCCATGTCGCAATACTCGCAACAACTGAGTTAGACTTTGACGCAAAAGAGACAACCCTGGTATTTCCCTATTTTTTACCCAATACTTGCAACCAAGCTGGACTTAAGGGGCTACGTATCAAGGTGGTTTGGTGATCTCCCCACTAAGAGGCACCCCTTGGCAACAGGTTTCCTTCCCTGGAGGGATATCTCCTTCCCTGGAGGCTATTCCAGTGTTTTGAGACTCGCAACCGAGGCTTCACTGACGCCATTCTTGGGCACCTCTGTCCCTGTGAGAGGCCAAACAGTAGAAATCTGGCATACAGTAAATACATGGGGAAGTAGATCTCTCTTACCAGATATTGAAGCCTTGTGACACATGTGATAGACACGTGCTTGTTACAGAAAATAGCTATTAACATGATCCAACTCTTGTGTTGTACAGAAATGCAAGGCATCAATCTTGTACCTGGAGTACAAATTATTTAAAAAAATATTCTGAGGGTGCGTTCACACCTACAGGATCTGCAGCTGATTTTCTGCAGCAGATTTCAGTTAAATAACTGAACACAGCATCAAATCTGATGCTGTGTTCAGTTATTTAACTGAAATCTGCTGCAGAAAATCAGCTGCAGATCCTGTAGGTGTGAACGCACCATGAAAGCATATTTTAGAATTATATTAGAAACTTCAGAAAAAAAGTGATATCACAAAAAAGGGCAGAATACTTCAAAAGAGGGATTCGTAAAGACACAATTCATCAGTGTAACACATTTTATACCAAACCAAACCTGAAGGGTTAGAAAGTACCTAAAGCCTGTTGTAAATTCTTTGAGGGGTGAAGTTTTTAAATCTGTGTGTCTTTATGGGGGTGATTAGCATAAAGGGCTCTCAAATCCACTTGGTTGAAATTTTCATTAAAATGTGATAATTTGCTGGTAAATTTTTAGTTGCTCTAACCTTTCTAAAAATAAATAAATTAAAGGGGCCAATGAAACAATGCCAACTTAAAGTAAACATATTGTAGATGTGAAATGTTAGTTCATTTATGTGGCATGACTATCTTTCTTACAGATAAGAGTTCAAAATTTTGTAAAGAATTGGAAAATGTTGCAATATTTTAAAGTTTTTCCCCCAAAAAAATTCCTGAATGTATTTCCCAAAGTTTACCACTGACATAAAGTACAATATGTCTTTGAATCTTATAGATAAGTTGAGCATCACAAGGGAATTACCACATAACGTGAGGCAGGTCAAGTTGTAAAAAAAGGGAAGGTGCCTTTAAGGCCCAAACTGGCTGCATCCTTAAGGGGTTTAAAAAAAAAAAAATCTAGAACTTAAAGATCTAAATTGCAACAGACTTTATAAATTTGCTTGACAGATGTTTCAGCTCCCTGATCTCTCTTTCGGAGAAGCTCTACCAGACTGTAATAGTAGATTTTGCTCTCCTAATCCACTGTCTCAGCCTCTTATGAGAATTTCTGTCCCAGATTAATCACTAAATTTCTATGTAAACGCCAAAGTTCTCACGAGCAGCACAACATTACCTCTTCCACAAGTGCCGTGGTCTGAGGAAGCATTTGGCATATTTGGGGAACATGCTGACAGCAGTTGCTTTTCATAAGCATTGGAAATTCCTGATCATTCTTCTATTGCTTTTTCCATTCACAGACTCAGCAAGGGGTCCCTGGCAGACCTTGAAATAAAGCTGCACGTGCTCTAATGGTTTCCAGAGTAAATCCCCTTCTGTGCTGTGCGTAGCTTTCTGCTGCTGCTAAGCTCCCCCTTCAAGTCTCCTTTTACATTGTTCTTTCTTCACACATGACAGGGAGTTTTAAGAAAAAAGATACACCATTGTGACCTTGTCAAGTGTTTTAACTTTTCCCCTCTGCATTGAATCCGCTTTACATTAATGCCCAATTTAATGCTTTCATCTACTGAACCAAATGGGTTACACTTCATCTATGCATCATTAGAGTCATCTAGAAGTAGGGTGCAGTACTATGTTCGCAACCCAATATCTTCCAGATAATAATCCCTTAGCATTCTAAAAAAAAAAAAAGCACAGGTGTGCAAAGAATTTCAGATGGGCGACTTTTTGATTCTCTCCTCTCAAATTTTTCAAAGTTAATAGATATTTTTGTCAGTGAATTTAACTTAAAGCTCAGCAGAGGAGATGCCTTCTGTTTATTAAAAGAAGCAAAACCTTATTTCACTGGGTAGTACATGTCTTCATATAGATTGGTACTTCATCTTTGTCATATACTTATATACTGTACTTAAGAATGTAAACATATTCTAGTGATACATAAAAATATATAAATCTACATGATACCTTTCAATGCCACGGATAATGATACAGGAAAATGTATGAAATTTTCCTTTTAATATTCGTTGAAGAACTTTAAAATACTCAGTGATTCAAAGATATTGGATATTTAGAATTTTATCTTAAACAAACTATATGAACTTTCCTGCTTCTATTGGTTCCAAACAAAAAAGGCTTCTAAAAAATTGTTTAATTTTATTTTGAAAAGGAATAAACTGATACATACAATAGAGTCAGAGTCTTTCTTTGTTGCATTCTGACTAGTGATGAGCAAAGTGGCTGAATCCACATGCTTGGCATTTGATTCCCAGTAGCTGGAGAAGTTGGATGCATATGGCTGTATCCATGTTTTTCAGGACTGCCTAGGGTGGCATCCAACTTCTCCAGGAGTCAAATGCTGAACAATCAGGTTCGGGAAGTTCGTTCAAAATTAATCCCAAGGGAATTACCACAACGTGAAGCAGGACAAGTTGTAAAAATGAGAAGATGCCTTTAAGGCCCAAACTGGCTGTGTCCTTAAAGGGAACCAATCAGCCCGTTTGAGCTGATATGGTTCCCTTGAGCATTGTATAAAGCACCTGGAGCGGCCCCGGCACGTACCGGCCGCGGCCATAGCAGGTGCTTTATAACGGAGAAAATGACTTTTATTCCCTGGCTCGTGACTAGATACGAGCGGGGAAGTAGTCATGGTGGGCGGCTGCCCGCTCGTTTCTAGTCACTGCAGCCTGTCAGCGCGCTCAGAGGGGATGATTGACAGGCAAAGAGGTCCGTTATTGGCCTCTGCCTGTCAATCATCCCCTCTGAGCGCGCTGACAGGCAGAGCGCAGTGACTAGATACGAGCAGGGAGCCGCCCACCATGACTACTTCCCCGCTCGTATCTAGTCACGAGCCAGGGAATAAAAGTCATTTTCTCCGTTATAAAGCACCTGCTGCGGCTGCGGCCGGTACGTGCCGCGGCCGATCCAGGTGCTTTATACAATGCTCAAGGGAACCATATCAGCTCAAAAGGGCTGATTGGTTCCCTTTAAAGCGACTCTGTACCCACAATCTGTCCCCACCAAACCGCTTGTACCTTCGGATAGCTGCTTTTAATCCAAGATCTGTCCTGGGCTCCATTCAGCAGGTGATGCGGTTATTGTCTTAAAAAACTACTTTTAAACTTGCAGCCCTGTGTCAAATTAGCATGGCCTAGAGTACCCATGTCTTAAGATTGCGACACCCCTCCGTCCCTCCTCCCCATCTTCTTCATCATTAGAAATGCCCCTAGAACAATTTCTGCTATTCATCACCTGTGTCAGAACTGCACATAAGCCAGATCGTTAAGGCACCTGTGCAGTGTTTAAACAGGTGAGGAATAGGAAAAATCCTACACAGGGGCGTTCATAATGATGAGGAGGGCGGGGAGGAGGGACAGAGGGATGCAACAATCCTAAGGCATGGGTACTCTAGGCCACGCCAATTTGACACAGGGCTGCAAGTTTAAAAGTTGTTTTTTAGAACAATAACTGCATCACCTGCCGAACGGACTCCAGGACAGATCTTGAATTAAAAGCAACTATCTAAAGGTACAAGTGGTTGGGGGGGGGGGGGGGTGGGGGACAGATTGTGGGTACAGAGTCGCTTTAAGAGGTTAAAAAAATAATCTAGAACTTAAAGATCTTTAAATTTGCTTGACAGATGTTTCAGCTCCCTTATCTCTCTTTCAGATAATCTCTTCCAGACTGTATCCATGTTTTCCAGGACTCCTGAGGGTGGCATTCAACTTTTCCAGCCACCGGGAGTCAAATGCTGAGCAATCGGGTTTGGCAAGTTCCCTCAGAACTAATCAGGGTGCAACAGAGAAAGAGGCAAAGTTAAGATCTCAAGACAGGCCAGGTGTGAAAACTAAAAGATTAAATATGGGTGCTTTAATTCACAAACTGAGATAGATACATAGATGCAAGATGCCATCAGCATGTTTGAGGAGAGCATTTTTGTCTCAAAGGTAGATGAAAAGCACCATATCGCTATGGTCACACCTTATAAACACTATAAATAATATTTAGCCAGAAAACTGCCTTAAATGGGTTATCTTACAAGACCTTTTTTTTAGAATGGCCAGGGAGGGGGTGGGTGAAAAAAAATACACATCTCAAACCCCAGAAGTGAGGACAGGAACAATGGAATACATTTCGAAAAAGAGGTCCTGGCCAGACCAACCCTCTAATGTGTTTGTTCTGCTTCATAAATATTTTAAAATAAGGTATAGAAGTCTGCAGTATGATCAATGTAACTTAGTGCATTGTTTCTGATAAAAATTAGTGTAAACATGGGGGATCCTAAGTTTCCATGTTAGTAAAATCTGCAGAGCTGCATTCATGTATCCACCAATAAATCATCAGTAGCTGAAACACGGTTTTAGATGGACACAAGCAGTACAGGAGGGGCCCGGCACCCATCTTTCAGGTATTAGATGTTGTCTCATGAAAACGGCTTCTGTCTATATGGCCTTGCATGAATGTCCATCAGCCAATGCATGAATTTCTAAGCCAAAACAGCCCTTCCAGGTGTTAGGAGTGGATGCTGTAACTGTTGTTATATGTAAGGTCTTTAAAGGTCTTTTAATTTAAAGTGAACCTGTCAAGTAATGTATGCATCCATAAGTGAATCTGATATGAGAGAGGTAAGCTCTGTGATATATCGGCTGATAGGATTTACAGTAGAATTTCTGAGTGAAAAGCAGAGTGAATCCACACAGGACTCATAGGAGACAAAGTGAGAGTGCTGCTAACCGCACCCACATAGGCTGATTTGACAGCCTTCTCTTCTCTGTGTGGGTGGGGCTTCTTGGACTCACATTGCCTCTTCTAGGATTCCTGATGGGTTCACTTTAAGGGTCCTATTCCACGGGCCGAGCAGGGCCCGATCAACTATGTAAACGAGCGCCAATCTGCTAGATCTGCACTCGTTCACTGGGCCTATTCCATGGCCCAACAATTGTTAGTGAGGGCTTGTTTCATACATTACCTGTTCAGGCGCAGGTCTTCTCCTCCCAGTCCTGTGCGGCAGCATCAGCTTCGGAGCGGCCTGACTGAACTGAGAAAACGCTCAGCCAATCACTGTCTGCGGTGGTCCTGGCCAGTAATTGGCTGAACACTCTGACAGTTCAAACAGGCCGTTCCGAAGCTGATGCTGCAGCGCGGGACAGGAAGAAGGAGAAGACCTGCGCCTGGACAGGTAATGTACGATGTTTGTGTAATTGTCTGTCGTTCGCCGCGCCCGCTATTCTACGTAGCGATGCGCAGGTGGTGACCGATGATTTTAGGTATGAACCTAAATGAACGATTAGCCGATGACAAGATCATCGGCTGATCGTTCTCTCTATTCCACGGAGCGATAATTGGCCGAATAGGGCCGATTCGGCTGATTATCGCTCCGTGGAATAGGCCCCTAAGAGAAACCATCCTTTGCAAGGCAGTTTAAGGCTGGGTTCACACTACGTATATTTCAGTCAGTATTGTGGTCCTCATATTGCAACCAAAACCAGGAGTGGATTAAAAACACAGAAAGGATCTGTTCACACAATGTTGAAATATAACAGTAAATAACGGCCATTATTTCAATATAACAGCCGTTGTTTTAAAATGCACCTTATTTTGAGAAAGGGAGCCTGCATGTTCCCGAAACGCGTAAATACTAGTGCTATTTTATAAATAAATCTCATTTTTTATTCTATTGGCAATTTCTGGATGGTTCCTTCTGGGCAGCGCTGAACAAAAGTACTATTTGTTTTTTCTTTTCACTTTTATTTTTGTTGTTTTAAAATAACAGCAAATATTTGCCATTAAATGGCGGCCATCCACTCAATTTCAACATTGTGTGAACAGATCCTTTCTGTGTTTTCAATCCACTCCTGGTTTTGGTTGCAATATGAGGACCACAATACTGATTGAAATATACGTAGTGTGAACCCAGCCTAAGAGTTTAAGTCCACCTGTTTGATTGTAGACCCTATGACATATACCTAGATCACTGAAATGCTAGTTACTGTTATTAGTATTAATTCACACATGAGTAAGCAATCCAAATTATTATGTATACTGTATATAGATTGTCCACTGGAAATATTCTACATTTTCTTCCTCATTTACAACAACCTCGCGTCTTGCTCACAGATGGCTGAATTTTACTTACTTTGTAGTGCATGTTTTAAACTCATGTAACAGACAATTTTATGTTTCACTGCATGTACTGAATAATGTTATTTTTCTATATTCGAGCCTTTCATTTGTTTAAATATTCTCTGAATAGTGTAATGAATTATCATGAGAAATCCCAGACAAAACTTTGCATGCAGTTGAGCCCAGTTAAGGAATTGATACAGCCCAAGCTGTACGTGATCAAGGTAATAAACTGGTATATCTACAATTTCTTTTTCCTTAATAAATGGAATATTACTTTTTTAACACCTTAATGGCTCCAACATCAAGATCCTTTTACAGGGACCAATTATTGGCAGTCAGGAACAAGTCTGGTGTCCCAGCACAGGGTGCTGTCTATGGCAC
Source organism: Dendropsophus ebraccatus (assembly GCF_027789765.1). NCBI lineage: Eukaryota > Metazoa > Chordata > Amphibia > Anura > Hylidae > Dendropsophus > Dendropsophus ebraccatus. The sequence goes on from NC_091455.1 coordinate 93,049,701, forward strand.
CTTAGTAAGTAACTCCCTCAGGTTCACATAAGTGGGAGATGGTGTGCTGTTGTGTTTTCCCCACTAGGTGTCACTACTGTCTTGTCTTGTCTTGTCTTATACTATGCACGTCTGAAAGAATAAAAGGGTTAATTGTTTTGTATCACACGTTGTGTGTTGACCAGTCAAAGGTGTGGGTTCTTTTCTGTCCTATCCTTTCTTCTCTCCCACACACACACTCAGTTCCACCACTCACAGGAGGGTTAACACAGCCCCTGTAGAAGGAGTTAGTTCTTGGTGGGAGACACTATAGCAGTTCAGAGTTAGTTCTCAGTGTGTGAGGAAGCGGATAAAAGAGAAGTTATAAGCCAGGGCCTTGCTTTGGCCAGGTCCACTGTCAGAGAGTTACTGGCTGGAGGTCCAAGCAGATGGATGTGTGTGAATCCGCTCAGTTACAAAGTTCTCCTACTGAACCCTAAGACAGCTATGCAGTTCTGAGCTCTACAAAGGGGAGGGAAGCTAAACAGGGAACACCTTGCCTGTGTCAGGAACCTCTCTAAAACATGCAGGGCAGTTACCTGAAGCAATAGGAACTGACCCCAAGTGGGACAAAACTACTGTGAGAAAGGTCTATGTATCCTACAGGACAACTGGGTGATCCTGGAAGTCTGCTACAACCAGATAACCAATGACTGGGGCTTGTATTACCCACCTAGGATGGGTAACCCGCAACTAGAGGGCATAAGACGGTTAGAGACAGCAAGTCATCCATGAGTACGAGTGTTCTTTGTCTTCTACTATTTCATCTGTTCTGGCAGAGCACACTTACTACATTGGGCAGGGCTGCTCTCCTCTCTCTTTCAACTGCAAAGTACCTACTACTACACGTACTGTTTCTACCTCAACTGTCAGCACCTAAGCACTCTTGTTTACTCTTTAAGCACCTACACCTCTCTGTACACTTGGGCTATTCTCTGTTTCTGTGTGTGGCGGTACCAACTGTCCGGGGTGGGCACAAGCCAAAAAGACAGATATGGCTGCACATTGCACCCATGGTTGACACAAAAGATTGTTCAGCTACATTAAAAACCAACATCAACATCTGCAAAGAGTTTGTATGTTCCCTCCGTGTTTGCGTGGGTTTCCTCCGAGTACTCCGGTTTCCTCCCACACCCAAAAACATACAGATAGGTGAAGCTCTGCGGAATCTATACAAGCTATACAAAGCTATACAAGCTATACAAATAAAAAGATTATTAAAAACATTCTTATATAATTTGATCAAACCATATTGCCTCTTACCAACGTGCAGGTCTCTGATACACATGAGTCCCTAACCAAAAAACATCACTGTGCCGGTCAGCAAACACAATCCCCGCAAGCAGAGAAGGGGGGCCACGGAATGGCCTGCAACCACTATGTCAAAGGACCCAACCCCAAGGGGCCCCCAGAACCCTGCACCGCTGGTGGAGAGAGTGGGCGCCAAACAACACAAGTGTGAACAAGCTATTACCTCTCACCATTACTCCTGCAGGTAGAATGGGAGAATCAAAGGAGGTACTTACTATATGTATACAGGTGCTACCTGCTAATTTGGATCACATGGGTCTTACAAAGGAGGAGTGCAAGCCAAAATGAAAAAGGGACAGAATGCATAAAATATGCACAAGCCAAAAAGACAGAAATGGCTGCACATCGCACCCATGGTTGACACGAAAGCTTGTTCAGCTACATTAAAAACCAACATCAGAAGTTAGTATTTGATTTGATCAAACCATATTGCCTCATGTACCAATGTGCAGGTCTCTAATACACATAAGTCCCTAACCAAAAAACATCACTGTACTGGTCGGCGAACACAATCCCCGCAAAAGCGTGCGCAAGCAGAGAAGGGTACGATGTGCAGCCATTTCTGTCTTTTTGGCTTGTGCATATTTTATGTATTCTGTCCCTTTTTTTCATTTTGGCTGGCACTCCTCCTTTGTAAGGCCCCTGTGATCCAAATTAGCAGAAAGCACCTGTATACATATGGTAAGTACCTCCTTTGATTCTCCCATTCTACCTGCTGAAGTAATGATGAGAGGTAAGAGCTTGTTCACACTTGTGTTGTTTGGCGCCCACTCTCTTCGCCTGCGGGGTTCGGGATGGCCCCTTGGGGTTTGGCCCTGTGACATTGGGGTTGCAGGCCATTCCGTGGCCCTCTACTCTGCTTGCGAACGCTTTGTGGGGATTGTGTTCACCGACCGGCACAGTGATGTTTTTTGGTTAGGGAGTCATGTGTATTAGAGACCTGCACGTGGTACATGAGGCAATATAGTTTGATTAAATTATATACTAACCTCTGATGTTGGTTTTTAATGTATATGAACAAGCTTTCGTGCCAACCATGTGCAGCCATTTCTGTCTTTTTGGCTTGTGTCTAGGGTGGGTCCAACACCCCTCAGGCTACCGTAACAAGCGCCCAAGCGACCCTAAATTCCCCCGAGGCTACCACCCTCCACACACACAGTGTCCATGCAAAATAGCCAGCAATCAGCTGATGGTGGTCATTTAAATCATCATTAGTTGGCCATACAACTTCTAATGGAAATGGAAATGGGCAGCCAAGTATAATAAAGTTAATATGTCGCACTAATTATTCACTTGTTATTTGTGTGGCTCTAAAAAAAAAGGAATGATCGGCGAGTTGTGTTGTGTAGAAGGGCCCTTATAGTAGATCAGCGGTTCCCAACCAGGGTGCCCCGACACACTGGGGTGCCATGAGAATCTGCCAGGGGTGCCATGGTATTGAGGTGGGCATGTCCCTTAAAGTAACCATGCCCACCGCGCAGCTTCTAGGGATGCCGGGCTCATGTTCAGCCTGCCCAGTGTAGTGTAGTGTGAGCAGGCTAAACATCAAAGTGCAGAGAATGGAGCAGCAGCCCAATCCCCCATTCATTCTCATAGGCCAGAAGATGGAGGGACTCGCTCTATGCCTGAATTCCACAAGTATTATGTAGTTGTACACCAGGGGGCATTTTACTATGAAAGTGCACAGTAGGAGCAATTTAACCATATGGGAGTACACATCAGGGGGAATATTACTGTGGGGGGCACAGCAGGGGATATTATTACTATATGAGGCACAGCGGGTGGGATTTGACAGTGGGGGTACACAGAAGGGGGAATTTTAGCTATGTGGAAGTTTACATCAGGGGGCATTTTGCTATGGGGGCACAGCAGAGGATATTTGACTATGGGAGTGCGCAGCAGAGGACATTTTACTATGTGGGGGGTACACACTAGGGGGCATTACTATATTGGGCACAGCATAGGGCATTATTACCTTATGAGGCACAGCAGGGGGCATTAATACTATATGGGGGACACAGCAGGGGACATTAGTTCTATATGGGAGACACAGCAGGGGACATTATTACTATATGGGAGGCACAGCAGGGGGGCATTATTAATATATGGGTGCACAACAGGGGATCATATAGAGGACAACCCACATATCTATTCACTTTACTGCACATGACACCAAACAGTTTTTTCAAGGCAAGGCCTGAGGTGGAAAAGGTTGGAAAACACTGTATTAGACTGATGTAAATAGGAAATATATGCATTTTGAATCTAATTGTCTATAAAAATGGAGTAGATAAAGAGCAGCACACAGCATGTATACCCTTTGTATTAGAAGGTCTCCTTTCATACACTGACACACTGTAACGAATCCTTTAGCTGTTTTTACTCACAATTGCCTATACTGATACACTGTAATAAACCTACTAGCCCTGTAAGCAGGATTAAATAAGAAAACAATTTAAATCTCTGATTGTAAACAATAAATGTTTTATCCACTGACTACAAGCAAATCCTAAAAGAAAAACAGATTACACAAGCTTTCTTTATACAGTGATTAAGCTTTATTTGTATAAACCCTCTTAGGGCAAGGTCACACATAGTGAAATTTCTTGAGGAAAATCCACCGCATTTTCAGTATAAGCAAAATGCATACAATTTGGAAAATCTCATTCAAACGCTAGATTAAAAATGACCTATAGATATAAAATTTCCCTTATCTACTTCAATGTCTGCAGTCTGGATGCACAACAAAATCCCCCAATGTGTCTGAATTAGCAACCAATCACATTTCGCAAATGAAAGATGAGTTGTGATTGGCTGCTATATGTCTGAGATAAAAAACAGTCACATTATATCCTTAAAGTGTTTATGTCATGGCGACCCACTTCTGGATCAGTGGTGAGATCCCTTGTTAATGGTGCGCCATAGCATTAGCAAGTTAAATGCTTCCCCTTAAGGTGATAAGTTAAAACATGTTGGAGCACAATTCCCCAAATTTGTTAAAAAGCACCACAATCTGCACCATTGTCAGGCTACAGGAGACCATACACCCTCCTGTGGTGACCCATTCACTTTTATCTGGCGTATTAAATTCCCTCTATTCTTTATGATTTGGTGCAGAAATGCTGTGTACTTTCTGGTACTGGAATCTATAGAATTTACCCAAGAATACACACAGTTAGGGCATGTTCATACATAGTATATTTTCGTAAAAGTACAGCCGTTGTTGCAATCGGCAACAACGGCCATGCTTTTACGAAAATATACGTTGCCTTGCCATCTATGGAATCCCACCCGCAGCGTATACACATGGTATACGCTCTGGCCGGGATCTCTAGCAGCGCAATAGAAGACTGACATGTCAGTTTTCTGCGGCCGCTATTCATTGAATAGCGGCCGCAGAAAACCTTGTTAGTGCACACTATGGAGTGAGCGGCTCTGGCTGCACTCTCCATAGTGTACAGTGGGGAGTTCAGTGGCGCAAAAGATCATCCGGCTGATACTGCAGTACCGGCCGGGATGATCTTTTCTGAGACCAGCTGTTCCGTGACCCGGCCAGGTCACGGAACGGCCGGTCTCATACCAAATGTGAATTTAGCCTTAAGTTGCAATCTCCACCTTTTATAACCTTCTACCACTGCAGTTACTTAACATAGAAACATAGAAGATTGTCGGCAGAAAAAGACCATGTGGTCCATCTAGTCCGCTCTTTTAGTTTCTTATTAGCTTAGGGTAGATACATGTTTATCCCTGGCAGGTTTAAGTTCTGTTATTGTAGATTTACCTACCACATCTGCTGGACATTTGTTCCAAGCATCTACTACTATTTCAGTAAAGTAATATTTTCTCACATTGCTTCTGATCTTTCCCCCAACTAACCTCTGACTGTATTGGGAGAAAGGTCAGAAGCAACATAAGAAAATGAAGAAACGAAAGATTTGAAGTTTTGGCAATCCAGTTGTCATCCAGTTATATGGCCTGCCAGCAATTACAGTAGTCAATAACTGCAATAGTTTTCGTTGGTGGAACTGTTCACATTGCATATGAATCACTATGAACATGTATAAAGACAACCTTGTCATGGTGGAGCTTACATTTTCTAGTTCTTGCTAGTAAACTTTTTCTTCTATAACATAAATATAGGGGTATGTATACATCCTTAGTTATCACTTATCAGTAGGGAATATTGGAGCTCTTACATATTTCCTTTATGCCCATGCATAAGGTCCTCTTAAAAAACAAATACAAAAACCTTGTAATAATGACTCGCACATCCCACTTACTATGCGTAAGCATGCTGCCAATCTAATTAATCTTTATTATCCTTTGTTCTGAGAAGCCCAAATGACTTTATAAGAGAGAGGCACCTGCTGAAAGGGGTGGAACGGCAGCAATACAGCAGAACTCTCCTGCAGTGGCCACTATTGTTCCATGGTGAAAGTTATGTGTGGATACCATCTGTGTGAACATACGGCTACTCCAGTACTTTTATATTAAACATTTTCTTAGCCCCTTTGCAGTAAGACACATCTCTTTTCCTTTGTGCGGTGACATCTTTAAACAGATTTTAGTCCCTAGGACCTCAGAATTATGGTGTACTGGGAAAGAGGCCATTTTTTCGAGTGCATTTAATTTTATCTTGCTCCATTCCCTCCTTCATTGCTACCTCTGCTGTGTTGAACCACTAGTATGACAGATGGCTAGGCATCTATTTTATTACACAGTAGCCAGAATGAAAGGGCAGCTAATGAGTCGGGTACTTTTCAATATCAGCAGAAAGGCATGCATGCGCCATGCTTTTTTCTTTAAAGAACTGGCAAGTACCCCTTTAATTTTATTTGCCATATGGTTAGATTTGGCCTGGTTTCTTTTAATGTCATTGTGAAATCATTAGGTTAAAATGACAGTACTACCAGTCTGACAATGTTTTCTGTTATTGGCAAATTATTTGCCAAGATGTTTCAGCACATCTGGGCTTTTATTGTACTGTTGATAATAAACAGTAATTGGGGAGGTATATTTGCTAAAATGTAGCTTGGTCTCCTGTTCAGACCCTGTCCATGATTGGATCGGTTTAGTTCATATGATTTGCAGACATCGAGGGAGGTCTTAGACAGACAGCAACTCAGTTTTATTTCTACCATATTGATGCTTACTGTATTAATCGCAAGTAGATGCACTTGTGTGTCTAGTACAATGCATTTAGAGTCATGCTTATCTTAATGGAAGACCCTGGACAAAACATATGGGCATTCTAACAAAACAAATGAAACAAACATTCAGAAGCAGCAGAATATGTGATATTATAAGTTACTGTACAGCAATGAAGAAGATAGGAAACACAAGGGCTGACAGAGACTGCAGGGAGCATGAAGGAATGAGCAGTACACATGTGGGCACATACATGCAGTGCTGTCTTTCCAGGGAGAGAGGGGTTAAAGCTGGAGATTACCTCCACAGACCTGTCCCCTAATGCAAGCCCCTGTCTGAAGTGGTTCTGCTATTATTTGGAAGGTGATGGAGACTTCCTGGGTCAGAGTACAGGGCTTTAGACCCCACTATGCAGACCATGTCCCTCCTCCACTCTCCCTCCCACCCAGTACAGGAAGCTCTTAAACCAAAGCAATCCTCTTAAACCAAGTCATAATTTTGAAAAGCTGTGAGCTCTTAAACCAAGGTACTCTTAAACCATGGTACCACTGTATACATATATATATATATATATATATATATTTTTTTTTTTTTTTTTTTTTTTTTTTTTTTTTTTCTATGCATCATAGTTTGAAGACAGCCAATTTATCAGCCTTCTTAGCTGGGATTGTATTTACATTAGCACCTTCTTGAAAAAGAACTCTTTTCTCTTGACGTGTTTACAAGTATCCGGGTCGGAGACTGAACTTGATTTGTGTTTGGTAAAGTTCTCCTGTAGGATGGAACTTTGTCTAGCCCCTTGGGCCTGTTCTGCCAGGGAGCTGTTTAGGTGCAAAGCCACAAACTCGGTTACAATTACATAGGCACATTTGCTTTCTAGCTTTTGTTTGTAACAATCTGCCTCTCGACAGACAATAAGTTCCCAATGGAGCCCTTAAAGCGACTCTGTACCCACAATCTGACCCACCCAAACCACTTGTACCTTTGGATAGCTGCTTTTAATCCAACATCTGTCCTGTGGTCCGTTCGGCAGGTGATGCAGTTATTGTCCTAATAAATACTTTTAAAGTTGAAGCCCCGTGCCCCGTGCCGAGTATCTGTTCCCCTAACTTTGCACAACCTCTCTGTCCCTCCTCCCCACCCTCTTCAGAATCCTGCTCCACACTGATGAGGGGCAACACCCCGAAACAGCTGTATGTGAATGGTTACCTAGCCTTGGTTTATCCCTTGTCATTACATTGACTTATAGGGCAACTTAATATGGTGGTTTTGGTGGTTTTGGTGGCTTCCTAACAGGAGCTGCCCCTTGGCTGGGTCCTTCCCGGAGGGATATCTGGCTAGTCCTGTGTTTTGAGACTCTGTAATGAGGCTCCACAGGCTCCTCTTTTGCATATTCATGTTTCCCAGGGGGCAGTGCACCTAGGACTTCACTGCATTAAGCGCATTTACTAGCAGCCGGCAGTCTTGTTGTTTGGCTGGTCTCCCTGAGTTCAGCAATCTGTTTCTCTTATGGCTCTACTAGGCATTGCTCCCACCTAGCCAGAATCCTGCTCCACACTGATGAGGGGAAACACCTCGAAACAGCAGTATGTGGATGGTTACCTAGCCTTGGTTTATCCCTTGTCATTACATTGACTTATAGGGCCTCTTAATATGGTGGATTTGGTGGTTTCCTAACAGGAGCTGCCCCTTTGGCTGGGTCCTTCCCGGAGGGATATCTGGCAAGTCCTGTGTTTTGAGACTCTTCAATGAGGCTCCACAGGCTCCTCTTTTGCATATTCATGTTTCCCAGGGGGCAATGCACCTAGGACTTCACTGCATTGAGCGCTTTCACTAGCAGCCGGCAGTGTTGTCGTTTGGCTGGTCTCCCTGAGTTCAGCAATCTGTTTCTCTTATTCACCACCTGTGGCAGCCTGGCACATGGGCTGGATCGTTAAGGGCCTGTGCAATGTTCAGCATGGAGAAAATGTTTCAGTGGCATTTCTAATGATGAAGAGGGTGGGGAGGAGGACCGGAGGGGTGGTGTAAAGTTAGGGCACAGATACTCCCGTTTGGCACAGGCTTTAAATTTAAAAGTATTTTTTGGACAATAACTGCATCACCTGCCAAACGGACCGCAGGACAGATCTTGGATTAAAAGCAGCTATCCGAAGGTACAAGTAGTTTAGGGGGTTAGATTGTGGGCACAGAGTCGCTTTAACTTACAGGGAGGTCAGTCAGGTACTGCTGGCTTGTCTGTGTATGACAGATCTTTCTCAGTGTTGTGGCTCCCATTGATAACAGAAGTGACAGCACTGAGGAAGATTTGCCTTACGACGGACACATTGGCGAAATTTAACAGACCTTTTTGTAAGTTAATTGCGTTAATTGCGTGACACTGTTGCACGTTGTGTGACAGATTTGGCCCAGTCTTGTGGCTTCTGTTATTAGTAAAAGTCACAGAGCACTGGTGAATAGAACTTTATACAGTATCTTAGTTGAACATTGACTTCGGATGGGGTCTGATGACTAATTATGGGGGATGTAGGCTCCACAGAACCACCTGCAGAGGTGAATACAATCTTATGTCTTTTTGCTAGATATGCGAAACAAAACTTCAGCAGCTAGAACCCTATTAGGTGGTTAAAAGAATTTAATATAAATGAGAGCAACTCATGCATGCTCAAGTCCCATTGTTTAGCATTTGAATACCTGTGTCTGAAGAAGTTGGATGCAGTCTGAGGAGTCCAGGAAAACATGGGTACACCCATAGGCGTAACATTCAGACTTGAGCATGCTCGAGTTGCACGCTTCTTTAGGGTAGCTTCACACATACCGTATCGCTGCGTATTTAACGCTGCGTATTTATCGCTGCGTTTTTATCACTGTGTGTTCATGTGAAAATCAAAACTCACATGTAAAAATCGCACCAAACACGCAGCGATAAAAACGCAGCATTAAATACGCAGCAGTGTGAAGCTACCTCAAATAAGTATCAATGCAAATCAATTGTCTCCATAATTTAATCCATGAAGTATCAGACCTAGAATAAAAAAATTTTGTGCTACAAATGCCCATCTTTTCATGTGTTTGGGACATATGTTACAGTCATTGCTATTCCTAATGAACCCTCAGCACTACTTTTCTCTATATTGCAAGGCCCTAAAAAATTTTTTATAGTTTCTTAAAATTGCCACTAGAAATGTTATCACAAAACTGGGTGCAGAAGCAGCTCTAATATCCTGGACTGGTTCAAGAAGATCCATCATTTGCAGAAAATGGAAAATATACACTGATATATAATATTCGCTACCATTGAGTACTATATTTCTTTTATTACAGTTACAGTTGTCCATGGTTTTACCATGCAGAATATTGTAGAAATGCCTCTGGTTACTATACAGTATTCTTTTTTTATAGATTCAGGCACTGACATTCGAAACAACTGCATCAGCTTCAAAGGCAAATCCCACCTACCCAGCAAGAGACCTAAAATAGAATTCTTTTAAAGGACACAAGTTCACGTGGTTAATTTACAGTGTTTCCAACATTCATTGACAGCATTATGAGGCAATGTGCCTGCAGCCAGCACTGCATATTTCAAATCCCTGCTTCATTATCTGTCTTTCCTGTCTGGCTGCTTTAATCATTGAATAATAACTTTCAGGCTGTAGCCCGTGGCAGTGTACTTACAATCCTCTGCTGACACCAAGCTCTGGTGTACCGGAATAACATAGCCTGGCATTATTTTCTAGTGACAGTCCATCTTGATTTATAGAATCATGGGTATGTTAACATACTACACATATTAGACTGTCTTCATATTGTGTTTAGTTTGCCATAAGATATCCTGCAGATTGGAACTGTAAATCACTGAATTTCCCAGGATTTATTAATTTTATTGATTTCCTATTGTTGGTGTAGCTTTTGTTTCCTAGTGGGTCTGGCATGTAATTTCCCAATTGCCAATTTTATAGGAAACCAATTAGCCTGTGGGAAACTGGAACACATGGAGGAAATGCAGACAAGCATGATTACAGGATTTAATTATAAATGTCTTTAAGCAGGACTCTAGTTAAGTGATGAAGGTCGGTACAGAGCTGTTGGTGCTATGGAAGCAACAGGAAATATGTTAGAAATAATGATAGCTCCTAAACAGGAAAATTAGGTAGGTAGACAGACAGACAGGCAAAGAAATACATGGCCAAAAGTATGTGGACACTTTGCTATTACACTTACAGTATATGAGCATGCTGGACATTCCAAAACCAAATTATTGAGTTGGGCCTAGTCCAAACCCTACATAAACAGAACCATACCATTGTACCTTCACAACTGAATTTGCCGCAGTTATCATTAAAGGAAACCTGTCACCTGAGAACAAAGGGAAGAGCCTGCCTGATCCCCCGGTGGAGCCTTACCTCATCCTGCAAGTCTCGCTCCAGCTAGCCGCCCGACGGTCTACGTGCGTGTTATCTAAATGAGAAGAGATGAGTCCGACTTCCACAAGAAATCACTTGCCATTTTACGCCAGCTCCGCCAGGGGGGCGGGGAGGGGGTGTGGACGGGGCGGAGCGGGGGGCGTGGACTCTGGGTCCGCTTTATTTATCATTTTTTTTTCAGCTGAAGTAGGTTTTCTTGCACACACACTGGTGCACCTCTACATAAATCTCCGTACTGTCGGCGCTGCAGGGACATTTTTACGCCCAGCTCAGAAAACGTCGGACTTAATAAATGTCTCACATAGTTTACACTCCGGATGGGATCCCTAGCGGCCCCACGAAAAACTGACATGTCAGTTTTCTGCAGCCACTATTCATTGTATAGCGGCTGCACAAGCCTGACAAGTGATATATTGCTAGTCCTGTGTTTTAAGACTCTTTAATGAGGCTCCACGGGCTCTTCTTTTGCATATTCATGTTTCCCAGGGGGCAATGCACCTAGGATTTCAATGCATTGAGCACTTTCTCTAGCAGCCAGTAGTGCTATCTTTGGCTGCTCTCCCTGAGATCAGTGATCTGTTTCTCTTGTGGCTCTACTAGGCATTGCTTCTACCTAGCCAGAATCCTGCTCCACACTGATGAGGGGCAACACCCCGAAACAGCTGTATGTGGATGGATACCTGGCCTTGGTTTTCCCCTTGTCATTACAATGACTTCTAGGGCCACTTAATATGGTGGTTATGGTGGTTTCCCTCCAGGAGCCGGGGTGGGTGGGCTGGGTTCTTGCTGGAGGGATATCTGTCCTGTCCTATAGTCCTGTGTTTCGAGACTCTTTAATGAGGCTCACACAATGATCCAGAGCAGATGCCTTGGTAATTTATCACCTTTTAACTGATTTATCTTTTGATGCCTTTTTCTTCTGACCTTAGTCTGACTAGAGTTATTCTCATTACTATTGTAAGCAAATAGGCTCAGATAGGGGTAAACGAAAACAAAGATACCTGTCCTTACCTTCTGGCAGTACCCAATCCTCCTCCTCCGCAATACAAAGCCACTCCCTTGTGTCAAGACCAAAACCAGAAATTACTGAGCAACTGGATCAGGCACTGAAAGTGCAGCAACAGCAGGGGAACGGTGAAGGTGATTGTTGGTTTCTATGTGGTTTTTGGCCCTGCATCAGTAGTTCCATCTGCCTGGCTGGAAGATGTATTTTCCCAAAAGATGGAGGCCACTTGATTATAAAATGGGTTATTGGAAGCCGACTGGCTACCACTGGTTTGAAGGGTACACTTTCATACAACAGCAGTTGAATAACTATTTTGTATCAGTACTAATAAGCCAAAGCTGGAGGTAGTTAAAAACACATAGGAAGAACAAATCTTGTGATAATAGTATTCTCTGAGTACTGTAGTACTATAAAAATTCTAATCCAAAATACTGACCTGAATATTGCCATGTGAAATTATCTGAAAAATAATGGAATTTATGTAGTAGCCCAGAACCCATGTTCTATTGATGGGTTCCTTTTCTTGTCCAATCGGCCCATGAAAGGTATTTTTGTATGGGTTGCCTATGTCCTTCTAAGTTTTATTTTTAGAGATGTCTTACTACTGTTTGGCCACAAGGTGCTGCCACTGAGTAGTATCCTATTTTTCTCCAGAACATTGAAAGCATTGGGGGCTTATGCACTTCCTGTTTTGTGTTACATTGTAAGTGCAAGAGTGTGATTGCCGTACAGTTCCCCTTCCCCAGCCTATCAAAGATGTGTTCTAGAAAGTTCCCACCAATGGGGTGTCGAGTCACCCATTAATAGGTGTCTCAGTTCCCCCACTAATAGGTGGCTAAGTCTCCCATATAAAACTCCCTGTTAGTTCCTGATTAGTCAGATTTGTCCGGAATAGCTCTATAGTGGATTAGCAGTGGAGGAGTCTATCCAGTTTGTGCCTGTAAGAGCTACAGCAGTATGCATTGCTAAAACCCTAAGAACGGAAACTACTTTCAGTGGCCATTGGAACAGGCCAGAGCAAAGGTCTAGGCCCCACCCCCTCTATGTTGGCCCATACCAATGGCTGTGGAGGAGGCGGAGCCTGTACACTGGTGACGTCACAGGGCAGGGCCAACTGGCATTGTGGGCAGGGCTAAGTGGCGCTTTGGCCGTGAAGCCCTGTCCAGATAGCAGAATCCATAGATTATAACACTTTTTACTGGAACAAGCACCATGATGTATGATTTAAAATAAGGTATGAAAACTGCAAATTTTACCCTTTACAGCTGTGTAGAGAAGTCATAATGCATAAAGGGGGTGACAGTGTCACTTTAAACTTGTGCAAAGTATTAAGCTGTACTGTCATTTTAAGAAACTTTCCAATAAAGCATTCAAGTGGTTAAGTTTATCCTGGACTCTGTGGTTCCTCTGCGCTACATCATACACTACAGGGACTATACCTACACCTTTTAACGTGTGTGTTTGGGACCCAGGGAGGGCATATACCACTTAGGTTCCGTGACAAGTGCCACAAGGGTACCGCAACACCTGTCCTTGCCAGATCCATCTAGCAACCCCCGATTACCACATTCACATTACAAAGTTTGAAAACTTTCTATTAGCTGTGCCAGTTTATAGTTGTAAAACAACTAAAAACAACTTACTCTATATACACATATGAATGGCAGGATATGAAGAGTCTGCTCCACCAAGTATAAAAGATGCAGTGAGACATATGGAACACATTGAGACGTTTTTTCTGTAGAATGTGAAGCTTGCAAATCTTGCTTTGGAACTGTATTTATGAATGCAGACTACTTTATCCCTAATAAGAAATATTTCCCTAGTATATAGCTTGAAGTCAGTCCTTCATCTTAGTATTAAATGGACAATGCATGTTGCTGTGGCAAATAGTCTTCATGAAGGCTGAATGCCTGTAAGTCTGGTCTGAACTTTTGAACTTGATCTGTGTTAACACAAAAGACAAACACATGTTTGAACTATTCAAGCCCCAAATCCAGTCGGGCAGTTCTTTGTAATGCTCAACTTAAACAAGACAATGCTACCATCTAGTGTCCGGATGTGGCAGTACATGCTGCTAATACAGGATGAGGGCTTACGCACACAAAAATACTAAGGCATCTAAGAATATATATATACACACACACACACACACACACACACCAAAACAGATATTACCAATAACACCAGCATATAGGAAGGGAAAATGTTATCACCATACATATTACGACCATACTGTTACTAACAAAATCCTGTATACTGAGACCAATATGACCAGTATATAGGAAGGAAATATTACCGCCACACCACAACCCCTACCATCACCACCATATAGTTACTGACCAAATCCAGTATACTAAGACCAATAAAACACAGTACCAGGCAAGTAACAAATAATTCCACCACATACTGACTAACACCACTACTGACTAACACCACCGCTGCTACTGAATAACACCACCACATACTAACTAACACCACCACATACTCACTAACACCACCACATACTAATTAACACCACCACATACTGACTAACACTGCCACATACTGACTAACACCAACGCTTCTACTAACACCAACACATACTGACTAACACCACAGCGGCTACTGACTAATACCACCACATACTGACTGACCCCACCGCTGCTACAGTCATATAGAGGTGGATGCAGCTCCACATAGGTTCTGTACACCACATACATCACAGTGCAGTTACATCAGGTGACTCACAGGGGACATCTCTGATCAGAAAATTTCCCTTTTCATCTTCTTCTCCATCTGCCCTGGGCCATTATGAGAACTTCCCTGAGCCACGAATCCACAGAATCTGCCAGAGAAACATATTAGGCTCCTCACTCTGGCACCATCCTCATCTCTCTACAAACTGCACATCTATATTGGCCCCTTTGTCCCCTCATTTAGTGGGTAGGCTGACTCTATGTGTTCCTCCTTATAGTATATGCCCCCCACTATGTAGCCTCCTTATAGATGCCCCCTCTGTGTATCCCCTCTTATAGATGGCCCCCTGTGTTGTCCCCCTTATAGATGCCCCCCATGTTGTCCCCCTTATAGATGGCCCCCTCGCCCAATATGTTGTCCTCCTATTAGATGGCCCCCTCTCCCCCTATGTTCCCCCCTTATAGATGGCCCCTCCTTATAGATGGCCCTGTCTTCTCCCCCCTCTTATAGATGGCCCCTTCTTCTCCCCCTTCTTATAGATGGCCCCTTCTCTCCCCCCCCTATAGATGGCCCCCTCCCCCCCTTATAGATGCCCCCCTCTCCCCCCCTTATAGATGCCCCTTCTCTCCCCCCCCCCTATATATGGCCCCCTCTCTTCCCCCCCTTATAGATGACCCCCTCTTTCCCCCCCTTATAGATTGCCCCCTCTTCTCCACCCTCTTATAGATGGCCCCCTCTCTTCCCCTCCCCTTTTATAGATGGCCCCCTCTTCTCCCCCCTCCCCCCCTTATAGATGGCCCCCTCTCTTCCCACCTTTCCCCTCTTATAGATGCCCCCCTCTTCTCCCCCTCTTATAGATGGCCCCTCTTCTTCCCCCTTATAGATGGCCCCCTCTCTTCCCTCCTCTTCTCCCCCCTCTTATAGATGCCCCCCTCCCCCCTCCTTATAGATGGCCCCCTCTTAAACCCCCCTTATGTATGGCCCCCTGTTCTTCCCCCTTATAGATGGCCCCCTCTCTTCCCCCCTTATAGATGGCACCCTCTCCCCCTTTATAGATGCCCCCCTCTCTCCCCCCTTATAGATGACCCCCTCTTCCCCCCTATAGATGCCTTCCTCTTCTCCCCCCTTTTAGATGGCCCCCTCTCTCCCCCCCCCCCCCCCCTTTATAGATGTGCCCCTCTTTCCTCCATGCAAGCAGATAAAAAATAAAAAAAAACAACAACACACAACTCACCTAACAATGAGTTCCCCCGTCGATCCTCTCTCCTTTTTCAGCATCTGTCTGGCCCCGGCTGATGTGCGGCTGCCGGGGGTGTCCCGTCCTATCCCCGGCAGCGCGCGCATCATAGAGATCCCTGTGCCGGAAGTCACAGGTGCACAGGGAGCTCTCTGATACGCTTGCTGCCGGGGATAGGACGGGACACCTCCGGCAGCCCCACATCAGCCGGGGCCAGACGGAGTCAGCCTCTTGTGACCGCAATCCTTGTTGACTCTTTTGTTATAGAAAAAAAAGTAATAATCTTCTTTCCGAAGTAGTCTGGTCTTCATTTTACCCTGTTGAGTAAAAAATAAAAAATAAAGCAATTCTCACTGCTTATCAACCGTTATTCTACTGTCACTACTCAGCAGAGACCATTGATCTCCCCACCCTGCCTCTGCTGAGACCCTCTAACAATGATGCCAAATAGTTTGCTATAAAAAGGGGCCCGCTAAGACTGTCACCCAAGAGCCCACAAAAAACCTGGAGCCGGCCCTGAATTACATGCATGTTGTATGCACTGAAATAAGCATTACTTGATTTGGTGAGTGGCGGGGTTTTCAAATTTATGGGACTTATCCTACCATGAGCACCACTGTCTGACAGAGGTCCTCCTCTACTACATACTACACACTGTGAATGAAGCAGGAAGGCTTGGCTCCATTCACAGTGTAGTGATTGTATGGTCAGCCTTAGCTATGTGTGACCATTGCAGCCAGACTGCTTACAGGGGTGACATTGGTATAGTGTCCCACTACAAGTTTTCTTTTCTTCTCTTACACCTTGGTACAACTGTATCACTCTAGTGTCACCAGTTAGGACATGTTGGCTACTGTTCCTTACTTCAACCACTAGATTTCACTCACACGGCATAGCTGCAGATAAAACTTAGGTCTTTACACATCTTTCTCTCTAGTAACCACTTTCATAAGTTACTTAGTGCCTGGCTACAGGCCAGGCAGGACGTGTATATAGCTCTTCCTGACACTAGCTATCCAAACACTATGGGTTGCTAGACAAGACCTCTAGGGACATCGGAGAAAAGGGAGATCTTGATTGTGTAGGGTGTGCAGTCCGGAGCCTCAATTCAGAGCCCTGGGTGATATGTGATCCATTATATCTATCATAAACTGATTCTTTTTTGTGTCACAGGAGACAATTTATTTTGTGCTATATGGGTATTTTGTCTACATTTGTGTTTGATGATCATTATTAGATGTATGGTTGTTTTCATGAATTGATTATTTATTAATTTATTTATTTATTCATGTGGGCATTTGCACTTTAAGGCTATGTTCACACTACGCATATGTACGGCCGTAGTTTTACGCGGCCGGAAATGTGCGGCTGAAACTACGGCCGTGGGAAAAAATAGACATGCGGCTGAAAACATACGGTCATTTACTTGGAAATCTGGTTCAACTAAAAATAACAAACAAAATCTTTAGAAAGTGATGCAAACACCTCTGGATGCATCTGGGAAAGCAGGGAAACAGTTTACAGGAATCGCTATTACCGGGGTTAGCGATCCTCTGCAGTAATGCCGATGCCTCTCATGGTTAATATATTTAATTAATAAAACACATTTTCGTTGTAATAAAGTCCCTTTCGTTGTTCAATAATTAAATTTAAACGAATCCATCATTTTGCAATTAAATATACAGTTAAAATAAATAAATATATATATAAATAAATGTATATTTATATACATATTTATTTTTTGACAGTATATTTAATTGCACAATGATGGATTCGTTTAAATTAAATTATTGAACAAAGAAACTGATTTTATTACAACAAAAATGTGTTTTATTAATTAAATATTAATTAGTACAGGAAGCTCCATTAAGCCGTTAATTCATATTCCCGGTAAATAGAGCATTCTGTACTAATCAATACTTGACTTTAATTAAAACATCAAATGTTTCTTCTAATTATGTTATCACAATAGCATTATTAGAAGAAACATTTTGAATTATATGTGCGATCAGCTTTCTCTCTCTTCACCATACACTAGAAAAAGGACTTCCCACCAGGAACTAACTAGCCTTATATAGGGGTGATTGGTTCTAACCTCCTATTGGTGGGGACAGTGTTGAAGAAAAGAGAGGGAAGAAGTGGTGGGTTGTGTTGAGGTACCTGCACCAGTGATTGCTCAAACAGTGAACAGTAAAACACATCAGTTAACCATTAAGCCTTTAGCTGTGCCCATAACAGACAGGGGAGAGTGATACAACAAGAGTATGGCACCTGACAGAGTTACCTTTAACCAGGTGGCATAAGAATTTGTGGCACACCTGTACTGGGATACTACACATTGACGGAGCAAGAAGCCATCAGCTGGGATGTGATGCCCTGGGCCATTCCTTACCCTGCCTACTCCTTGCCCTGATACTGCAGCTACCCCCTTGGCCTTGTGCCAGGGGCAGCTGCCCCCTCCCTACACCTTTGCTGGATAATAAGACCAGAAGTGTTACTTAGATATTGAATTGTAGCCTTATTTGAAGAGCACTGAGAACAGTGGCTGGGCCTGGTAGATAGTTGGAGGGGTAGTAACACTGGGTCTCTGAGAGAGGGGTCTGTAGGCAGACTACTCCCATATAGTGTTATGAGGAGATCTAGGAGCAGGTACAAGGATATAGACTACAGGGAAGCATTCTGGCAGACCTCTGGCAGAAGAGGGAGGAAGCATGTGTGGATCTGTGTGAAGTAAAACAGGCCAGGGAGAGGTCTGTAGGAGGTGTCTCAGGACACTTGGCAGATCAGAAGTAGGCGTGGTTATCAGCACCAGTGGATGTGACACTGACATCATTAGGTGTGGCCAGTTTCAGCAGTTTGAGCCCTCAGAGTAACTTTGAGACAGAATCAACAAAAAAAATCCAGAAAATCATATTGTATTATTTTGAAATAATTTATTTGCATTTTAATGCAAGAAATATGTATTTGCTCACCTACTAACCAGCAAGAATTCTGGCTCTCACAGACCTTTTATTTTTTTTTAAAAGAAGCTGTAATACCCTGTACTCATTACTTGTATTAATTGCACCTGTTTGAACTTGATACCTGTATAAAGACACACTCAATCATACTCAAACCTCTCCACCATGGCCAAGACCAAAGAGCTGTCTAAGGACATGGGGGACAAAATTGTAGACCTGCAAAAGGCTGCTTGCCATTTTTGGAGGAAAAAAAAGGTTGAGTACAACTTAAAAACACAGTCCCAACCATGCCACATGGGTGGGAAACATTATACCTTGGGGGTGTTTTTCTGCAAAAGGAATAACTGCACCATATTGAAGAAAGGATAAATGGGGCCATGTATTTCAAGATTTTGGCCAACACCCTCTTTCCTTTAGTAGGAGAATTGAAGATGGGTCATGGCTCGGTCTTCCAGCACAACAGTCACCCAAAACACGCAGCCAGGGCAACTAAGAAGTGGCTCCGTAAGAAGCATTTCAAGGTCCTGGAGTGGCCCAGCCAGTCTCCAATCCAAACCCAATAAAAAATATTTAGAGGGAGCTGAAACTCAATTTTGCCCAGCGACAGCCCTGAAACTTGAAAGACCTGCAGAAGATCTGTATGGAGGAAGGGGAAAATCCCTGATACACTGTGTGCAAACTTGGTCAAGAACTACAGGAAACATCTGACCTCTGTAATTGCAAACAAAGGTTTCTATACCAAATATTAAGTTCTGTTTTTCTATTGTATCAAATACTTTTTTATACAATAAAATGCAAAAAAAAGAAGTTTAAAAATAATACAATATGATTTTCTAGATTTCTAAATACTTATATTGCCCATTGTGTATACTTGTCACCATGACAAGATTAAGGGTCAACATATAGAGACGTGTTTTGCATTACTCAAGTGGTGTTATAGGTGGGTCCTTGGACACCCAGAGAGGCACACAGGTTTTGTAGGCTGCTTGTCCGGGCACAGGTAACCCAGTTCAAATGCTTAATTGTAATACCAAGGATCCGGATATAGAAACCGAAAATCCTTGTTGTCCGAGGTTTGGGGAAGGGGGGGAGTTTTGTTTGTGGATCAAGTAAAGGGTGCTGTTACATTGTTATTCTCCTTAACATAAAATTTTTAGAAATGCTCAAGCCATAGAGCCACCTGTGAATGCAACCACTTAGCATTGTGCCTGAAATGAGTTTTTGTAGAAAAGGTCAGATCTGCCTTGCACTTAAAGAGTAATAAGAATGAGCCGAGATCCTCATGTGCCCCCATGAGATTATTAAAGGTTAGAGACCTTTTTCCCTTTTTATTTATAATTTTTCCATTGTAACTTAATCATCCAGTTAGAGAGGTAAACAGCCCCCTGTCATGTCATGGCTACAGCTCTACCATGTTGTGGGACATCCAGCGATCATGTGATTGCTTCTTTTCACTACATAGCACATATAGACTGCAAACCACTTCAATACTTTCCTCCGGGTCCCCAGCTGTGACAGCCAGTTACTAGACTCTATCTTACTATGCTTTAGAGTCAGCTGTAATTCATGTTTCAAGCTGATGACACTGTTAGACAGCTGTTAGGTTAATGCGACTCTGTACCCACAGTCTACCCCCACAAACCACTTGCAACTTTGGATAGCTGCTTTTAATCTAAGATCTGTCCTGGGGTCTGCGCGACAGGTGATGCAGTTATTGTCCTAAAAAACAACTTTTAAACTTGCAGCCCTGTGTTAAATTGGCGTGGCCTAGAGTGTCTGTGGATTAGACTTGCACCGCTCCTCCATCTCTCCTCCCCACCCTCTTAAACATCAGGAATGCCCCTAGAACGCTTTCTCCTATTCATCACCTGCGTGAACACTGCACGTGTGCTGGATCTTTTAAGCACCTGTGCAGTGTTCAGACAAGTGATGAATAGAAAAAAAACTGCCATGGGGCATTCCTAGTGATGAGGAGGGCAGGAAGGAGGGACGGAGGGCTATTGCAATCCCAGGACATGGGTACTCTAGGCCATGCCAATTTGACACAGGGCTGCAAGTTTAAAAGTTGTTTTTTAGGACAATGAATGCATCATCTGACGAACGGACCCCAGGACAGATCATGGATTAAAAGCAGCTATCCAAAGGTACAAGCAGTTAGAGGGAGCAGATTGTGGTTACAGAGTCGCTTTAAGGAGACATAACATACCTTTCATATAGCCATCTGTGCTTCCAGAACATAAAAAAGGCTTTAATTATCTGCTACAAGGAGTCAAAACATATGTCCCAGAAAAGCTGCAGGCTGCAATGTCTCCTCAACCCCCCCTTTCTGCTTGATTGACACCTAGAAGCCAAGCAGGGACAGGTATGATAGGGGGAAGTAAGGAGGTGTTACAGCCACTTCAAGGGTTCGGGAAATCCTCTTTCATTCTTCATAATATAGAATAAAAGGATTTTTCCAGGTTATGGAATAACCAACAGATATATGGAAGGTACCATCTCCTGGCCCTAACAGTGAAATAACAGTGTCAGCAGTTAGAAACATAGTTTGTAGCTGACAGATTCCCTTTAAACTCACACCACACATTGACTGTGGAAAGGCAATACATACAAATACTATACATACTCATCATATACATATCACTGGTCATTATCAGGTTAAAGAAGATGCAACTTAACACAGAATGCAAAACTTTATTTTTAAATTTTGGTATAAAAACAGTCACACAGTGACTATGTGCTATTTACAGCTTGGAAAAGTTAATTCAGACCTATGGATGGCTCTGCCACTGGATATAGTTGTTTTGTATGAAAAGGTATGACATGAATACTGGTGCAGTTCTAAGATTCATCCCACATGCCTTCTTAGGGTGAGTTCACACTACGGAATTCTCGCGGATAAACTCTGCGGAATCCCGTCGGGTGTGGACCAACGTATTCCGCTATCCGCCGAAAGAATTGACATGTCACTTCTTTCGGCGGATAGCGGAATATGCCGGCCCATAGAATGGTGTCTATGGAGTCGGTGGAAAGGCGCGCGGCCGTGCACGGACAGCCGACGGAATTCCGCGGTATTTATCCGCGAGAATTCCGTAGTGTGAACCCACCCTCACACTGTGGATTTTGGCCCTACTGATGGAGCCAATTTTCAATTTTGCATTTTCACTTCTTCTCTCCTTCTGTGACTCATAGTGCTTTCATTTCATCACCTACATACCTACATTTTTTGCACTGTAATCTCTAGTATTTATTATTATCATATTTTTTTCAATTTTCTTTGTATTTTTCTTTTTATTATTTTTTTTCTGATAAAAAATGTGATTAAAAAAATCCACAATTTTGGTGCTTTTTTCCTCTTTTTGCTTACGGTGTTCACTGTACAGGAATAGCATTGGTATAGCTTTATAGATAGGACAATTGCACACGCTATGATATATAATATGTTTATTTATTTATTTTTATGTGTTTAATATATAAAATAGGAGGGGTGATTTTAACTTTTATTGGGGAAGGGGGCTATATCATATTTTTTTAAACTTTTTTATTTTTTCCTCCACTTTTTAAATCCCCCTAGGGGACTATAACAAGCATGCATTTACATTACTAACACTGTTGAATGCTATTCCATAGCTTATCATTGATCAGTGTTTTCTGCGATCATTACATAGAGCCTGCCTGTGGCCGCTTTAAAGTGTCATTGTCGTTATAACTTTCAAAATCTAAATTAACAGTAGATGTGATCTAAAGCAAGTTTGGAATTTACATTATTTTTTTTTTGTTATTATGGAAAACACTGCACTTCCTGTTTTCTGACTTTTTTTTCTAAAAAAAAAAAAACTGTAAACAGACAGAAAACAGGAAGTCCTGTGTATCCCCGGCCATCTGAGAGGTCATAGAGAGAAGGCAGTCATGTGAAAAATGAATGTATTTTACAAACCTGATAGCAGCCGGTCCTCACTCTCTATAAAGTGAGCTCAGCTCCTGCAGACCATGACATAAATATATGCCCTAAGTCATCTGGGCCATGACTTTCATGGCATACTTTTACGTCCATTGTCAATAAGGGCTTAAAGGGTACTCCGGTGAAAATATTTTTCTTTTAAATCAACTAGTTTCAGAAAGTTATTTAGATTTGTAATTTACTTTCTATTGAAAAATCTCACAAATCTAACAAATTATAACAAAATATATAACTTTCTGAAACCAGTTAATTTTAAAGAAAAAAATGACAGGTTTGTCTGGTTTGTGGACAAATTGTGTAGCACACCTTTAGTAAATGTGTGTCCACTAAAACTGGACAAAAACTCGACAACTTGTTGCCGAGAACATTTTAGTAAATCAGGCCGAATATCTCATTTGGAGAACAGACAAAAATGCCTAAAAGGGAATCTGAGTTAAGCAAATCCTGTGTTTTTTCTTTTCATTTTTCCTGCAATATTCTGCTTCGGAAACCCCCATCTCAGACACACACACACACACACACACACACACACACACACACCGTACCAAGGGTTTTCATGTTATGCCTACAAAACCCTAATACATGTGCATGTGTGATACTTTTTTGAGAACTACAGGCGCACCTTGGTTCAGTTTAGGTACATGGGTCATGTGCTAGAAGTGCTCTTATGTAACCAGAGGTATAATTTCTAGATAAAGGGCAGTCTGTCTTTTATGAGAGGTCTGTATTCACAAGGCACTGTTCTGCTGTAGTTCAGTTGCAGAGTTCCTCCATCACTATTGCCCTATTTTCTGCCTTCAATACCACATCTACTGTCCTCATCATGCTGAGGATTTCATCACATCCGATACAGCATAGCATTCTCAACCAATGTAGATTTTACAGCAGCTCAACATTGTTT
Organism: Dendropsophus ebraccatus; assembly: GCF_027789765.1. Taxonomy (NCBI): domain Eukaryota; kingdom Metazoa; phylum Chordata; class Amphibia; order Anura; family Hylidae; genus Dendropsophus; species Dendropsophus ebraccatus. The sequence continues at coordinate 93,073,340 of NC_091455.1, forward strand.
GGGGGATGAGGTCTGGCAAATAATAGTGTCTTTTGTTTTCTGCTCAGATATTGAGTTAATGTGTTCTTTAGGCATATCTGTAAGAAAAAGGAAATATAGTTTCATTTTAAGTTTAATATTATGAAATGTAATGAAATAATATTATCTGCTTATAAACTGGTATCTACTAAAACATACAAGCAGTATGTTACAGACATTATTGATCCACCAAATTACTTCAATAGAACAAGCAGTCACTACATTTGAAAATTAGAATCATCAAGTCATTACACATCCTCATTCACTTGGGTATGACATACAGGTTTAGGCTATGTTCCCACCCTGTAACAATAAGGGAAAATAACAGCCATTGTTGGGAAATAACAGCATTTATTTAAAGGGAACTATGAGCAGGTTAGACTTATCTAACCTGTAAATAGCTCCCAATTGCACAGGAGACGTGGAGGGTTAATGTCAGGACTGGCAAGAACAGACAGGACAGAGACAGTGGGCCCTGAATCTGAACCCACCACTGACCCTGCCTAATTGCCTCGGTCGACCCTAAACGGTCGCGGACAACCACGAAGGCGGTCCCTACGCTGCGTAAGTGAAACACAGAACAGCACGGAGAGACAAAAACACAATAAAGAATCGTAGAACAAGCCGGGTCAAACCAAACAGGCAACGCAGTACAAAGTCGGTAAACAAGGGATAGTCGGGAGTCAGGCGGAGGTCAGAACACGAGTAGTCAGGCAGAAGGAATTAGGACGGGATACGCAGGAAAAGGACAGGGGGAGCTGGGATCAGAATAACTAATAGCCAGAGATTACTAGCTGGCTTTCACTTTACTTTATACTGGACCAGGAGCCCGGACCAGACACTGATTGGTCCGGTCTCCTGATCCAGCAACAATACAGCTGCGGCGCTGCAGACCAAGTGGCAGAGCGATCTGCCACTCAGCCTGCATGAAAGCCGCACCAGCTGTGCCGGCCGGCCGGCTGACTATCACGTGAGACCGCAGCGTCTCCGGTTACTAGGGACGCCGTCGGGTCTCCGTGACGTCACTCGGCTCCGGCTGGCGGAGCTCCGGCGCGCTCTCGAGCCGGCCGCTGGAGCAGAGCCCGAGGAAGACGCCGCAGGAGCCAGGTCAGGTGAGTTCCTGACAGTTAAGGTAAATCTCTTACCTTCATCCTCGGCGCCGTTCCTGTGCACTTAGTTTTTTACTCCACAGTTTACTCCTTGGTCTGGTAAGACTGTTAGGAGCACTGCCCCACTCCCATAGTGACAATCTGGCCTGTTGGCCCATCCCCGGATGGCCCACTCCATTGATTATAATGCAACAAGGCAGTACTACATACATAGTAACATTATCTGACAGGGCCCACATAAGGCTGTTATGGGATCTTTAACAGCACGGCTATACAGCTATCATTATATAGTGTCTTATACCATCAGTAGGAGAAGTCCGTCAAAATTTTTTTTGAAAGTATTGTATTGCCACCCAAAAGTTATACAAATCACCAATATACACTTATTACGGGAAATGCTTATAAAGGGCTTTTTTTCCCTGCACTTACTACTCCATCAAGGCTTCACTTCATGGATAAAATGGTGATGTCACGACCCGACTCCCAGAGCTGTGCGGGCTGTGGCTGCTGGGGAGGATGATGGCAGGGGGGACACTGAGGGACACAGGGCACTGGAGGGACACTGTGCATCCCTCTGCCATCATCCCCGCACAGCTCTGGGAGTCAGGTCATGACATCACCATTTTATCCAGGAAGTGAAGCCTTGATGCAGTAGTAAGTGCAGGGAAAAAGCACTTTATAAGCATTTCCTGTAATAAGCGTATATCAGTGATTTGTATAACTTTTGGGGGGCAATACAATACTTTGTCCTTTAATGTTATTCGGCAATGATCTGCCAAAATGGAAGTTATTGGACCATATGTCAGGGGATTCAGATGGTCTGGACCCTATTAACAGTGAAAAACATTTTTTTTTTTCATGTTATATTACAGTCCCATGATCAACTATTTTCAGCTATGTGACCTAAGCTGTGCAATAGGCACTGTTCCTAAAGTTAAAAAGTTCTGATGTAAGTCAAGAGGGAAAGTACATGAATTTCTATTTCTCACTGAAGAAAAGCAGAACATTCAGTTGACATTTTCCTACGCACAGAAATAAAATGTGAATATACAGTGGAAGAGGAAGTGAGACATTCTGGAGAATGTCATATTCATTCTTTCAGCGTAGAGTTTTTGTTGGTTAATATTAGTGCTTTCCAACACCATTAAAACTAGAACACATGAAAGTAGCCTTGATTGATTTTTGTGGCTATTAGAGATGAGCAAACCTTGAGCATGGTCAGTTTCATCCAAAGCAAGTGTGCTCGAGGTTTGCTCATCTCTTTCGTTGGCAACATAACATAACTCAGCATGTTCTTTTCTGTATACACTCTGCTCAGAATGCTGAACATTCTAATTGCATTGTATATGAACACAAGTCTTTTCGCCTTGACAATAGGTCAATAGGACAATTGGTCAATAGGTGGAAACTTGCTCCAGTTACTGTAAATAACTAAAATAATGCATCACAGTATTGAGATGAGAGAAGCAATGTGAGGTACTGTAGACACTTCTAAATGAATAATGGGGCAAACATCCTAATTCGAAGGCATCTGTTTGCACCTAGAAAACTGAGTAGTTGTTTTGCACAACATATATTTTACACCTTGAATAACAAAGGAATAGGGGTTAATTTCAGCAGGGTGTGGCATTAAAATGCATGAGCTACAATTCTGGCATAAAATAAGGAAACCAATAGGTGGTATAAAAAGTACCTAATAGATGCAAACTTTGTTGCATGATATGCAGCATGGTGGCTCAGTGGTTAGCACCGTTGTCTTGCATCACTGGGGTGTTGAATGTAAATCAAACCAAGGATTTTTGCATGGAGTGTGTATGCTCTCTCCATATTTAAAGGGGTAAAGAGTGACCCTGATCTTTATACTACTGTGCGGCAGCGCTTGAGCTGAGCAGGGAATCAGGATCTGCAGGGCTTAGATAGCCCTGCAATTCCTGCCACAATGGTTGGTAGCTGCAGAGGGGGACATATCGCCAATTACTACTCCCAGCCAACATAAGTGTGTTTGTAAAAAAAAAATATATATATACATTTATTTAATAAAGTTGTAATACTGTGTAACATTTTTTTTTTTTCATCTTTCATCTACTTATTTTAAATTAGTTTTCTTTTCCAATTTCTGCTAATATTCAAAAAGCAAGCTATTACATTAAAAGATGTGTTCTGAAATTGGCCTTAGGTCCTTGAGGGTTTCTGATTTAAATAGAAAAACAAATGACAGCCTACTAGGGGTGTAAAATAGTAAAATACCAAAATACACTCTACTCAATTAGTTCACCCCCACTGCACCTGTTCACTCTCCATGCTCTGCTGACAATTTCCCAAACACACTGTAACCTCAGTTATGGGTGTCAGCGATTGGCTGAACATCATCCGCAAGACAGACAGAGCGTGCCATGCAGGCTGTCATTTGTATTTTTATTTTAGGGTGGGTTTACACCGGACGACTCGCAGCGGAAATCTCGCTGCGAGTTTTCCAGCAAGATCCGCTACAAGGTAAAGTCCTGGCAGGTCCCTGGGCTACCGCCCAGCCAAAGAGTGGCTGCGCCTGGGCAACACACTGATTGGCTGGACGGCAGAGCAGGAAGCCGGGACCCCGTGCAGCAAGGAGACAGGTAATGTATACTGAGAGCGGGAGCCGATTGAGGGGTTAAGGGGGCGGCTGAATTACATACATATGTATTCACAGGGACCTGCCAGGACCTTACCTCATAGCGGATCTCGCTGCAAAACTCGCAGCGGAGATCCGTTAGGTGTGAAGGCACCCTTATTAAGCAGTAAATTGTGCGCCCTGCTGAGTACAAGGAAAGTTGTCTATGCCTTTGCCTCACAATTCCAGTCCTCATGGCTCACCAACAGATCACATCCCATACAAAGAACACCTGTGATAATCCTTGATGCACTAAGTATAATTATATCACCTGTGAAATGCTAAGGAAATTATCTAAACTTGACCTGTTGTTGGCCATGAGGGCTGGAGTTGAGAAGCAATGGTTTATGCAATGAGCATTTCTGTACAGTTCAGCAAAATATATTGGCACTATATAAGCAACAGAAAATGAATAAAACACTTCAGCATCTTAACACTGACATTGCTTTAATGTTATCTTTATTATTACATTTCAGTGCCTACATGAATGTTTCCCAACTAGGGTTCTCTAACCCTGCATTTCTTTGAATCCTTAAGGCTGGGTTCACACTACAAATATTTCAGTCAGTATTGTGGTCCTCATGTTGCAACCAAAACCAGGAGTGGATTAAAAACACAGAAAGGATCTGTTCACATAATGTTGTAATTGAGTGGATGGCCGCCATTTAATGGCAAATATTTGCTGTTATTTTAGAACAACGGCTGTTATATTGAAATAATGGCAGTTATTTACTGTTATATGGCGGCCATCCACTTAATTTCAACATTGTGTGAACAGATCCTTTCTGTGTTTTTAATCCACACCTGGTTTTGGTTGCAATATGAGGACCACAATACTGACTGAAATATACGTAGTGTGAACCCAGCCTAAGGTGCATTCACATGTACAGGATCTGCAGCAGATCTGCAGCAGATTTGATGGCGCAGATTTGAATCTGCAGCAGATCCACAGCAGATTTGATAGCCTAGAATTGATTTGCTTTGAATCTGCAGCTTCAAATCTGCACCATCAAATCTGCTGCAGATCCTGTACGTGTGATCGCACCCTAAATAATAATTATATCATGTAAAAATTTGCACTTCTCTTGTTATAACTGATGATAAAACATTTATCTACCTTATTCTGGATTATTATTAGCGTGTATGGTAGGTGCTATTAAAAGTTGTTAACGAAAAATTACGATGACGCCTCTTACATGAGTGTTAGCTAAATGTCGTTTACTTACATAACTGATGAACATCATCATTATAGATAAGAAAAGCACTGCAGAGCATATGTGTTCTGGGGAATAACTTGTTGATTTGATGTTATAGCTCCAACAATCTACAGAAAAAAAGAAGAAAAGAACAATCAAACTAAATCTATAAAATACCATAATTTGCAGTAAATGTTTTTGTAACATATTTAGAGGTATGTTCACACTGGTGCCTTTCTTTACAGGTGTAAGATGGTTGAACCAGGATTAGAAGTAAATTGTTTGAGACAGTCAATTGTGGACAGTGGATTAAAAACACAGAAAGGCTCTGTTCACACAATGTTGAAATTGAGTGGATGGCCGCCATTTAATGGCAAATATTTGCTGTTATTTTAAAACAACGGCTGTTATATTGAAATAATGGCACTTACTGTTATATGGCGGCCATCCACTCAATTTCACCATTGTGTGAACAGATCCTTTCTGTGTCTTCAATCCACTCCTGGTTTTGGTTGCAATATGAGGACCACAATACTGACTGAAATATACGTAGTGTGAACCCAGCCTATATGTTATTTGTATTTACAGTGCATGTTTTAATGTCACTGTACAGGAGTGTTGCCATAAGTGGTTGTTTTGAATCATTCATGACCCAAAGCAAATGACTTCCACATACATGCACTAGTTACAGGCATATGCTGCATTAGAAGCCCGGTTTAGTGAGAGGTCCTTTGCCTGGTTCCAATCTCCTCTCAGGCTGTCCCTAAAGAGGGAGTTTATTGAAGAGTGTAGTGAGGGAAGTGAGAGGAGATCAGGAGCAGTCCAGCACTCCTTTGTGTAGTTCATGTCTCAAAACCACTCTGGGCCTGTATGAAGCCATAGCTCCAGTCATTGCTGGGACCACAAGTCCACAGCCAAGGGGTTCCGGAGTCCTTGTCTATAGTGACATTAACTGAAAGGACTATATCATTTCTTATCAAAATTGCTGTTAGTCAAGAGGACAACAATGTTTACAAGCCAGTGAAGAGGTGGTATACAAAGGCCCCATTGCTATCTAGGGCCTATTTGGCCTCAGGATGACCCTAGTCATCATTGCCTACACTCACAGTTTAGGACATTGCCAAGTGTGAGTAGTACAACAAGCAGCAGGATACCTGCCAGTGGCCAACCAGTGTAAATTAAGGCCCTTTTGGTGAGGCAAAGAGTAAATAAACTATGATTGTCTGAATTAGCTGAGGAACTGAGTAGAAGAAAGACATGCCATCTCAGATTCCTGTCTTAAATAAATAGCTTCTTTGTTCTGGTTATCCACCTTTTAAGAAAAGTATTTTTGCTGTTCTTTTATAGGAGTGTGACCTCTCCTGTCATGTCCATAGCACTTGCACTTGAGTATTCATAGGCTGTTCATTAATAGCATTATTATAACCAACACCCAGTAGTGAATTATAATAGGGGCGTTTTGGGGCGGCAGCCCGGGTCCCTGAGCTCCTGGGGGCCCATGACCACCCAAAAAAGTGGTGTACTGTCTCCTGTCTGCACTTCCGCCATGATTTGCAAAAAATCACAGTTTTTTATGGCAATTTTGCACAAATCAGGACATCATGACATTATCTGTCCTGTACTATGAACGCCAGGCTAGTGCTGCCATAGTTAAAGAGGGGGGGGGGGCAGGCTTTGTAAACAGCCCGGGGCCTATGGTAAAGTTAATCCGCGCTTGCCAACACCGAATCAGGATTCTAAGATTAAAATAATTGTTCCTCTAAAAAAATGTTATTGATTCCTTTTAAGTTTTGTCAGTAATAAAGAATGGCTAATTTCATAGTATTGTAGAATTTAAGAATTTAGAAAGTTGTGGTGCTTTGGAATTGTTGGTTTTGCTTTTTGTTTACTGTTCGTGTTACATAAAGTTTATGGGTCGATTATTTTAAGTTTGATAGTAAACGTTATCATTTACAGTATATCACACAACCTGTCGTGTTCTCATACTTATCACCTACCAAATTGAATGGATGTTTTCTTCAAATAGAAGCAATTGTTTCTCCAAAGTCTTCCTACACTTATCATGCAGGATCCTCGCCACACGATCTGTGCTCTAGAAGCCTACGCCTTCCTTAATCTAATCTGGTTTGTGGTTTCCTTCTATTGTTGTCCTCAAGAAACAGTACTACTCCTACCCTGACAATACTACTAAAATCACATGGGCAGATAGATCACTCTCCCTCTTTCACAATATCTCTAAACAAATAAAACATGATGCAGCATGAGGGAGGGATGTGTGCTCTAAACAGTGGAGATTGCCATTGATAAGAACCAAAGAAACGTTATATGAAAACAAAACACTGTGAAAATATCAAACCTTTAAGAAAACCTTTAAGCTTCAAGACTTCTGTTGTGTTTTGGAGTTCCAAAAAATGGTTCCTGGAATCCCCCTGGTTGGGTGAAGAATGATTACACAGAGCTTCTCTTAGGGATATAAATGTGCCCTGCCTGCTTTCATTCCTCTGAAAAAAACATAAAGGTTACATATCTGTTAATGATGATCACTGAAAAGTGAAGGCATTCTGTTCTGCTTCTAAACCCAGGGGCTGTTTGTGATGGAGTGGAGGCCCAGTGGGACAGCCGGATTGATTATGTCGTATTATGTTGGTAGGATTCCCTTCCTGCGTACACATGTTCTGGGGGTGCCCTTAATGGTAAAGAGCAATTAATCAACCAGAAACAGAGGTAACTCAAAAACAGTAAATTATGGCACTGGTTACATAGGTGAAGATGAATGGGCACTACCACTTTATGTTGACAGTATTTACATATTAAACAGAGCCAACTTAGGGAAAAAACATCAAGTATTGTGCTGTATAAAAGGGGTTCTCCATACAATTTAGGGATGTGGTTTTGGCATAAAATTTTCTAATTTCCAAATCAGGAATGCTTAGAGACTTGTTAGTGACCTGAGGATAAAATTAATAAGAATCAACACATGGAAAATACCTGGTGCCACATAATAATTGGCTATATCTGGAAACAAGCAGCACATACATGAAAATGAAACATGCTGTATACTACAGCAGAATAGAACTAAGCTAGACATGAAGTTTAAAATAATTAGTACAGTGTTTATATATACTTTTTTACTATACTAATATATACTAATATATATACTAATATACTAATATATACTAATATATACTAATTTTACTTTTATATGTCACAAAATTTATATATTCCAAATGAATTTGCGTGACAACATACAGCCATCTGCCATAGGCCAACTCTAAGTCAGGCATGGGGAGCTTTCAGCCCAGCAGCTATTGCAATACTGCAATATTTTGGCTGTACAGGCATAATGGCATATGTAGTTTTGCAACAGCTGGTCTAAGTAAACAAGTATGATGTATAAGAAATTCTTTACATTTTTCTGTCAGATACATTATGTTGTATATTGTAACCTGATACTTAAAGGAAACCTGTCACCCTGGGACCTAGGGCAAAGCCTTCCTGACCCCCTGGTGGAGCCCCCGATACTTACCCCCTCCTGCTGCTCCAGCTCACGAAGCCAGTGCCGCTGCAGAGAAATCAATGCTGCTCCACTGATTTCCTTTGGAAGTTGGACTCATCTCTTCTCATTTACAAATTGAGCAAGCAGACCACCAGGCGGAGATTTCTCTGTAGCAGGACTTGATTAGGGAGCAGAAGGAGGGGGTAAGTGTCGGGGGCTCTACCAGGAGTTTTGGGTGGGCTCTGCCCTGGGTGCCAGGGTGACAGGCTCCGTTTAAGAGTATGTTCGCACACAGTAAAATAAAAGGAAAATACAGCCGTAAAAAAAGGAAAGAAATGTGGATGTACTATATTAACATCTATGGGAAAACAGCCATCTGTGCACAAAAATAAGCTTGTCTTCACAATGTCTGCACAGGCAGACCTTTTACTGTAGCCTGTAATGTAACACATTATAATATAAGAAAAGCATCTGTATTTTTCCTTATTTCACAACTGTATTTTGCTGTCATTTTACTGTGTGTGAACATCATATCAAATTCTATATATTTTATATCTATGTGGAAAGAAAATTTTTCAGCAATTAATTAATTTTGTCATCAACCATAGATTCTAGACAGGTGCACCTACTAAGATTACAACAATAAGCTTCTTCTTTGCTACCTGATTATTAACTACTCAGGGTCCTATGGTATAAGCAAATACTCCTATTACTAACATCTAGCTGAATTATTGAGACAGATTGTCTGGTATGCAATAGCACCATTTCATGCATGTGCCAAACTCCTAGAATCTGGACGGATATATATACAGTGACAGATGAGTATGATCAAGGCCGTATTTACCACTAAGCACCCGTGGTCCGGTGCCTAGGGCAGCACCTTGCAGGGGGGCAGCACCAGGGAGCAGGGGACAGAAAAAACAAATTTTTTGGGTTTTATTTTTTTAGTTTCCCTCCTCCCCTCCTTCTGCCAGTAAATCACCTGCTGCATACAGTATGGCAGCAGGTGATGGAATAACAGCAGAATGTGTGCAGCTCTACATCTAGTGGTAGGGGACAATGGGGTTAGAGACAGGCGACGGGCCTCTTGATGCCTTGCCTGCCCATTTACAAGTGAGGGCAGAGGAAGTGAACATAGGTGACGTGGGCAGGTAACGTTCTTCATGTCCTGCATGCAGCTGCTCTGCAACGGATGGTAAAGGTAGGGGACAATGGAAGGGAGCTAAAAAAGATCACAGCTGCATGCCCTGGTGTTCTGTTCAGCGCACATGGTTCCAAACAAAAACTTTGCTAGGTCTTACTTTTCGGGGAGGCCTTCTATTTAGCAATTCAGTAGGTCTTATTTTCAGGGCATGTCTTACTTTCAGAGAAACAGGGTATGTGTATGGAGCTCATCTCATGCAATGAGATGAAGATCACAGGGAGCCAGGGAGAGAAGTGCTCAAGCATATGTTTCTCCCAGCTACATCTAGAGATAAGTGGTGTTCTGAACACTAAGGAGGGGATTTATCAAACTGATGTAAAGTAGAATTGTCTTAGTTGCCCCTAGCAACCAATCACATTCCACCTTTCATTTCTCACAGATTCTTTAGAAAATGAAAGGTGGAATCTGATTGGTTGCTAGGGACAATTCTACTTTAAACCAGTTTGATTAATCTCCCCCTTAGACCCCTACTGATAAAAACTTTGAACATGTCTCTGTGACAAGTTCTTTTTTTAATTAACAAATAAAAACTAGAAGGCAAAATCTTTTTAAAAGAATCTAAGCTATGTGAAGTATGGCATCTAGAATTCAGACTCTGGCTATGTTCACCCACAGTATTTTTGCTATTCTGATCAGTATTTTGCAGCCAAAACCAGGAGTGGATTAAAAACTCAGAAAGGCTATGCTCACACATTGTTGAAATTGAGTCATTTAATGCCGTTAATTTAAAACAACGGCGGTTGTTTTGAAAATAACATCCGTTATTTGCCATTAAATTACTCAATTTCAACAGTGTGTGAACATAACCTTTCTGTGTTTTTAATCCACTCCTGGTTTTGGTTGCAAAATACTGACCACAATACTGAGCAAAAATACTGTGTGTGAACATAGGGGGAGATTTATCAAACATGGTGCAAAGAGAAACTGTCTCAGTTGCCCCTAGCAACCAGATTCCACCTTTCATTTTCCAAGGAGTCTGTGAGGAATGAAAGCTGAAATCTGATAGGTTGCTAGGGGCAACTGAGCCAGTTTCCCTTTACACCATGTTTGATAAATCTCACCCATAGCCCCTGGATTTACAGTATAAAAGAAAGTACCCAATCGCTGCCAGGAACCAGATGTAAAATGCTTGGAAAAAAATAAAACACAAAGTATATATTTGATAGTATAATTATACACTGACAATGTTCTGTTTTTTTTTACCCTAAATGGGTTATCTAGAATTATAAAAACACAGCTACTTTCTTTCAAAAACAGTACCACACCTGTCTTCAGGTTGTGTATGGTAGTTCTGTTTACTTCAAGGAAACTGAGCTGCAATACTACACATAAACTGAGGACAAGAATGGCACTGTTTCAGGAGTAATGCTATTTCTTGAAGAAAGCAGCTATATCTTCCTAATCATGGACAACTCTTTAAACCACTGTATTAAAACCATTAGTTCTTATCACCAGTATGTGCACCTCCTCCAATATGCTGCATTTCTCTCAGGTTAGGTATAATATTCAGTTTACCTGTCCCTCTTCTGTTTTGCAGAGTGATGTATCTATACAGTGTGACGCAGCATCAGATGAGCACAGAAGTAGAGTATTGCCAGAGCACACTAGTTTCAATCCAGACTGGTTAACCTGAATCTCCATGGCACAGAGAAGGCAGCACACTGTGAAAGAAAACACTAGTCATTCCATACATCTCAACATGCACGTGACCAGAATTTAGCTTTATATGTACTCACAGTTTCCAAACAATAGACATGGCAGGTGCCACTTTATGTTCATCTTGCCGGCTGCAGCATGTGTGTGTAAAAGACATGCACTGTCAAACCTCTTTGCAACCCAAAGGCTGGGATTTCCTATGTCGTCATGAGATGTGTAGGTGGGGAAATCCATTTATGATTTATAAGACGAAGATCGAAAGAAAGGAGAACTGTATACTCTGAGCCCGTGTCTGTGTGTCTGGCTTCTAACAAACTCATTGATATTTTAGGGGAATTTCCTACTTGCTGTTCTCCTAGATTTTTTTTTTTTTGTTCATGGAAAGTATCACAAACAAATTGACACTTAACTGCAATGGTTCTTTTGTTTTATACAAAATATGTTTTGGGAGGTTGAAGAGGGAGAAGGAAGAGTCATTGTGAGCCAGATCACTCATGCGTTCCCAACTTTTTCAGAAATTATTTTACATTATGAAAACCATTTAAATATATAATATTATATAGAAGAAACAGGGCTGAAATAAAATAGAGGGAGGAGAGACCAATCAGAACTCAGGTTTAATATCTTGAAAAGCTCTGGGCAATGATTGGTTGCTGTGGACCAAACCAGTTTTCATTTATTCTCCCCAATGTCTCCTTCCTAGAATAAACCCATGGGGATATTAATGCTGAAATTATCAAAAGGCAACAACAAAAAAGCTTAGCTGGTTACTAACAAACCTGGTCGTCTTCTGAAGCACAGATATCAACCTGGGAAAGACCTTCAAAGATGGGAGTGGCGTATTTGAGGGATGTAGTTCTTATAATATTGAAGGGGTGAAACCTGATCATGTTCAGTGGAAGGATCAGGAAACAGATATTGAACGTGACATCAGTGGAAGAAATCACAAGCAAAGTGGTCATGTGGCTGAGCCTGAGAACACAAGAGGAGCTAGCAATAAATAATGAAAGTGTATATAGAACATACAACACCCACAGAAGTCAATGCAATGCTAGTTTATTGAAAAGTCACTGACAACCCCTTTACATAGATATATAGCACAGTTGGTGGGTGATGCGTATATTCTATACATATGCATTTATGCTATTTTGTTCTAAGTACTTGTCGCCTGCTCGCTTAAACCTTTTTTTCTCCAGGCGGAGGCAGTGCCCCCTTGTCCTTTAAAGGGAATTTTACCTGGAACATCTTTTCCCCATAATTCTTGTAGGGGCCATTTATATATTTATATAAATTAATCACATCTCCCCTGAAATGTCTCTTCTCAAGATTAAACACATGTAATTCTTTTACTCTATCATCATAACTAAATGCCCTATTCCACGGAACGATTATCGGGCGATAATCGTCCCATGGAATAGAAGGCAACGATCAGCCGATATCGTTCATGTCGGCCGATCATTGCAGTCGTTTGCTTTTCAACATGTTGAAAAACAAATGACTAATACAGCAACGATATGCTGCCATCTCTTCGCGGAACAGGAGGGGCAGCAGCTATGGGCTGCCCGGACGATCTAGCGATCACCCAGTTTCTCTGGATTTTCTGCAATTAATACAGCCCAAACCACTTTGCATCCAGATTCTGTACAAACTGTGTTTTGAAGCTTTCGGCGATGAGAGGTGTGCTACATATTTTTGGATTTGATCGGACTTGTCTTTTTTACATTTAAAGCCTAAAATTCCTCATAGAAATGAGCACAGCACTAACCAGCCAATTACACCACACATGCATCTAGCTGAAATGCAGGTACTTTACTCAATGCCTCACAACATCAAAGCAGTCACATATTCAATTTTGGACAATAGAAGATGGCAGGTCCTTACGATTTTGCCTCACTGACATAAATACAGATTACCACAAGATTGTCATGGTAACCAAGAAATTTTCTTTACCATTATAAGGCCGTTATGGCCTTATAATGTCACTGTCAGTGATGTAACTGTTAAGGGCCAGAATCAAAGTTGCTCTTAAAGGGACAGTACTGAATTTGTTGAATTTTATTGTTTTCACCCACCCCTCCCTTGTGAAAAAAAAGTGTTTCTGGTCTGAGTACCCCTTCACAATAGTGTGTTATATGTGCATTCATACAGTACGTCTGTATTACAGACTTAAAATGTCACTGCCGTTACAAAAAACTTTTGATGTGTCATACCGATCGAGAGAACAAGCGAGGAGAAGAGGCGCTGCAGTGTATCCACTATCCACTAGAAAATAAAGTTAGAAAATAGTCAGGCTTATAATGGAGCTCGATGGAGCCTGGCTCTTTTTTCTAACTCAGAGCTCATTCTCCTGATCGGTACAGGTCTGAACACTCAGACTGATCAAAGCTTTTGACATGTAATAGAGACATATAAATGTGCATATAACACACTGTTGTGAAACCAGCCCTAAAGGAGTACTCTGGCTAGGGCCCTTTTTTTGACAATTACCGGGAAGGGGTGGGTGAAAACAATAAAATCCACTTACCACCCCGGCTTCAGCACTGCTGTGTGCATCCAGCTGCTCCAGTCCCTGTTTTTCGGCCCTTTCCTGGTCTGAGATGGGATTTGAGACATGACATTTCAGGCCCACTCACCACTTAGCAGTACAGGTGGGACACCGCTACAGCCTCTGAATGGCTCAGCAGGACTGTCCACATCACGTCTCAAGTCCTGTCTCAGACCAGGATGTCACAGGTTTTTGTAATGACAGTGACACTTTAAGTAATAGACTAATGACCCGAGATGACAGCTGACATGTCAATAAGAGCCTGAACAGACCAAAGCAACCACAGGCAAATCAGGGAAATATAGGTGTATCTGCCCAAGACTATTCTAGCAGCAGACTGCTTCCTATACAGATGTAGTAAGCTGTGGTGTTGTGTGATACTGTTGTTGCCAATTATGCAAGGTGCAAATGTTCAGACTTGCAGAAGTGAAAATCTGGTCCTTCAGCTCCCCAGTAGTGTTGATCGAACTGTTCGAAAAAAAAGTTATGTTTGAGTCAAACATCTAAATTTTCTCGAACTCGAATCAAATATTTTACTGTTCGTTTGAGTTAGCGTTCGAGTTAGCGTTCGAGCGCCTTTTTTGCCAGCCAATCAGTGCAGAGCAGAAACGTCAATGCTGAGGTGTAGGGGTCTCATTGGCTGCTAAAATCACATGACCATGTCACATAAAATTCACTGTGCCGCGTTCTAGGCGCCATTTTCTCCCCTTCAGCGTGTTGTGTGGACGGCAGTCTCAGCGTACTATCGTCTGCCTGCTGTGTTCTGGATGCCATTGTCTCCTTACTCACTCACTGTGCTGTACAGACTGCTATCGCAGTGTATCATTTTCCTGCATGCAGACATTTCTATTAGTCCCTATGCTACTTTCTGGACACCATTGTCTCCTCACTCACTCACTGGGCTGTACATACTGCTATCGCAGTGTATCATTTCCCTGCATGCAGACATTTCTATTAGTCCCTATGCAACTTTCTGGACGCTATTGTCTCCTTACTCACTTTTCTGTACAGACAGCTATCACACAGATAGGCAGTGAGATTAGTGATATTACAGAGATAGGCATTAAGATTAGAGAGATTAATGGGGTGTTCATCAAGGTTACACTAGCATATTTGCAACAAGCATTTTTCTGTCCATAGACACCATTGCAGCCTCAGCAATACGTATCTTTGGGATTGCAGGCTACATATTGGATTTGCCAATTTATACATAGTGCCTAAAAGTGTATTTTGGTCTGCTCACATCTGTTATACATTACTTAAACGTGCATCTCATTTGTGTACGTGCATTTGATTAGTTAATACAGCTGTATTCCTATAAGCCAAAAAACGTCCTCAGTCCGTCAGGAAAAATTCTAAATAGTAGACATTTGATCACATACAGTGATCAAACATACATCTCGTTTGTGTATGTGCATTTCTTGAGTTATTATAGCTGTATTCCTATAAGCTAAAAAACGTCCTCTGTCAGGAAAAATACGAAATAGTAGACCTCTGTTATACAGTGATTAAACATGCATTTCGTTTGTGTACGTGTATTTCTTGAGTTAGTACAGCTGTATTCCTATAAGCTAAAAAACATCCTCTCTCCATCAGGAAAAATACGAAATAGTAGACATCTGTTAAACAATAATTAAACGTACAATACATCTCATTTGTGTACGTGTATTTCTTGAGTTATTACAGCTGTATTCCTATAAGCTAAAAAACGTCCTCTGTCCGTCAGGAAAAATAAAAAATAGTGGACATCTGTTAAACAATGATTAAACTTACATCTCCTTTGTGTATGTGCATTTCTTGAATTATGACAGCTGTATTCCTATCAG
Source organism: Dendropsophus ebraccatus (assembly GCF_027789765.1). Taxonomy (NCBI): domain Eukaryota; kingdom Metazoa; phylum Chordata; class Amphibia; order Anura; family Hylidae; genus Dendropsophus; species Dendropsophus ebraccatus. The sequence continues at coordinate 93,089,037 of NC_091455.1, forward strand.
CTGACATACGTTCTTTATCCGTCTTAAAAAATACGGAATACTTCACATCTGTTATACCCAGTAATTAATTGTACATCTGGTTTGTGTAGGTGGATTTATCAAGAGTGGGTAGATCTGTTAATTCTTTTTTTTTGTCCTATAAAGGGCTCCAATATTTCACTCTTTAAACAAAACCAAAAATGGTATGAGGGGAAAGATGTTAAAAAGAACCCCCCATCAAACAGATGTATTTTATAATTGTTGATTTTTTTAAAATATATTTAATAAAGAACAATCATTTTCTTATATTTGTTCTTGCATCTATCTGTTGGATGGGGGGTTCTTTTTAACATCTTTCCCCTCATACCAAGTTTGGTTTTAATTTTTTTTTTAATCTTCTATCTAAGATTTCATATCTATCTTGTGAACATGGTGAGAACCAGAGGTGATAGGCAAGCAATTTCAGGTGTTGGAAGGGGAAATAGAGGTTGTGCACAAGGTAGTGCTTTCCCCACGTTCTGGCCCTGGCATGTTCCCAGTATCAGATGCCTAGCAACATGGCCCAGCATGTTGCAGAAAATATCTCAAGCCCGTTGGCTGCTTCTGTGTCCACCAAGGTCCATATGACTACAGACATCTGCTTCCAGTGCTCTGGCCAACATAAAAGCGAGAACATCGTCAGTAGCTGGACTGTCGGGCCTGTCCTCTCTTGCTAGGTTTCCTGTGCGCCCTAATAATGAACAGCGTTGTCACACTGTTCTTCAGTGGTTATCGACCCCTGAATCAAGCGCTTTGACCTCCTCTTCCTCTCCGTCTTGGCCACAAATGTCATCATCATCATCATCCGCAGTACAAATGAAAGCAAACATGGGTAGAATGTCCCTACCTAGGCTTCATTTTGGTGCGAGTCTGTCAGGCAGCTGCACGACCTTTGCCGATCATCTCCTGAAGACACCGGCTGCCTCCCCCTCCTGTCTGCATTTCCATCCTCGCCTCATCTAACCCACTAAACCCGAGTAAATAAAATGGCCTCAGGTGTGATGGTTTCTGACGTCATTTCAATTTTCAACGCAATGAAAGTGCGGAAAGCCTGCTCTCTTAAGGTGGCCAAGAAGCACGTGAAGGCTGTAATTTTTTGCCTTAGCCCTGACAAGAAGACAATTATTCCAGAAGAAGGAAAATAAATCTTATTTCACATTTTATATCGAGAAACAGATTGCAGAACTCAGGGAGACCAGCCAAACGACAACACTGCCGGCTGCTAGTGAAAGCGCTCAATGCAGTGAAGTCCTAGGTGCATTGCCCCCTGGGAAACATGAATATGCAAAAGAGGAGCCAGTGAAGCCTCATTGAAGAGTCTCAAAACACAGGACTAGCCAGATATCACTCCAGGAAGGACCCTTGTCATTACATTGACTTACAGGGCCACTTAATATGGTGGATTTGGTGGTTTCCTAACAGGAGCTGTCCCTTGGCTGGGTCCTTCCCGGAGGGATATCTGGCTAGTCCTGTGTTTTGAGACTCTTCAATGAGGCTCCACGGGATCGTCTTTTGCATATTCACATTTTATATAGAAAAAAGTAGAGTTTGTTTATTTGTTTGTTGGTATAGTTACATACAGTTTTGTGTTATTAGTTATAGTTTACAGTTTTATAAAGTTTTTTTTTTTGCAAATGTGCAATATGCATGAATAATGCAATAAGGCCATATAACAGTTTTTGACACAAAAAAAACTAAAAATTGAGTTTTCATTTTTCATTTGTTTAAGAACAACCATGTTCACATACAGTATAAATCTATGTTCACACAACGTATCTTTTCGTAAAAGTACGTGCAATCTGCAAAAATAAGTGCAATCTGCAACAACGGCCGTACTTTTTACAAAAAGATATGTTGACTTGTATTCTATGGAATCACAGCCGGAGCGTATACACATAGTATACACTCCGGCCAGGATCTCTCGCGGCGCCGTAGAAAACTGAACAGCGATAGCAGAAAACCCTGTCAGTGCACACTATGGAGCGAGCAGCTCCAGCCGCTCGCTCCATCATGTGCAATGGGGAGTTCTGATGCGCGCCGCATCAGAACTCTGCGGCTGCAAATATCATCCGTCCGATACTGCAGTACCGGCCCAGATGATCTTTTCAGAGACCGTCTTTCCAAGACCCGGCCGGGTTACGGAGTGGCCAGTCTCTTACGCAGTGTGAACATAACCTAATAATGCAAAAGAAATTCAAATAAAACGCTTAAATTAGTTAAAAATCCAGAGTTTATTAGGCCCGGTCAAAAAATTTTGACCGGAACATTATATGTGTATAGTAGAACCGAACAAAACAGCAGGGATAAGGACCGCTGTACCCTTGCTGAGAAACTTGGTGGCAACACTGTCATCTGTGTGGAAGGAGTACCTGTGTGCAGGGCCGTATTTACCACTAGGCACCCGTGGTCCGGTGCCTAGGGCAGCACCTTGCAGGGGGGCAGCACCAGGGAGCAGGGGGACAGAAAAAACGAATTTTTTTGTTTTTATTTTTTTAGTTTCCCTCCTCCTCTTCAAACTTGCCAGTAAATCTGCTGTCTTTTCCAGGGGGGTGGGGGTATGGTGGTTTTGGTCAGGTCTGGTATCGCCAAGAGGTGCGTGAAGATGGGGCATCTTCAGGTTTAGTGCCTAGGGCAGCAGCAGCTGTTAATACAGCCCTGCCTGTGTGAAGACCTCATTGCCTCCACTCCCAGTGTCTGTGCCACTTCTTAAAGGGGCTTCTATGTTATCACCCCCCAACAATGTCTTCTCTGTTACCCTCAAACCTACACCCCCTCTCGATCAGGAAGTCATTCATCCTACAGGCAGGCTTCAAGCCGTTTCTCCAGCAGGCATAAATGTCCCCGTAGTACGTTTGTTTTCCCAACAAAAGAAGCTTTCCCATTCTAGTTTCGAACTTGTCCCCTTTGCCTCTTCATTGTTCACTTGCCTTCCAAGTTGAGTTATTTTGCCAAATGCAACCTGGCATCCTACCCATTCTCCTTACTGCTCAATAGCTCCAAAACTGGGCTCTGTAGATGAGAATCCTTTAATCTAGGTGTTAATTATGATGATGGCATCGTTGTAACGGGATCTGGGCAAAGTTAGGGCAGAGGAGTTGGTCATATTTTTCTTGAGGGGACAAAAAGCCCATTTTGGTCAGTTTATATTGCTGAATAATTTTTTGAAAAATCAATCTCAACATTTGTTAGATGTATTGATGTTTCGTACAGAGGAGTTCCCAAGTATTTTTCTCCCATAGATTATAATAAGATTCCTTATTTGTACGAATATCAGGAGCTATTCTATTCAAATTATCGAATATTTCACTATTCACCCATCTCTTTCATTCTTAAAGCCAAATTTCAGGCTAAAAGTTTTTCCATGTTTCCAGTTTACTCTTCTGGATGATAATTATAGTTTCTCCTACTACATGTAGGTGTCAAAATTAACCCAAACATATCCCATTGACTTTACTATGGTTCGAGTTTGAGTTTGAGTGGAACTTTAAACCGAACTTCACTACTGTTCGAGGTTCACCTCGAACTCGAACATTTTACTGTTTGCTCATCACTAGTCCCCAGCAGGCCCCCATTTGGGATGGGATCCCAGGGTAATTGCAGAGTGCCATCTCCACCCAACAGCATCCCTGATTCTGTCTGTCTTCTCTGTATCATGTAAATTGTCACCCAAAAAAGATAAGCAGGCATTTGTTTCTGTTTTAGATAACATATAACAGTTACACTTGGGATCATTTTCAAAGGTGTTTTCTTTAGTAGCTTATATCTGTCATAAAGTGGTTTTCCTGTTACATTTTATAAAGCATTCCATGAGGTGGCAGTATGTTCTTATTTATAACATTTGTCTATATTCTAGCAAATGAATTTGTCCACAACAGCTTCTACAAATTCACATGATCCACCTCAAATTGATCTATACATCAGTTATGATGTGGAATATTAAAACTGTATTTATTTATTCAGCATAAAGAAAAAAGAAAAAAAAACCTTAGCAAAACCAGCAATAGTGACCAAGATAATAGTGACCAATAGCAATAATAAAGCTAAGCTGACCCTTTTTGTTTTGCCATGTGTTATTTGTTCTTGTCATGGAATGCAAACTGGTGCTACAGTGCATCTATTTGCACTACTTTTCTTCATTTCCATATTGTTTTTTTTATGCAATCTGTCACATTTAAGGATGATGAGATATTATAAGCAACATATACTAAAATGATAACTTTCTCTAATGTATTTCATAGGTATTTTATATGTCTGCTCTATGTTTTAAGTGTGTGTTTAAGTGTGGTATGCAAACATGTACTATGCAATACCTTGTAAAAGGTTTAGTAACAGCCATAGCACTGATGAATATGAAATAAAAATGTTCTGTAACTGCAACACAACCTATGCGGTATATGTCATACAGTGTATGGAATGCAACTTACTTTATGTAGGATGCACCACCAGGAAAGTTAAAACGAGATTGTCAGAGCATGTGTATGACATTATTCACACTAGCACCAGGAGCCCATCCGGAGCCTCAGGGGAACAGGCAGAACAGGGGAACAGGGGAACAGGCAGTCTCCGTATCTAGATAATAGACAGAGTGAGAGTGCCACCTAGAGGCGGGGATAGGTGACACATACTACAGGAGCGTGAAGCCCTGTGGATTTTTCAACTTCAGACAAGCTATACAAATGAATTCCTACAGCAATTGATAGCTCACACCAAAGTATATTAAACAATTTAAACTTTATTGAAAATTCATATAGCATGCATAAAAATTCATATCTTTAAAAATCAAAGCAGTTGTAATCACAGATTTGCACAGATGGCATAGGTGTGCCACAGAGATGACCGGAACATGATTGAATAAATAAGGAACCACAATGTAGTTAATATAGCCGCCAATAGGAACTTGGTAAGGTGCACAGTGCTGCAGGATGAAGTGTCCTATATAAAAGACGGTATTACAGCAGCATGATATATACTAAAGTGCACAGTGCTAAAAGGGTAATGTACACAAAGTCTCAAGTGGACTGGCAGCTAGAGGGATAGTAAACACATGAAAAAATTGGAACAGTGCCTGGCCAGCTTCCAAACTAATAACATGCAAAAGTGTAGAGTATACCTCGGATCCGGTGACTGCGTGGTCCTCCTCCTCCCCCAACGCACGTTTTGCGTTCGCTTGATCACTAACTAAACTCACTAAAGTGCAAAATTGCAGATTTTTGGTCACAAAAAATGCAGAATAATTGCAATAAAAAGTGATCAAAAAGTCATTATATGCAGGCAAAGTACTGATAGAAAAAACAGATCATGGCGTAAAAATTGACACCTCACACAGCCTCATACAACAAAAAATAAAAGTGTTATAAGGATGGGAATAGGGCAATTTGAAGAACTTTTAGATTTGTTTTGTTTTTTAAGTTTTTTTTTTTTTTTTTTAAAGCCATCAAATAAAATAAAAGTTAAATAAGTTACATATCGCTGTAATCGCACCGACTTGAGGAACAGAAATAACATGTCAGTTATTGGTGCAAACACAAAACCCTTCAAAATAAAAAGAATTGCACTTTTTTCAATTTCAGTGCGCAAATAATTTTTTTCTGGTTTCACAGTATATTTTATGGAAAAATTGCAAAGTATAATTGGTGTCGCAAAAAATAAGGGCTCGTGTGGGTCTGTAGGTGAAAAAATGCAAGTGCTATGGCCTTTCAAACAACAAATGTTTCCCTGTCTATGTTCCAATACTCACAACCGAGTGGGACTTAAGGGGTTATTTATCAGGGTGGTGTGGTGCTCTCCCCATCATGGAGGCACCCCATTGGCAACAGGCTAGAGATATCTGGCTATCCCGTGTTTTGAGACTCGTAACTGAGGCTCCACGGACTCTTGTTTTGCACTTTCAAACAACAAGGAAGACAAAATGAAAGCACATACAGTATATGAAAATTGGCACAATTAATCAAACATTTCTTTTTTTTTCAAATGTAGACCAGGGTTATATATCCTTGCAATGCCCCTGCTGAGTCAGAGGTGGTGCAACAGAAGTTCTAAAGTTTGTTATGGGTCCAACCATTTATAAACTGTGTGGGGGCCATACCATTACTTCCAGGACTTCATGCGGCACAATTATTAAAGACGCGCCCCTGACCTACATCATGGAGAAGGAACAGATTTGTGCCTTTGCTAGGGCATAGGCCAGGTGTAAGCCTTGCTTGCTTGATGGGCAGTCAGGTGTGGTGCAGCAAAGCAGGGAGAAGATGTGGCCTCCTCCTGTCCCTAATTTAACATGGTTTACTGTTAACACAACAGAAGTATGTTGGGAGCGGGCCCTGGCCGGCGGCTCCACTACAACCAACAATCACAGAGTTGCATGCAGTCCTCAAAGATAAAGTGACATCACTCCTTTCGTCCGATTCGGCTGCCTGTGTCAGAGAACATCTTTGATGAGGGGATGGAATCTAAGTGCCCTCTAGGTCTTAACCCTTTATTCCTCTCCAGGATGCGGAAGCTGGACTTCCAGCTAGAGAACACCAGGTCACTTCACAAGTGTGTTTCCAATGTGAGCAGCAGCTGGTTCCCAAAAAACAATAAAGTACTTTTATTCTAATGATTTTTGGTGTGGTTTGTGTTCCAAAGCAAACCTTTCCATGAGAAAGATGCTTAGACTCCAAAGTACCTATTTATTTTTAATTTGTCTTTTATATCAATGTCCTGTTTTTAACCCCTTAACGACGCATGACAGGTATGCGGCCGTTAAGGGGGATCAGTGAGGGCTCCCGGCGTGAGCCCTCTCTGCAGCCCGCAGTCCCCAGTTGCTATGTGCAGCCAGGGACCGCGGGTATTAGCCGCAGCGGCCGATCGCCGCGGCCGGCTCATTAACTATTCAAATGCAGCTGTCAAAGCTGACAGCTGCATTTGAATAGTGTATGTGGCCCCTGTCCCTGGTGTCTCGTGGGGGATCTCCCCCCTGCGATGCGATCGCGGAGGGGAGATCCGTAGTAATGAGCCGGCCAGGGCTCAGCGTCGGAATGACGCTGATCCCGGCTCGGCAATCCATTTAGATGGTCTGCAGCAGACCATTATAATAGAGCACCGATCTGATGGATCAGTGCTCTGTTATATACACAGCATTGATCTCAATGGGAGATGACTGCTGTGTATACAGAAGTCCCCCAGGGGCTTCTAATTACTGTTAGTGGAAAAAAATAAAGTGTTTTTATTAATAAATAGCCCCCTCCCCTAATAAAAGTCTAAATCACCCCTATTTTCCCATTTTATAAACAAATAAGTAAGTAAATAAATAAAAAAATAAACATATTTGGTATTGCCGCGTGCGCCATCACCCGAACTATTAAATGTGTACATTCCTGATCTTGCACAGTAAATGGCGTAAGCGCAAAAAACGGCCAAAGTGCAAAATTGCGCCTTTTTGTATAAATTAAATACAAAAAAATGTAAAAAAAAAAATGATCAAAAAGTCACATATAAGCAAACAAGGAACCAAAAGAAAGAAAAGATCGGGGCGCAAAAAATGACACCTCACACAGCCCCATAGACCAAACAAAAGCGTTATAAGGATGGGATTTTAAACACATTTAGTTTCTTTAAAAAGTAAAAAAATGTTAAAAGCCATCAAATAATATAAAAGTTATACCAGTTACATATCATTGTAATCATAACGACTTGAGGAACATAGATAACATGTCATTTTTACCATAGGGTGGACGGTGTAAATACAAAACCCCTCAAAATAAAAGGAATTGCACCTTTTTTTTAAATTTCACTGCACATATAATTTTTTTCTGCTTTTGCAGCATATTTTATAGAAAAATTTAGACTGTATTTGCAAAGTATAATTGGTGTCGCAAAAAATTAGGGCTCATGTGGTTCTGTAGGGGGAAATATGCAAGCGCAGTGGCCTTTGAAACATGAGGAGTAAAAAACGAAAGCGCAAAAATAAAAACTGGCTCCGTCCTTAAGGGGTTAAACTGGCTTTTAAAAAAAAGTTCAAAGTGTCACTGTTGTTTGGGAAAACTTTTGACGTGTTATGGAGACATATAGAAGAAAATAAGAGTTCCTAGAGCATCCATATTGAAGCAGACGTTAATTTTATTTACAATGTCAGGGTACAGGGGTGCAAGGTTTCGACCCAGGATAGGGTCTTTGTCAAGCATACAGATAGGTACACAGTGTGCACAAATGAAAACCCATAAACCAATGGGGAAGGGGCAAGAATTAGGGAAAGGGATGATGGGTATTGGTTGCCTGCGTAGAAAAGTTTGACAAGCTTTGCTCTAAACCAAGCAATACCTTATATTCTCTGATGTATCATGAAAACTCTTTAGTGACACTTGGTTCTATGAAAATAGCATCATTATTGTTTGACTTTCAAACATTAGAGAGCTGCATGACCTAAATGAGCACTGTTATTACCAATAAATAATATTAACCCCTTCCCGCAGATGGACGTAACGGCACGTCCAAATCTGCATACTGTTCCGTCAGATGGACGTGCCGGTACGTCACAGGGATGACACGGGCGCAGGAGCTGCGCCCGTGTCACCCGCTGCAACTGCCGAAATACGGTCCGAGCCTCGTCAGTTAACCCTATAGGTGCAATCGCAGCACCTATAGTGCTGCAAGAAGGGAGAATCCTCCCTTCGTCCCCCATCGGGGCTGTGTGGTGAGATCTATAAATGGCGATTGGCCAGCAGCCATACAAACCCCTGAACATGCTTATGTGCACCACAGCAGCAGAGTAAACTATGTAAACTTCTGGCCTAAGGCAAATATCATTTTATAAAAGGTCCTTCCCACTGGCACAAAATGAAATGCAGAAGCATGAGCAGCCTAATGAAACTCCTAAAGCAGATATTAAAATCAAAATTAACAGCCCACATAAGGCAAACATTAACTATATTTTTTATGTTTTTTTATTTTTTTATGTATCATGACAGGTACACAGCCCATTCAGGACCTGTCAAAAAATGGCCTTAACCCCTTCCCAACCAAGGATGTAACTGTACGTCCTCGGTCGGGTAGGGGTGTTCAGAGCTCTCTGAACCGCAGCGATCCCAGGTGCTATTAATAGCCCGGGACCACGGCTATTAGCTGAGGTGGTTCGATCGCCGTGCCCGCTAATGTGCTGTTTAGATGCAGCTGTCATGGCTGACAGCTGCATCTAAGCTGCTCTTTATGCCCCATCCCTGGTGTTTAGTGGGTAGATCTTCCCCCCCACGATGCGATGGCGGAGGGGTGATCGGTTTAACTTGACGACGCTGATCCCGGCTCGGTGTTCTATGTACGTGGTCTGCAGCAGACCGGACCAACAGAGTACAGATCTAATGGATCGGTGCTCTGTAATTTACGCAGCATTGATCTCAATGGGGGATCAATGCTGTGTATATATAAGTTACCCAGGGGACTTCTAATTACTGTGTAAAAAAAAAAAAATCATGGCGCAAAAAATGACACCTCAACCAACCCCATAGACCAAAGGATAAAACGTTATAAGCATGGTCAATTTTAAGGAGCATTTAGAATTTTAAAAAGGTTTTAATTTTTTAAAAGCCATCAAATACAATAAAAGTTACACAAGTTACATATCGTTATAATCGTACTGACTTGAGGAACATAGATAACATGTCAGTTTAACCATATGACCAACGGTGTAAACACAAAACACCCCACCAAGCCAAGGAATGTCTCCAATCAAGGAAACCACCCAAGCAAGGTATCCATCCACAGACAGCTGTTTCGGGGTATTTGCCCCTTTTGTATATTTAATTTCCCAGGGGGCAATGTTCTAGAATACATTGACATTAAGACACGTAATGGTGTCTCTGCGGTGTTCTGGTTGATCTTCCTGAGGTCGACCACCATCCTTTTGCATGCACTTACTAGGCATGTTCTCCCACTAGCCAGAAACCTACTTCACACTGATGAGGGGCAAATACCCCGAAACAGCTGTCTGTGGATGGATACTCTGCTTGGGTGGTTTCCTTGATTGAAGACATTCCTTGGTTTGGTTGTTCCTTCCCGGAGGAAGGTCTGGCTAGTTCACTGACATCGAGACACGTGATGGTGTCTCTGCAGTGTTCTTTTGCATATTTGATTTCCCAGGGGGCAATGTTCTAGAATACACTGATGTCAAGACACGTGATGGTGTCTCTGGGGTGTTCTGGTTGATCTCCCTGAGGTCAACCACCATCCTTTTGCATGCACTTACTAGGCATGTGCTCCCACTAGCCAGAAACCTACTCCACCCTGATGAGGGGCAAATACCCCGAAATGGCGGCCTGGAGGCTGAGGGCGGTCTGGGGGGAGCTGCAGGGGATCTTTCAGGGAGCTGCGACGGATCTGCCAGGGAGCTGCGGGGGATCTGCCAGGGAGCTGATGGCAGTCATCTAGGCAGGTGATGGGCCGAGCGGAGGGGCAGATGGTGGAGCAGGGGGGCGGCGCGCATGGTGCTGATTGAGATCTGAAGGGTGCCACCAGCGCGCCTAGCTGTCAGTGCCCTGTGTGGTCGCCCGGCCCGCCTGCCGCTAGAAACGGCCCTGTTTTCTCCCTATGTGGTTAACTCTCAGGACTGAAATTATGGAACCTGCCTAAGAACCCGATTGTCAGCAGGAAATCCTCAGCATTCTGCTCATCCCAGGTAACAAGGTCTGGGGCTTGTGTCACCCTTTGGGATGGGACTGGTCACAAGTGTTTGTAGTATACCAGAGCATGGTTCCTGTGGCTGGGCTGAGGATGGCACCTGTCTACAAGCAGTTTATTGTCTATTCTAGGAGGTAACATGTCTTATGTTCAACTGTTATTTGTATTTCTCTGTACCTGTAACTGGCAGGCAGAGAATGGGTTACATGCTTTACACTGCACACACCACACAACAGCGACACCTACTGTCCCTAGTGGGAACTGCTCTAGGTAGTGTAGAGATAGTGTATTAATCCCATAGGAAGTTGCTAGAAGGGGGAGGAGCAGTCTCCTCACAAGACCTAGCTGTGACAGGAAGTGTTGTTCAGTCCAGTTCAGTCCAGTCAGTGTGTACAGCCACTATACAGTGCAGCTAGTGGTTGTTCTGCAAGCAGGCCAGTCCAGCCTGCCTGTTACTAAAGAAGGGGAAGGAGATAAAGGAGGAGAGACTGAACCAGAGGAGAGTTCTTCGGAAGTATTTACAGAGATACAAGGTATTTCTCTAGTGGGAATCCTAAGGGCAGAAACCCCTAAGCCAAAGGACTTGAGCATACTGGGTAGCAGAGATAACTGAGGCCTCTGTACCCATCTTCCTGAAATTTGGGGGGTAAGATTGACTAGGACCCCTGGATCCTCTGGGACCCGAAAGTTGTGGCCTAAGGCCCGGCCCAGTAACAGAAGCAGGAAGCTCCCTAGCAGACTGAGAGGGATAACAGACTCAAGCGCCATTGGGGGAAGAGATCCACGGGGTCACAGCGCCCATCAGCATTCTACACACCACCAGACTCTCCATCAGTACAGTAACCCAGTCAAAGCCGCCAGTATTCACCACTGTATGCTAAAGGACTGTATAACACCTGCAAGTCTTACAGTAAAGGAGTTGTTGTTACACTGCCTCCCTCCTTGTCTCCCTGTTGTCTGGTCCACCTGCACCACACCACCATCAAGGGCCATATTACCAGGCAGCAGTATTTTGGGGTTGGCCCCGGGGGAACTACAAGTCCACACCACCGACCACCTTACACACGGGTGCAGCCCCCCTACAGAAACCGCTGCAGCAGCCACAGAAGAGAGAGAGATACCAGGGAAGCGCCAGAGAGTCCCCCTGTACCTGCAGAAGCCCTCGTGCCCACCTGTGACCGTGACAAGTTCCAGCCATCCTGCAGGTATAGCACACTCTCCCCCTGCAGCCCTCAGTGCGTCCCCTCACAGAGGAGCTCAGCGCCACGCTACCAGGAGAGACTACCAACACCATCATCCTCTCCTCATTCCCCTCACTCTCTTCCCGTTACCCCGGCTCGCTGCATAGTTCTCTTTTGGCGTCACGAACAGGATAGGCTGTGTGCCTGTCACAAAGTACCGACACCTCAGCTGTGAGAAAACTTCCCTCAAGTGTGTGCTAACCGCAAAAGAGGGGGAACCCTGCATCTCCATAGACTGTGAGTGTACATTATCTGCCTGAAAGCCTGCCATTAAACTGTTCTTGCATTGTAAGAGACTCTGTTCCAGCCCTGAAGGAGTTAAAGCACCGCAATTGTTTGCTGCGCCACAGCCTGAACCCGGAAGTGACAGTTGCCGCGCAGACGCTCCGTAACGGAGACTACCTCCATCTTAGGCTCCTGCTGCTGCCTAACCATCACAAAAAGTGAGTCTACATACTGTTCCTGTCAGCAATCGCTGTGGTGTGTGAGCGACTGTGCATTAGAGACTATCCGGTCAGCGTCAGTGATCCCGCTGTGTGTGCTCTTAAAGAGACAGTATCATATATCTGCAGAAGCACGGAAAAGGTGCTAAAATGTCCAGTTCTTCAAGTGACAGTGACTCTCCTGGGCCTAAAGCCACTACCGCTACAGGCCCAATGCCTCTCACTCTACCCTACTACATGGGGGCTCCCTGGCTGCCCCGTTACCGTGGAGACGCTAATACTCTTAGAGGATTCAGAGAACAAATGATGGCCACCTTCAGGATGTATCCTTTATCCCAAGAGCAGCAAGTAGAAATGTTGAAGGGACAATTAGAGGGACCTGCCCTTAAAGAGATAAAGTCATGGTCTCCTACTGAGAGGGAGACAGTAAAAGACATATTTGCTAAACTACAGTCTGAGTTTGAAGCACGCTCATTGTCAGAGTTACAGATGAGGTTCTTTGAGAGACGACAGAAACCTGGAGAATCACTCAGAGACTATGCTTATTCTCTCCAAGAATCTATGGGAGCCATTATCCAAGCAGAACCCTCTGGGGAGGCTCATGCAGACAGAACTTTGTTAGAGCGCTTCATTGAGGGAGCCTACTCCGAACACATCCAAGGCCAACTGAGAATGCTTGCTGAGCAGCACCCTACTCTCCCTTTCCAGGAATTCAGAAGAATGGCTGTTCGAGTGCTAGAGAGGGGGCGACATCAAGAGCCTTCCAACCTGGCAGGCCATCCAGCTGCTGCCATGAGACCTGCTGTTCCTGTCTCTTTGCTTCCTTCCACAGGTGCTCCACCCGTGATCCAGGCTGCGCAAGCCCCTGCATCTGATGCCGTTTCCCGGTTGCAGGAGCAACTGACTTCCTTGGCCAAGACTGTTGAGACTCTATGCAGACGTCTAGATGACCTCGCTACTCACCCTCAGCCGTCCAGTGTTCCTGAGACCCATGTCAGGAGTTTCCCAGATGCATCACCTCCTGTCTACAAGGGTCCACCTGCAAGGACTGCACCAGATAAGGCAAGTCGTCCCAGGCCTATTTGTCGTTATTGCCACAAATATGGACACTCTGCTGACACCTGCTTTCAGTTAAACTACACATCCCCGAGGGCGAGGACCGCCCCTCGGGATCAGCAGATCAAGGTCCACCTCGAGAACCGCTCTGGGGCCCTAGGTACATCTCATCCTGCCCGAGAGTAACTATCTATCTAAATGGGGTACCCTTTGAGGCTCTTATTGATACTGGGTCTCAAGTGACTACTTTTCAGAAAAGTGCATATGAACAGTACTGGGACGTGTGTGACTTAATTCATCCCCCTGAACCCTGGCTCAATGTTATTGGCAGTTCTGGTCACCATATTCCCCATCAAGGCTACTGGGAACCTACCATTCAGGTTAATCATCTCATGTTACCCAGGCAAGGTGTTATTGTGACTTCAGTTGAGGATCATGAGTTTCCACCTGTTGTGTTGGGGATGAATGTAATGAAAAATTGTTTTGGGGAAATTCTCGAGTTGTTGCATGCATCTCTGTCCACAGCTCCACCACCTACCCAGAAGGGAATTCAGAGCGCCATCAAGAATATCAGCGCACAACAGAAGTTCAGCAGTGGATCTGGAGACATCTGCAGAGTACGTATTTGTGATTCCAAACCTGTACTTTTACAACCTAATGCAGAAACTGTACTTTGGTGCCGCGCACGCCCTGGTGTTGGAGGAGAGGACTATCAAGCTCTCTTAGAACCCATTGACATCAAGGAGCGAGCGCTAGTGAAGGCCGCCAGAAGCCTAGTTACTGTGTCTCAAGGGCGAGTGCCAGTTCGTCTAGTCAATGTTGGTGACAGTCCAGCTACTCTTCCCAAGTTCTACGCTGTTGCAAAGCTCTCCCAAGTCACATTTGAAGACATTGTCAGTAGTAAAGCAGCAACCTGCTGTCAAACTGCTCGAGTCATGGACAGTGCAGAGCAGAGGCCCCAGGAATCCTGGTGGACCCAACTTGATATTGGTGATCCTGCTACGCCAGCTGCGCAACTAAAAGGCGTACTGAACATTGCATGCCAGTATCAACAAGCTTTTAGTCAACATCCACTGGACTTCGGCAAAACCACTTTGCTGCAGCACACCATTCAAACTGGAGACCATCCGCCAATCAAGGAGCGGCATAGGCCTCTACCACCTGCTATGCACCAGTCGGTGAAGAAGCTTTTGCAAGACATGAAGGATTCAAACGTTGTCAAAGATAGCCAGAGTCCTTGGGCAGCACCCCTTGTGTTGGTAAGGAAAAAAGATGGAACCATCCGTTTTTGTGTGGATTACCGCAAACTTAACAGTGTGACCCACAAGGATGCCTACCCACTTCCGCGCATCGAGGAGTCCCTCACAGCTCTAGGGAAAGCTGTTTACTTTTCTACCCTGGACCTTACCAGTGGATACTGGCAGGTACCAGTGGCACCAGAGGATCAGGAGAAGACCGCTTTTACCACCCCAATGGGTCTCTACGAGTTTACCAGCATGCCTTTTGGGCTGTGTAATGCCCCAGCTACGTTCCAGAGGCTGATGGAGCGATGCCTTGGACATAAGAACTTTGAGAGCGTTCTTCTTTATTTGGATGACGTGATAGTCTATTCCAAGACTTATGAGGAACATCTCGAGCATCTTGCAGAAGTTTTTCAAGTCCTAATCCAGCATGGGCTGAAGATTAAGCCATCAAAATGCCACCTCCTCAAACCACAGGTGAAGTACTTGGGCCACATAGTGAGTGCAGAAGGAGTGAAACCTGATCCAGAAAAGATCTTAGCAGTTCAAGACTGGCCTACACCAACCACTGTTAAGGAAGTGAGGAGTTTTCTCGGATTCGCAGGGTACTACAGACGTTTCATACCGCAGTTTGCCCACATATCCGAACCATTGCAAGAACTACTGAGAGGGCATCCGCCTGAAGTTCGTAAAAAGAAGTTGCCCATCATCTGGACTGACCAGCAGGAGACTGCCTTCCAGACTCTTAAGAGGCTTCTGACCCAGCCTCCTATCTTAGCTTACCCTGACTACCAGCTTCCATTCCGCTTGTACACCGATGCCAGTTACCTAGGCCTCGGAGCAGTCTTGTCCCAAGTGCAAGATGGGAAAGAAAGAGTCATTGCCTACGCAAGTAGAGGTCTGCGAGGTGCAGAGAAGAACGACCAGAATTACAGTTCTTTCAAACTGGAGTTCTTAGCGCTCGTATGGGCAGTGACCGAGAAGTTTAAGGATTACTTAGCAGTGACACCCTTCACTGTCTTCACTGACAATAATCCATTGGCACATCTCAACACGGCAAGACTTGGAGCGTTGGAGCAACGCTGGGCATCAAGGTTGGCAAACTATCAATTTACTGTGAAGTACCGCTCCGGCAAGGTCAACATCAATGCCGATGCCTTATCCCGCCTACCAACAGATGAGGAACCACCCAGTACACTGGAAGATGAGTGGGAAGAAGTCGAAATGCCCGCATTCTACACCCGTTTTGCTCATCAGAAAACAACTGTGGTTGCACAGAGTCAAAATGCCAGGCCTACCCAATCTAACCAGCACCTTGAAAATGTTTCCTGGAAGACCCTCCAAGAAGAAAGTAGAGTGTTGGGAGAGATCCAGGACTACCTGCAAAGTGGTAGGATACCACGCAGACTGCGTCAAGACTATCCTGACCCTGAGCTGCTACGTCTCTGGAGACAGAGAAAACGCCTGTTTTTCTACCAAGGTCTACTACAGAGGAGTACTCTTGACCCAACCTCAGGTGAGCGACTTCATCAGTTGCTGATCCCACGTAGGGATGCTCACATTGTACTTGAGGCGTACCATGACAAATCTGGACACTTTGGTGTACAGAAGACCGAATCAACCATTCGGAGAAGGTTTTACTGGATTGGCATGCGCCAGGACATTGAGAAGTGGTGTAGAGAATGTCCTTCCTGTACAAGGACCAAAGGAGAAAGACATGACCAAAGAGCTCCTTTGCATCCTATCAAGACTCAACGTCCTCTTCAAATTGTTGCTATGGACCATGTAAAACTGGAGTCAAGTAGGTCTGGGTATACCTATGCCTTGACCATAGTCGACCACTTCACAAAGTTCGCTGTAGCAGTACCAGTGAAGGATTTGACTGCTCAGACAACTGCTGAAAAGCTTTGGAAGAATTTCATTCTACCATACGGCTGTCCTGATCACATTCTAACAGACAGAGGAGCTGCCTTTGAGTCGCAGTTAATCCACCAACTCTGCCAGCAGCACAACTGTAAGAAGTTGAGAACCACCGCTTACCATCCTCAGGGTAACGGTCTTTGTGAGAAGATCAATCAGATCCTCATCAGCATGTTGAGAACAGCCTCAACCTCTCAAAGGGCTGATTGGCCAAAATCACTACCTGAGTTGGTGTACACCTACAACAACACAGTCCACTGTTCCACTGGATATACTCCATACTTCCTAATGTTTGGTCGTCAAGGACAGTTACCATCCGACTTGGCCCTTGGAGTACAAGTACCAGATTCAGTGAACCCTTTACCAGAAATCACCTGGGTGAAAGACCACCAAAGACGTCTGGAAGAAGCTAAGGAGATTGTTGCCACTAAGATGGAAGAAGCCAGACGTAAGCAAGAAGCAGATTTTAATCTACATGCTCGATTGGAACCATTACAAATGGGAGATAGAGTTTGGCTAAAAAACCATCATCGAACAAGTAAACTTGATCCAAAGTGGGAAGCCGAACCCTTCACAATTGTGGCTGTACCCTATCCAAACGGAGAGGTCTACAAGATTGAGAAAGAAGGAAGAGAACCTCAAACCGTACACCGTAACCGATTGAAACTTTGCCTAAAGGAAGATCATCCAGCAGAGTTCAAGGATACAGAACCTAGTTCACAGACAGAAGAAAGCTCAGAGCTACCTGTTCATGTACCAAGTGCATTCTTTGACCCACTGTTCCGGTTTCTGGGACCTATTCTAACTGTGCCTACCTCAAGAGTTCCTACCAGAGAACTGGATACCTCAAGAGCTGAACCAGAATCCGAACTACTATCAGTAGTAGTGGAGCAGCCACCTCCATTGAGGAGATCTGAGAGAACCACCAGAGGAATGCCTCCACTCAGATACAGAGTCTAAGTTCCGGCCTTGTTGGCCATATTGTTGATTGCATTATAATGTTCTTTATGAGTAAATGTTATAGCAATGTATGTTCAAGTTTTAGTGCCTGACTTAAAGTCAAGAGTAACGTTTAAGATATGTGCCTGGTTATATAGCCAAGATTCCCAGAACTGTTTATGTTAGTTATAATCTGCCATGGACTGCCTATTCAGTGACCTTACTTACCCAGAGACTCTCATGGACACTATCTTTGTCATGTGCCACAGAGCTTTGTTTGTTCTGCCAAAAAGGGACTTCATGTTCATGGACACTACCAGGACTCTATATATATTGAGCTGTGCCAGAAGCCCTATACTACTACACTGTTATTGCAGCCATGTGTATTGCTTATTCAAAAGAAGCACTCTAATATGGACGCTGTGCTAAGTGCCAATAGAGAGACTTTAAGAGTTCCCTGTTGGGCAGGAGCCCACTATGTTTACAAAATTGTTTGCACTATATTTGCCTATGTGCCTAACCAAACTTTTACACTTTTATACAGGTATGGTGCCTTTTATTTGTGTTTCCAGCTTTCATCCTCGCCCCAGCCCGTCGCCGAGGCCGGCTTATTTTTAGAGGGGGAATTATGTAGTATACCAGAGCATGGTTCCTGTGGCTGGGCTGAGGATGGCACCTGTCTACAAGCAGTTTATTGTCTATTCTAGGAGGTAACATGTCTTATGTTCAACTGTTATTTGTATTTCTCTGTACCTGTAACTGGCAGGCAGAGAATGGGTTACATGCTTTACACTGCACACACCACACAACAGCGACACCTACTGTCCCTAGTGGGAACTGCTCTAGGTAGTGTAGAGATAGTGTATTAATCCCATAGGAAGTTGCTAGAAGGGGGAGGAGCAGTCTCCTCACAAGACCTAGCTGTGACAGGAAGTGTTGTTCAGTCCAGTTCAGTCCAGTCAGTGTGTACAGCCACTATACAGTGCAGCTAGTGGTTGTTCTGCAAGCAGGCCAGTCCAGCCTGCCTGTTACTAAAGAAGGGGAAGGAGATAAAGGAGGAGAGACTGAACCAGAGGAGAGTTCTTCGGAAGTATTTACAGAGATACAAGGTATTTCTCTAGTGGGAATCCTAAGGGCAGAAACCCCTAAGCCAAAGGACTTGAGCATACTGGGTAGCAGAGATAACTGAGGCCTCTGTACCCATCTTCCTGAAATTTGGGGGGTAAGATTGACTAGGACCCCTGGATCCTCTGGGACCCGAAAGTTGTGGCCTAAGGCCCGGCCCAGTAACAGAAGCAGGAAGCTCCCTAGCAGACTGAGAGGGATAACAGACTCAAGCGCCATTGGGGGAAGAGATCCACGGGGTCACAGCGCCCATCAGCATTCTACACACCACCAGACTCTCCATCAGTACAGTAACCCAGTCAAAGCCGCCAGTATTCACCACTGTATGCTAAAGGACTGTATAACACCTGCAAGTCTTACAGTAAAGGAGTTGTTGTTACACTGCCTCCCTCCTTGTCTCCCTGTTGTCTGGTCCACCTGCACCACACCACCATCAAGGGCCATATTACCAGGCAGCAGTATTTTGGGGTTGGCCCCGGGGGAACTACAAGTCCACACCACCGACCACCTTACACACGGGTGCAGCCCCCCTACAGAAACCGCTGCAGCAGCCACAGAAGAGAGAGAGATACCAGGGAAGCGCCAGAGAGTCCCCCTGTACCTGCAGAAGCCCTCGTGCCCACCTGTGACCGTGACAAGTTCCAGCCATCCTGCAGGTATAGCACACTCTCCCCCTGCAGCCCTCAGTGCGTCCCCTCACAGAGGAGCTCAGCGCCACGCTACCAGGAGAGACTACCAACACCATCATCCTCTCCTCATTCCCCTCACTCTCTTCCCGTTACCCCGGCTCGCTGCATGTTCTCCTTCAAATATTCTTCTATTTCTACCTTATCCTCCAACATCCCGGCAAAGCACAGTACTACTTGGGTTGGGACTCTCACAACATCCTCCTCTCTGCTCCTCTGATTCTTTGTATCTCTCAACACGCAACTCACCCACCACGACTGTACTATCCACTACACTCTGATAACAGATCTGGATCCTGTATTATCAAGTGTCTTATCAAGTCTACTACACTCTGTCAATGCAAAGTTGTATGTTCTGCTGCACCTAAGTAACTTCAGAGTAAACAAGATTTTATTTATAGTGAAGAGACTCTGTGATTCTTTGTTCCACACCAACACAGCATACACCACATCCTTGGGACATTTCCCCTTTCTGTGGGTGGCAAGTACCAATAGTCCGGGTGGGTCACTATTCTACTCCGGACCACCGTGATAACAGCCCAAGGGAACCCGTAGCAGCCCGACAGGTCATTGACCACAGGGGAACAAGCTGTAACCAGCCCTTTTAAATAAAAGTAGGTGTGCTACCATACCTGTGTGCCCAACCGGCACTGGCGTCATGACACAACACCCTAGGGCCTTGTTACATCTCAGCCAACAACCATAGAGCTGGCGTGGCACTTCACCATCTTGTTAGTGACCGGCCGCACCTCCGCCATAACACTTCGGGGGCACACCACACGATCTAATGTACATAAAAAGATACTTCAAACTAAAGTCGAAATAATGCTCAGTGTTTCTTGAGGATTCATATGACAGTTTGCATATGTATGCTTCCAACATCCATTTATGCCTGTTTTAACATAATCATTTTTTACAGGCTGTTTGTGGGACAGGTAACGTGATCTGGGCTGTTTCCTGGATCTCTTACTCTTCAGAGCATGTTCAGTTTCAAAAACACATTATGACTGGCAGATAGACTTCACCATAGACTTCAAAGTGATGATCCACTTCTGTTTTATTTTTACTGAAATAAAATTTAAGCATGCTGTGTTGTGAGAGTAGGACCCAGCTTTCCTGGTATCCTGAGAGGCTATGATGGTTTTAGATGGCACGGAAGAGTTAAAACATACAGGCCTGTATTCTGTCCATAAAAATAATTTAAGGGTATGGGATGTTAAAAGTCCCATTGTTCTTTGCTAAAGTTCTGCCACTAAGGGGGCATTCACATGTCCGCAAATTTCCAGACGTTACGGACGGGGAAGGAATGCCATGGATTGTTTCCCTGCCCTGCATAATATCATGCCAGCAGCAGGGAAAATCCTTTAATCGTTGCGGCTCTGTCACTACAGTGCCACTGCAATTCAAGGAGTTTCCCGGCTGCTGGCATGATATTGACACATCATGCCGGGAAGGGAAACAATCCATTGCATGCATTCACCATCTATAGGTTCGCAAAATCTATGGACATGTGAGTGCAGCCTAACATTTTTCTGTACACACACTGGAACAGTTCACACGTTAAAGCAATAACACAGTAGCTGTATTTAGAGGATCTATTGTCAAAATATGCTGAGTCCTTTAATTCATTTCTAGGTTGAAATAATAGAGATTTTTTGGACCTTAAGTGAGAAGTCCGGCAATATTTTTTATTAAAGTATTGTATACCCACCCAAAAGTTATAAAAATCACCAATATACACTTATTATGGGAAATACTTATAAAGTGCTTTTTTCCCTGCACTTACTACTGCATCAAGGCTTCACTTCCTGGATAAAATGGTGATGTCATGACCCGACTCCCAGAGCTGTGCGGGCTGTGGCTGCTGGAGAGGATGATGGCAGGGGGATGCTCAGTGTCCCTCCAGAGCCCTGTGTCCCTCAGTGTCCCCCTGCCATCATCCTCTCCAGCAGCCACAGCCCGCACAGCTCTGGGAGTCGGGTCGTGACATCACTATTTTATCCAGGAAGTGAAGTCTTGATGCAGTAGTAAGTGCAGGGGGAAAAAAAACTTTATAAGCATTTCCCGTAATAAGTGTATATTGGCAATTTGTATAACCTTTGGGGGGCAATACAATACTTTAATAAAAAATTTTGCTGGACTTCTCCTTTAATTCCCTTTGAAAACAACAACAAATTATATGGATCACTTGCAAAGTGGTTTAGCGAAGTTGAAAACAGTCAGAGGAGGAACGGAATGTGAACCTAGCCTAAATCTAACCATTTAAATAATGGACTATTGAAATACATGTACACTGAACACAGAAAAATGTAAAGGCATACTGAAATGGTACAGAAGCTGTGTATTCCCTGTTATGGAATCCATGTAGTTTCACGCAGCCTTCTTCATTACTATGCAGTAGAGAATCTGTCATCATGACCATCCCCCTTCCTGAACTACTAGAATCCACTTGCCACTTGTGTACTTACTGCGGGGGAGTGAAAGTAAGTAAGAGATAATAACAACATCTTTTATAATCTGTCTTTTAAGCTATCTATGCATTATAGCAATTCAGGAAGCTTTATCATACTCATACATTCTCTTTAGGATCCTTTGTAAGAACCTTTTTTTTCATTCCATAATAAAACATTGTATAATACAATCTGCTGTTTATTACTGTAAAGATAAATGCTGACTTTGTTTTTAAAAAATAATATGTAAATCTTTTGGAAATCTCTTGGCATGCATTTATTAAAGTGACTGTACCACCAGGCCCAAGATGAGGCACTGGAGGCGGGCCGACCCACCCCCAGTGGGAAGAAACCCCAGCCCCTCCATGACGTGACTCCATTAGAATCAATGGAACCCTATCATAGAGGGGCAGGGGTTTCCTCCCACTAAGGGTAGGTCGGCCCGCCTCCAGTGCTTCAGCCTGGGCCTGGTGGTACAGTCACTTTAGGGTTGCATTTACTTTTGATTACTAAAGTCTTGGGTTGGGTTTCCACATATGCACTCAGTTTGCAATCCGAACGCTGTGAAAACCACACCCCTGTTTACTTCCAATGTTGCCAGTAGCAATCTGACTGTATTAATGGAAATGCAGCCTAAGGTTATGTTCTCACACAGTATTATTACTTAGTATTTTGGTCAGTATTTTGCATCCAAAACCAGGAGTGGAGTAAAAACACAGAGAGCCTATATTGATACACTGTTGAAATTAAGTGGATAACCACCATCTAATGGCAAAAAACTTACAATATTTCAAAACAACCACCATTGTTTTAAACTAACTGCCATTTTTTGCCATTAAATGGCGGCCATTCACTCAGAATTAACAGTGTGTGAACATTGCCTTTCTGTTTTTTCACTCCACTCCTGGTTTTGGTTGCAAAATACTGACCAAAATACTGTGTGGAAACATTGGGGGACATTTATTAAGTCCAAAATTTTTTATGCCGGACTTAAAAATGTCCCCGCATCTCCGGCGCTACGGAGATTTATGTAGAGGCGGACTGCCTCTATATAAATCACGTGTGAGCCGGTGCGCACGGCAGGAGACCTACGCCAGCTGAGAGCTGGATAGGTTTCCGGCGTATCTTTAACACAAAGCAATGATATATCGTGCGGACTCTGAGTCCGCACCCCCCGTTCCGCCCCCTCCACACCTCCTCCCCGCCCCCCCGGGCGTACGAGGCAGAAAGTGCCTTGGGGGGGGGCGATCGGAGCGGCGGCGGGGGGGCGATCGGAGCGGCGGCGGGGTGGCGATCGGAGCGGCGGCGGCGGGGTTGGCGATCGGAGAGGCAGGGGTGGCGATCGGGGCGGCGCAGGGGGCTGCGGGGGCAAGCTGCGGGCGGGCCGGGCTGCGGGCGCGCGATCGCAAAACGATTTTTCCGTACGATATATCGTACCGTCTAAACGCTGATCGTTATTAAAAAAAATCGTCACTTCGAAATCGTTAATCGTACGATCGGGCCAATAATCGCCTCGTGTAAACTTAGCATAAGGCTGCATTTACACACACAGATTTATCTGACAGGTGATTGAAGCCCAAACCAGGAACAGACTATAAACAGGGAACAGGTTATAAAGGTAAGACTGAGATTTCTCCTCTTTTAAAAAAAATCTGTCAGATAATTCCGTGTGTGTAAAGCCTTAGGCCTCATTTACAAATCCAGTGATTTTTATGGACAGACATTTTAGTCTGCTAGCTAAATCCATGATCCGTGATAAACCATCTGTGATTAGACCCATTTTTACATCTGTATCCTTTTTTCACTGATCACATCACCCCAGTATGTATTGCACCAGGCATCCCCCTAGCACGTTTACACATGATGTAGCAGAGCTGAATTGTGTCATACTCTACAGCGCATCACCCCCCTAATTCTCCCCCCGGGGTCAGCATACACATAGTCACCTGCTGTTGGCATTGCATCCCCAACTCCAACCCCCAGGACCAGAATACACATAATGTTTTTAGTGTGTGGATGTTTCCATAAAGTAGAGATGAGCAAATACGATTCGATCGAGATGGTATTCGATTGAATATTGCGGTATTCGAAAGATTCGAATTTAATCGAGTAGTGAGGCAAATACGCGGGAAACATTCAAAAGCCCTCCCATCGCAGTTGGTGCTTTTTTTAATCCAATCACTATGCAAGGAGGCCGTGAGGGACCCTGGGAGTACACACGCAGCGTGAAAATGGCGTCTTCCCTCATTGGATAGCTGAACCACATGACCTTGAATCTTAAATACTTGGCTCACGCCTCTCGACCACAGATGAGCTTTCAACCTAGCCAGGAAAAGATCTTGCAGTCAGGAGAGATAGGTTTTAGTAAAGTTTTGGTTAGGCAGGCTTACTACAGAACCCAAAAGTCCTTTTCAGGGCTAAGATCCAGCGAAAAAGTAATCTCTGAATCAAAAGCACTTCTCAGTGCTAAGAAATAGAAGATATAACAGCAGCATCAGCAGGTGTATTCATTACAGTACCCTGTGTGTACAAGTGACTTATAGTGTCCCTGTTAAACAACACTAAGGGCACGTTTTACATATTGTTCCAGTAGCCCACTAAGGGCACTTGATATATACTGTTTCAGAAGCCCAGTAAAAGGCACGTGATACATATTGTTCCAGCAGCCCAGAAAAAGGCACGTCATACATACTGTTTCAGTAACGTTCGTACAGCATTACGCATGATACGCGCGAATAACATGACGCTCTGCGGACGCACATTGGAATTATGCAACACTGCGCAAGAAATACGAACAAAATGTGTGACCACTGCCATAAATGTTCGTAAAGCGTTCGCAAATATTTTTCCTTTGCAACTGCAGAGAGTGGCATTATACTGCGATTTTGGGGTGTTGGGTGCACCCAGGCATGCTCCCCCTAATGTCCCAGTGTCATTCCGGAGATGATTGCATCATTTAGGGAGGTTTCATGGGGGACTTGGTAACCTCCAAGTGGTCGAATTTTTTTTCCCATAGACTATAATGGGATCGAATACTCGTTTGAATAGTCGAATATCGGTGCCTATTCGATTCGAATTCTCGAAAGTTGAATATTTCACTACTCGCTCATCTCTACCATAAAGACCTGGACTGGCATAGTCCCGGGCATTCCGGTGCAGGAGACCTGAACCAGCACAGTCTCACATTGCTTTCTTCTCCCTGCATTCTGGGGCTGCATTTCGGAGGCCAAACCCTCCTGTGTCAAACTTGACACTTGACAAAGGAGGGTTTGGCCTCCGAAACGTAGCGTGACTAGGCCAGCTACTGGCGTCCCACCTGTTCAGGAGGTCTCTGCCGCACAGGACACACAGACTTCATTCCGGACTTGAAGACGAAGCCCTTTTATTGTGTCCACACTCGTGGGTGTTGATATTTTGCTACAAATGTCCAAATTGTTCCTGTTTGTTAAACTGCATTTTTTGAGATTTAATACATTTCAAGAGAATACTAAATATTGTCTGATCCTTTTATTATGCTCATTTGAATACAAGAGCCTGTTTATAAACAACATTGGCGGTTTTATTGCCAAGTGCTGAGACATAAAGATTTTTATTTGATCCAGTTCTGGAGCAAGCAACATACAGTCATTCATACAGAAAACATGCAAAATGTACTGAAGAGCTATCCACAGCTATACACAGTGAACAGAGTTTGCCTCCGGTCATTGTGTAGTGGTGGCGACCTATAACTGCAGCTCAGCTCACGTTCAGGTGAATAGGAGCCGAGCTAAAGTTGCACATCACCGTTGCTACACAATAAACGGAGACAAACTAAATATACTGTGTAGTGTAGCCACCCTACCGATCAGTAAATGTTGCCTGGAAAACCTCTTTACCTGTAAACTGTAATCATTTGAAGGGGCTGATTTCTCCAAACTGAAGAAAAATGAAGCCATTGCTCCTGACAACCACTTAATTAAGGTGAATTAAGGAACATCTTTAGTTGGCGGTATTCCAACCATGATAGGTATCTACCAGGGCAGGAGACACACATTGTTTTTCTTTTAACACTGACTTACTTTATATTATTCTATGTGCACCACATATTTCACTATAGCTTATAGGAAATCTGTCAGCTCCTGGGCCCTACCTAAGGTGCTGATAGTCCCCTAGTGAGCACGGTGACTTTTGGTAATTTGTCCGTGCTGTGGATTATGTACAATCTCAGGTCTCCTACTGTAATGAAGAGTCAAAGAGAAGTTGTTTGTGCCACACTCTTGTTAAAGCTATGTTCACACACAGTGTTTTGGCTCAGTATTTTTGTCAGAAAAGCTATGTTAACACACTGCTGAAATTGAGTGGTTGGTAGCCACTTTATGGCACATAATTATTGTTATTTTAAAGCAACAGCCAATAATTGCCATTAAATGACGGCCATCTGCTCAATTTCAACAGTGTTTCTATAGCCTCTCTATGTTTTCAATCCACTCCTGTTTTTGGTTGCAAAATACTGAGCAAAAATACTGTGTGTGAACATAGCCTTAAAAATGATATGATAATAAAAAGGGAAAAAAAGACCTCTTTTTCATTTATATCAGGGGATTTAAACCAGAGAATGAACTGCTGGCAGGTGTCTAGACAGGTGAGTTACCCCTCGAGCACAGCTCCAACACATTTGGGTTGAGAGATCCAACTATATCTGAGTGTTTGTTTCACCTGCCTACAGAGGACTGATCTGCAATCAGAGACACTGGCTTTCAGCTGAGCGAGCAGGAGGCTGGGCAGCATTGATTATTCATGAAGAGGAGGGAGGAGTGGTGAGGAGTTCCAGAGTGTGGCACAAGCAACTCCTCTTTAACTCTTCAGTACAGCAGGAGATGTGACATTGTGCATAATCCACTGCATGTAAAGTTACCAAAAGGCACCATGCTTACTAGGGGACTGCCAACACCTTAGGAAGGGCCTGGGAGCTGACAGATTCCCTTTAAGGTTATATGCCATCTGGGCTGTGCTTTAAATGATATATGGTTTAAACATGCAAACATGCTCTACACTGAGTATTGCACTGAAAAGTGGTTTTCTAAGGGGTGTATTCTCAAAGAAAATGGTTACTATGCACCATGTATTATGAACTGAAAACTCATCACTTCAAATCAGGTCTGAATAAAGGAGTAGTCTTTTCAATGTGGATGACTTTTAGAGAGGTTTTACTCTATATACCTTTTCATTTTAGATTTGCACCTTTCATGTACAGTCCTCTGGTGTTTTTGCATTTTATTTCACATTGGACTTTATTATAAATGATTTATTAATGTAAACGCCTGTTGTCTTGTTAATGACGAGATTTACTGAAAGTATGGAATGACAATGCAGGATCATGTGACCTATCATCTATTCTGTACGATGCAATTACCATTTATTGGCTGCAGTACCATGCCCCTGAGTCCTATTTCTAGCATCATCATCATAGCAGCTCTGCAGCCTAAAGCCAATCAGTGTTGTAGCCAGGATGGTGGCTCCGCCTGCAGCCTCCATTCCTTACTCAATGGGAATTCTTGAATGAACTCAGGAGGGGGTAAAGCTGCTGCACAGTGCCGGAGTCTTTAGGCGGTCTGTTGCTATAGTGACTTCTTCCAGGAGCTGCCCAGTCTACTGTGTAGTAGTAACAAAGCTTCACTTCTCAGATGCTGATGGGGACAACACAGGGAGAGGAGGAGGAGCAGATACAGCTGTGTGCATTTATCCAGCCCTAGCCCCAGGTAAATCAATCCTTTATTTTAATACCTGTGGCTTTGTTATGAGGCGCTGTATGGTGGTGGCCCTTTACCTCTGCCTACTGTGTACAAAGTGGCTCCCTGTGTATCTGGGCTTTGTCAGTGCAGGCAGCCAATACTGCAGCAAGGGCTGTACACATAGAGACAGGAAGGATTGTGCATGGATGAGAAGGAAACAGTGTACTCTTGTTGTTATGATATAATGATGATGATGATTGATGATGAGGATGATGATTATTACTAATAATAAGTGTTTTCAATTTAACTATACTACGTTGGTAGTGTTTATCCAGAATAAGCTGTTTTCCATTGTCCTTGTGTATTTTATTATACAATCACTAGTTGTATAAAGTCACCACTGAATAGCATTAATGTCATCGAGGCAATAGGCTGTACCACAAAGTATATGGCTGGGGTGATTATAGGTATTGGTGTTGTGTGCTGTCCGTCAATACTTGTACACCTTAACTAAATGTCTAGTAGACAAGATTCATACTGAAGACTGGCTTACCTGGAACAAAGGACGCTGTGTGCTCTGTGCTGCCACGCTCCCTTATCACTGTGTACATTTCACTCCACACAAAGGAGGCTTCATCTGATTTATGATGGTTTATTATGCCTACACAAGACCCTAGAATACGTTTACTGCACTTGGGTTCTGTGTCACTTTAGTGTTCTCTCATTCACAAGGATTTTCCTGCTTGGTGTGATAAGCATAGAAAACCTTGAGGTTTTCGTAATCGTAAATCAGTCCATATAAAGAGAATTGATTTAAAGTTTTTACAAGAACATAATATGTTTTGGATTACTTTGTTTTTATTATATTACCACCTGTTGCTTGTGTGGCACTGAGCTAAAAAAAAGTGGACCAGTTGCTTTTGTCCGGCTATCATTGTTCCAGGGCAGATAAGTCTAGATTCTTTGCTATTGACACTTTTCTGAATGCACAGGTCTCTCTATCTTAGCCCCAAATGCCCTAGTCCCTATGCCCAGTGGGGTTTAGTGTCTAATTTCTCAGACACACATACATGCTAGAACACTTTTGTCAGCCATATGTATGGTTTTGGGAGAAATGAAAGGTAAACCCAACATATATAGGGAGAGTAATAAATCCCCATATAAGAAGATTTTTTTAAATAATAACAACAAGTAGTAGTATTAGTTACTTTCATTACATTACTATGTTCAAAGTAGTTGACAGCAGACACTGGTGTACAGAAATTGTATCTGCCTATGCAATTTTAATACCATTCAATGCTTAGTACTGTAGTATCTTCTTCTGCATTTTGATTGCTTGTAACGTATTCTTATTTTTTGGTATCTTTGTATTAAACGTGTTCTCTAAATGTCAAAATATTACTCAAAGTCAATTTTGATTCAGAACTGATTGATTTATCTGAGATGTCAGGGTTAAAACAAGGAAATAATTTTTAGTTAATGAATTTAACTCGTCAATTTTGGTATCTTTTGCTAATAATGAAAGCCACAGCACTCTGTGAGATCTGTCACATGACTGAGGGTCCTTTGGGACTGTGGGGTTTGTCAAAATTTCCACCATTTTGACTCTTGATTTGATGGGAAGCAATTTTTTTATTTTTTACAGTAGCAGAAATCTGATGCAGAAGTAAACTAACCATGTACCTTAAGATGTAAGAGGCAGCACATCATCTATGGTGTGGGCATGGTTACTTTAGGGTCAGCTGTAATACGGGTGCATTTTAGCATCTATGTTATGGCTAAAACACTCAGACCTTAACCAAACTTGGATGTCGGTAGGACCTTATGGTGATATCAGTCTGTCTGGGTAAGTTGAACCATGGGAGAGCTGGACAGTTACCTTAAAGCAGCTTTGTTGTGGTTTGGTGCTGAATTTAAGTCGTAGAATGGAAATAAAAAGCTTCAATATCTATCTATCTATCTGTCTATCTATCTATCTATCTTTGCAGTAACATTATGTGCTATCTCTTAGTCAGGTGTAGAGCAATGGGAATTGGCTAGCAAAAAAACAATCCCATCTGCGTTAGTCCCTATATACAGCAGGTCCCATAACCCCTGCTATGTATGTTAAGTCTCTGCAGATCACTTGTACATCTTGCTTGGATACAGATGCAGCAAACAGCAGCGTAACACTTTCAGGTTTGAGGTGTTAAACCTGATGCTGTGCATAATAATCAGGCTTCTATTTTTTGCATTTACAGCTTGAAAAAATGTGTAAGTTTCACTACTATGGTATCACTTTGTAACTACAAACCTCCTAGTAAAAATATAATTAACCTCTTACTGACTATTGATAACTGTCGTTGGCTATGTGCACAAACTGTAAGAGACTGGTCGTTCAGTGCGCGCCCGCCTCAGCCGCTTGCTTCATAGTGTGCACTGACAGGGTTTTCTGCAGCCGCTATTCAATGAATAGCGGCCGCAGATAACAGACTTGTCAGTTTTCTACGGCACTGCTAGGGATCCCGGCCGGAGTGTATACCCGGGATTCCCTAAAAGGCAGGACTACGTGAGTTCCGTGGGAATCACGGTCGTTGTAACAACGGTCGTGATTCCTGCGGAGCTTACATTGAGGGAACATAGACTTATTCTAGAGACAGTCAGACTCGCACAAAATAAATAAACAGTGCACAATAATAACATTGCTACAAGATGTCCATAAAGAACTGAACTAGTACTTAGCACCTCAGTGTACAGCCTCCTAAATCAGAATGTGTAAACTCAGTAACATAGTATTACAAAAGTGCTTTGTAATTTATCAGCACTTTCAAAACGCTGATTAGCAAAGAATTGTTGATAGACACTGACTCACTTACTGCAAGGAACTTTTGCTAAGTTTCATGCATATTTTTGTCCTAAAGACTCCATACTAGCTGGATCTCTACTAATCAGCTTTTACAGGTTGGTCTTTAGTAAAATTCTGCTGGTGTTACATTTAGGAGGTTTCTTAAGCATCACAGGCCTCTTAATAAATCAGCCACTTTAGCCCCTGTTGCCCGTGCACCTCACTAGCATAGATTTCAGCTACAATATTGCACTAGTTCACTAGCATAGGGTGTGAGACAATCTGCCCTTAAAGGGGTAGTGCGGCGGTAAACAATTATTCACAGAATAACACACATTACAAAGTTATACAACTTTGTAATGTATATTATGTCTGTGAATGGCCCCCTTCCCCGTGTCCAGGGCCGGCCTTTGGGGTGTGCGACCTGTGCAATTGCACAGGGCGCATCACTCCTGGCCAGCTAGGGGGCGCTCTGGCAGACAGAGAGCTGCACATATAAGTTAGACATGGGAATCTCTAAGTTACATGTGCTGTGTGTCTGCCGGAGTGCCCCCTCTAGCTGGCCGCCTCCCCTCCTCCCATGCTGGCTTTGGGGCTCTCCTGCAGGCACTCAGCACATCTAGCTTAGAGATTCCTATGTCTCAGTTAGATGTGCAGCCAGTAGGGACGCGCTCCCGCCCACCAGCTTACTGGGGACCCGGTAAATTACTGTTCCCAGTATGTCCAGGTAAGCTCCGCCCCCTGCCGACAAGCCCCGCCCCCAGGCGCTGGCCGCGAGTGCGACACTGAGTGCACAGAGAGCCTTCATTACCCTGCTGAGAAGCATCAGGTTAGGAGAGGGAGATAAAGGAGGGAGTGGGCCTAAAGTGAAAATAGCCTAGGGACATAGCAGCAGCCACATCCCTCAGTGTGCTGGGACAGACCAATGTCCATGCTATGAACCAGAGCCAGCAGCAGCCTGTACTCTGCACTGATACTACTCCCATATGCTGCTCGCTGGAAGGAGTCTTTCCTGGGGCCTGGGCTAATAAAATTATATGGTATTTGTGATTGGCAATGATTTATCAGTAGTCAGTATTATGGCAGTCACCCAGCTTTCCCAGCATCCTGTATGTCAGTGTAATGGAGGTCACCCAGCTTTTCCAGCATCCTGTATGTCAGTGTAATGGAGGTCACCCAGCTTTTCCAGCATCCTGTATGTCAGTATAATGGAGGTCACCCAGTTTTTCCAGCATCCTGTATGTCAGTATAATGGAGGTCACCCAGTTTTTCCAGCACCCTGTATGTCAGTGTAATGGAGGTCATCCAGCTCTCCAGCATCTTGTATAGTAGTCAGTATATGGAGATCACCCAACTTTCCAGCATCTTGTAAAGTAGTCAATATATGGAGGTCACCCAGCTTTCCAGCATCTTGTATAGTAGTCAGTATATGGAGGTCACCCAGCTTTCCAGCATCTTGTATAGTAGTCAGTATATGGAGGTCACCCAGCTTTCCCAGCATCTTGTATAGTAGTCGGTATAATGGAGGTCACCCAGCTTTCCAGCATCTTGTATAGTAGTCAGTATATGGAGGTCACCCAGCTTTCCCAGCATCTTGTATAGTAGTCGGTATAATGGAGGTCACCAAGCTTTCCAGCATCTTGTATAGTATTCAGTATATGGAGGTCACCCAGCTTTCCAGCATCTTGTATAGTAGTCAGTATATGGAGGTCACCCAGCTTTCCCAGCATCTTGTATAGTAGTCGGTATAATGGAGGTCACCCAGCTTTCCAGCATCTTGTATAGTAGTCAGTATATGGAGGTCACCCAGCTTTCCAGCATCTTGTATAGTAGTCAGTATATGGAGGTCACCCAGCTTTCTAGCATCTTGTATAGTAGTCAGTATATGGAGGTCACCCAGCTTTCCAGCATCTTGTATAGTAGTCAGTATATGGAGGTCACCCAGCTTTCCCAGCATCTTGTATAGTAGTCAGTATATGGAGGTCACCCAGCTTTCCCAAAATCTTGTATAGTAGTCGGTATAATGGAGGTCACCAAGCTTTCCAGCATCTTGTATAGTAGTCGGTATAATGGAGGTCACCCAGCTTTCCAGCATCTTGTATAGTATTCAGTATATGGAGGTCACCCAGCTTTCCAGCATCTTGTATAGTAGTCAGTATATGGAGGTCACCCAGCTTTCCCAGCATCTTGTACAGTAGTCGGTATAATGGAGGTCACCCAGCTTTCTAGCATCTTGTATAGTAGTCAGTATATGGAGGTCACCCAGCTTTCCAGCATCTTGTATAGTAGTCAGTATATGGAGGTCACCCAGCTTTCTAGCATCTTGTATAGTAGTCAGTATATGGAGGTCACCCAGCTTTCCAGCATCTTGTATAGTAGTCAGTATATGGAGGTCACCCAGCTTTCCCAGCATCTTGTATAGTAGTCAGTATATGGAGGTCACCCAGCTTTCCCAAAATCTTGTATAGTAGTCGGTATAATGGAGGTCACCCAGCTTTCCAGCATCTTGTACTCAGTATAATGGAGGTCACCCAACTAGATAGATAGGCATGGTAACCTGCTTATGTTCCCTATGGGTAACATAATCGGTTGGGGGCCCACTCAGACTCGCTCGCCCGTCCCTAGACTGAACAACTAGCTAAGCCCCTGTGTACAATTGTGTGCAGGAGCGCCAATCAGGAAAGCCACGGAGGGCGCAGAGGCACCTGTCGGGTGGTTTAGAGGGGTCGGGTGGTTTAGAGGGCTTGGCTTTAGAGGTGGCGCTCATTGTAGTAGGATTTAGTCTATCATATCTAAATCCTTCAGCCTCCCACCACATTTGTGGTTTGATTGTGGGGGTTGTCTGGCACTTATGGGGTATCATGGCGGGGGGGGGGGGGCGCCGAAAGAAAGTTTCGCACAGGGCGCCATCTACCCTAAGGCCGGCCCTGCCCGTGTCCCACCACCCCCACCCGTGTATCCGGAAGTGTGGTGCGCTATACATACCTGTCACGTGCCGACTTGTCTCCGATCTTCAGTCAGCGATGTCGTCTTCAGACGGCCGGGCCGAATCCCTCCTTCCATCCTGAGTGCCGGCCGCCCTCTTCAGCGTCATCAGATGCTCAGCCGCGATTGGCTAAGCACAGTTTGGCTCAGCCAATCGGGGCTGAGCAGCCGATGACGCGGCAGAGGGCGGCCGGCACTCAGGACGGACGGAGGGATTTGGCCGAAGACGACATCGCTGACTGAAGATCGGAGATGAGTCGGCACGTGACAGGTATGTATAGCGCACCACACTTCCGGGTACACGGGTGGGGGTGGTGGGACACGGGGAAGTTGTATAACTTTGTAATGTGTGTTATTCTGTGAATAATTGTTTACCGCCGCACTACCCCTTTAATGCTAAATTACAACCATCTGTTTACAATTAATGAAGGGAATGTAAATCCGCACATACAGTAGTTGTAAACTATAACACTTTACTGTTTCATAAATTCAACCCAATTAATTCAAAATCTGAACATTGGTGGGAATAAGGGGGGGTCCCAATCATTGAAGGTCTGGAGAAATTAGCTACAAACTTAAACTTAAGAACACACACACTGAAATTTAATGAAAATATATTATACTTAATGGGAATTAGGAACCCCTCATAACATGCTGGAACTCAACACTCGAGGATAAACAATACTCAGTGTCTGTGCTACCTCAGTGCCTCTTACTCAGCTGCCCTCTGGTGTCATGGATTGTACTTAAAGTCACACTTGTTGTGCTTAAAGTGAATGTACCAGCAAGTATATCGTTTTAAGTTGTTTTTTTACATCAATAGAGCGGCGTGGGGTTGCCGATGCCATGGTCCTTTTGTTTGAACCACGGCCCGGTCCCGGGCATTGCGCTGGTCTATTTCCGGTCACCGGCCCGACCTGAAGCACCACCCCCAGTGTGACGTTCTGCCCTCCCCTCTGTGACGCGGCTCCATTAGAATCAATGGAGCCGTGTCACAGAGGAGAGAGGGTTTTGTCACAATTTTGACATGTCAATTCTTTAAGCGGAGAGGCTCGGAGAGTGGAGGTGCACGAGCCCTCCCATTCAAACACATTGAAGGCAGGATTCAGAGCTGCACGGGGGTTTCTACACAGACTCTGTAGTGTGAACAGGGCCTAAGTTTACAACTTGTCTTCAACCTTTCTATTACTGAACCAAATGTGGTGGCAAACCACCTATTATTGTGAGCATAGGCCCTTGGAAAAGTCCTACTTTGACTAATCCTAACCTATACAACATGCTTTGTTAGTCTCTGTTAACCACCTAAAGCCACTCAATGTGATACAGATACAGCAAGCATTGCAACATATTTACACACTATAGTACAGTACAGTGAAAATTAGAGCAAAGTCTGCATCAGAGACATAGTAAAAATAGGAATTAGAAATGGAAAAAACTAATGATGACGGTCACCTCGTATTATATAAAGATCTGCCATCTCTAGAGGGTTTCTAAGCGACATAGATACATTTCAAGGTTTATGGGTATTTTCCCTAGCTTGGTATGCTTGTTTTATACTATGTGGATTTGTTGTAGTTGTAGTTTGTTGTGTAAACAGAGCAGAATTTCATCTTAATAAGTATGCTCAAAGTAATCACACAATATAGACAAAGAAAGGAAAGCAGATGGGAGTATGAAACTCCATGTAATAAATGGGGATTGCATGCAATCGTACACTAATTTCCCCATCTGCCTCTTTCTCCACATCATCTTTTCTTTCTTGCTTCACTTACTATATCCATGGGGACATAAATACCTATTAGTGAACTCTTCATAATGAGCTTATAAATCTCCAGGGGAATGTGACAAGGTTACACCAGTGTGTATGATGTAATCATCCAACTCTGCTTTATAGCAGGCTAAGGTAAAAGCTTTTTTCTGTGTTTTTGTGTGTAAGGTAAAAGCTACAAACATGTCCGCTTTGCTGGGAGTCTAAAGTTGGCCATAGATCTACAAGTTTTGCTTGCTTCCCTCACAAACATTTTCAACTATTGTATCTACAAACATAATGCTCTATACCAGTGATTTTCAACCAGTGTGCCGCGACACATGGTCGGGTGTGCCGGGGGGAAAGTTCCCCAAACTATGGTGCCCCTGTGTTTTGTTCCCCAGCAATGCGCAGTGATCAGTGGCGGATTATAATGCGGGTGGTTGCATGGTGCGCTGCGGCGGGCCGTAATGCACACATCCAATCAACGTGTGCGCTACGGCCCGCCGCAGCGCACCACGCTCCCGGCCTTCGCTGATTGGAGGAGCACGTCCGGGCCCTACGGGCGGCCAATAGGTGAGGCGGACAGCAGCGGCGACCATCTCGGAGGAGGTAAGAAGGAAGGGGGGGGGGGGGAAACCTGGGGATGGGGGAGAGAAGTTTGGTGGAGAGAAGCACAGGAGAGAAGCATGGGGGAGAGAAGCACAGGAGAGAAGCATGGGGGAGAGAAGCACAGGAGAGAAGCAGGGGGAGAAGTATGGTGGAGAGAAGCACAGGAGAGAAGCAGGGGGGAGAAGTATGGTGGAGAGAAGCACAGGAGAGAAGCAGGGGGGAGAAGTATGGTGGATAGAAGCTCAGCAGAGAAGCAGGGGGGAGAAGTATGGTGGAGAGAAGCAGGGGGAGAAGTATGGTGGAGAGAAGCAGGGGGAGAAGTATGGTGGGGAGAAGCACGGGGGAGAAGTATGGTGGATAGAAGCTCAGGAGAGAAGCACAGGAGAGAAGCAGGGGGGAGAAGTGTGGTGGAGAGAAGCACAGGAGAGAAGCAGGGGGGAGAAGCACGGGGGAGAGAAGCACAGGAGAGAAGCATAGGGGAGAGAAGCAGGGGGGAGAAGTATGGTGGAGAGAAGAAGAGAGAAGCAGGGGGGAGAAGTATGGTGGAGAGAAGCACAGGAGAGAAGCATGGGGGAGAGAAGCACAGGAGAGAAGCAGGGGGGAGAAGTATGGTGGAAAAAAGCCCAGGAGAGAAGCCCAGGAGAGAAGTATGGTGGAAAGAAGCACAGGAGAGAAGCAGGGGGAAAAGTATGGTGGAGAGAAGCATGGGGGAGAAGTATGGTGGAGAGAAGCACAGGAGAGAAGCATGGGTGAGAGAAGCACAGGAGAGAAGCAGGGGGGAGAAGTATGGTGGATAGAAGCTCAGGAGAGAAGCGGGGGGGGGGGAGAAATATGGTGGAGGTATGGTGGAAAGAAGCACAGGGGAGAAGCAGGGGGAGAAGTATGGTGGATAGAAGCTCAGGAGAGAAGCACAGGAGAGAATCAGGGGGGGGAAGTATGGTGGAGAGAAGCAGGGGGGAGAAGCACGAGGGAGAGAAGCACAGGAGAGAAGCATAGGGGAGAGAAGCAGGGGGGAGAAGTATGGTGGAAAGAAGAACAGGAGAGAAGCAGGGGGGAGAAGTATGGGAGAGAGAAGCACAGGAGAGAAGCAGGGGGAGAGAAGCAGGGGGGAGAAGTATGGTGGAAAGAAGAACAGGAGAGAAGCAGGGGGGAGAAGTATGGTGGGGAGAAGCACAGGAGAGAAGCATGGGAGAGAGAGAAGCACAGGAGAGAAGCAGGGGGAGAAGTATAATGGAGAGAAACACAGGAGAGAAGCCAGGGGGAGAAGTATGGTGGAGAGAAGCACAGGAGAGAAGCAGGGGGAGAAGTATGGTGGAGAGAAGCATGGGGGAGAAGTATGGTGTAGAGAAGCACAGGAGAGAAGCATGGGGGAGAGAAGCACAGGAGAGAAGCAGGGGGGAGAAGTATGGTGGGGAGAAGCACAGGAGAGAAGCATGGGAGAGAGAGAAGCACAGGAGAGAAGCAGGGGGAGAAGTATAATGGAGAGAAACACAGGAGAGAAGCCAGGGGGAGAAGTATGGTGGAGAGAAGCACAGGAGAGAAGTAGGGGGGAGAAGTATGGTGGAGAGAAGCACAGGGGGGAGAAGAAAACAGGCCCAGGTTTCACACTGAGTGAGTATAAATACATTTAGAATCTATATTATTAACTATATGTATAATATATACTGTTTTAGTGTCATTTTGTGCCATTTTGGTTGGTGGTGTGATTTTTTAAGTATAAAAAGTGTGCTGCGGCTCAAAAAAGGTTGAAAATCACTGCTCTATACCCTATAACAGGGGTGCTAATCAACTTTTAGTAAAGGTCCACCTACCGGGGTCTATTGTCAGGTGAAGGTCCGAGCTGAACATCAGTAGTAAACGTGTTTTAACTTTTCACAAACGTTGTTGAACTATTTACATACAGAATTGATGCCTATTAGTGGGAAAACTGGCATATTTTTTCCCTCTCACCAGCCCTATAGTCATCCTGTGTGCTTCCCCAGTAGTATATAGCCCCCCTGTGCACTCTCCCAGTAGTATATAGACCTCTGTGCGCTCCCCCAGTAGTATATAGCCCCCCTGTGCTCTCCCCCAGTAGTATATAGACCCCTGCTTTGTGCTCGACCAGTAGTATATAGACCCCCTGTGTGCTCTCCCTCTGCCCTATAATGTCCAAACGGCCACAATCTGTGATTTGTACCATGAACTTTACATTACAATCTAGTATGGGCTAAAATTATTCTACACAAAACCCCAATAAACATTTCCCAGAAGTTAAAGAGGTTGTCCGGCATTTGTTTCTTATTGGAAATGTGAATGATATGTAATCTGTCCCTTTCTCTCAGTGGTTTTCTCTCACCGTTTTTCGCCTCTGTGTCCCTGGGCCTCCTCCTCTGTTGCTGCTTTTTGGACTTGTGTTTGTTTACATAAAGAACTTCCAGGTCACAGGGGTCAGCAGTGACATCACAGCTCTGCAAGCCTATAGCTCCACCCCCTCCTCTCTGAATATAGCTCCGCCCACTCTACCCATAGGCAGGAAATGTCTGTAACTAGTTTTTTTTGCATCTTTTCTCTGTTGTAGCACTACAAACCCCAGCACACATGTACATGTTAGGAGTTGTAGTCCTGGATTACATATACACTACAGTAGCCATCCTACAGGTGGGGGGGGTTTCAATAAGCCAAGTTTGTGTTACCTCAGCAATAGACAGAATGGTGACTGCCATGAGGTGAAGTAGCATCTCTCCTCTCCATATTACACACAGCAGCACTGTACATTTGTATTACGCGCTAAATACGCGCGTATTCCACGCTGAAACAGAAAATCAGAGCCCCATTGATTTTTATAGGCTTCCGCTAGCGGAAGAATGAACATGTTCATTCTTCTGGCGGAGAGAGGATTAGCCGCAGAACTTTCAGCAAGGAAATTCCACCGTGTGAACTGCAGAGCAGAATTTCCATTCAACACAATGGAAATTAGCTCTGCACCTATTTTATCAGCTGAAATTTCAGCGCTGATTCAGCGCAGAAATTCAGCTGCTTTTGCTCTGTGTGAACGAGCCCTTACAGTACAATAGTAAGAATATATGGGGAGATTTATCAAAGTCTGTGCAGAGGAACAGGGGAGCAGTTGCTCATAGCAACCAATCAGATAGTTTTTTGTTTTGTTTTTTAATAAAAAGGCCTCTAAAATGAAACTTAGAATCTGATTGGTTGCTATGGGCAACTGTTTCCCTGTTTCTCTGCACAGGCTTTAATAAATCACCCCTAGCTCCTTTATTTATATATCTCCAACCTATTCTGCAGCGATGCACAGAGATTGTAGCCTGTCATCTAGGTCCCTGTCCCCAATGGAGCTCACAATGTTTTGCAGAGTGTGATAAAATCCATGCAGACATT
This sequence comes from Dendropsophus ebraccatus, assembly GCF_027789765.1. Lineage (NCBI taxonomy): Eukaryota > Metazoa > Chordata > Amphibia > Anura > Hylidae > Dendropsophus > Dendropsophus ebraccatus. The sequence continues at coordinate 93,128,060 of NC_091455.1, forward strand.
GGGGGACATACATGCAGTCGTTATCCCAGAACCTCAACACTACAAAGCAACATGGCTAACCTCTGTGCCCCCCCACAACATGGCTAAACTCTGTGCCCCTCACAACATGGCTAACCTCTGTGCCCCCCCACAACATGGCTAAACTCTGTGCCCCTCACAACATGGCTAACCTCTGTGCCCCCCACAACATGGCTAACCTCTGTGCCCCCCACAACATGGCTAACCTCTGTGCCCCCCACAACATGGCTAACCTCTGTGCCCCCCACAACATGGCTAACCTCTGTGCCCCCCACAACATGGCTAACCTCTGTGCCCCCCACAACATGGCTAACCTCTGTGCCCCCCACAACATGGCTATCCTGGTCTCCTCCATGCCATGATGCCCTTACTGCTGCAGTTTCTACTGGGCTCAGATGTTAGCGCCTACTACAGGGGTGGGGCTAAAGAAATGTGGGTGCATAACCCCACCCACCTGATGACTATTCCCTCACTGGCAGGAACAGGAAACAGAAAAGGATCATGACATCACAGGAAGTAGAGACAACACAGACAGAGTGGTCATGTGACTGAGCCTGAGACAATAAGCACTTTAAATAAAAAATAGAAGTGTATGTAGAATATACAGCACCCACGGAAGTCAATGCTAGTTTATTAAAAAATCTCAGACAACCCCTTTAACATCATAGATTTACACTTGAGAAATACAGTATAACCCTCCACCAGCCCTAGCAACTGATCAGAACCCCTTTTCTTAGCTAAAGGTGTGCCAATTGGAGCCCTGACAGATCCAGTACCTGTCAGCAGGGCCGTATTAACAGCAGCTGCTGCCCTAGGCACTAAACCTGAAGACGCCCCATCTTGGGGAGCATGGGGGAGAGTGGTTTCGGCCACATGCATGTCTCTACATGTAGAAACATTGTCTGATTTGCGTTTTTCATGATTTTTAACTGCTTAAAGCAAACAGATTTCCACATTGAATTAGTGATTAGAGCCGTCTGCATATTGTCTGAAGGAATTCTCACCACAGGATTGGTAGATTGGTAGGTAATAGCTCCAGGCCTCACATTTAACACCGCCACACCAGACCTAAACAATACTGCCATACTGTGACTGGATAACACCACCACACTAGACCTGACCAATACTACCATACTGTGACTGGATAACACCCATACCAGACCTGACCAATACCACCATACAGTGACTGGATGAATACCGCCACACTAGACCTGACTAATACCGCCATTCTGTGGCTGGGTAACACCACCATGCAAAAAAGGAGTCCATGCAGCCTCGATTGCGAGTCTCAAAACACGGGAATGGCCAGATATCCCAAATACCCCAAAACAGCTGTCTGTGGATAGATGCCTGCCTTGGCAAGCCCTTGTCATGAGTTAGACTTTGAAACAAAAGGGGACACCGGTTGTTTCCCTATATATGTTCCAATACTTGCAACTGAGTGGGACTTAAGGGGCTACCTATTAGGTTGGTGTGGTGCTCTCCCCATCTGGAGGCACCCCGTGGCAACAGGCTAGAGATATCTGGCTATTCCCGTGTTTTGTGACTCGCAACCGAGGCTCCACAGACTATATTTAAATTTTTGGGGGCATCTGTGGAGACTTTTGATTGAGTGCTTAATTGAAATTTTGTCATTGATCTCTTTGAGCTCAGTGATTGCTGTGTTTTGTTGGTTGATTTGTCATTGCCCCAAATAGCCAGAATCCTACTCCACACTGACTAGGGGCAAATACCCCGTCTGTGGATGGATGACTGCCTTAGCAAACCTTTGTCATGTCACAATACTCGAACCTTGAGTTAGACTTTGACACAAAAGGAGCCACCCTGTTGTTTCCCTATATATGTTCCAATACCCACAACCGAGTCGGACTTAAGGGCTATCTATCAGGGTGGTGTGGTGCTCTCCCCATCTGGAGGCACTCCGTGGCAACAGGCTAAGAATATCTGGCTATTCCTGTGTTTTGAGACTTGCAACCGAGGCTCCACAGACTCCTTTTTTGCATATTCAAATTTAGGGGGCATCAGTGGAGACTCTTGATTGAGTAATTCATTGGAATTTTTCCACTGATCTCCTTGAGCTCAGTGATTGCTGTGTTCTGTTGGGTAACACTGCCATACCAGATGTGAATAATTCCACCATACAACCAACTCCCCCCCCCCCCTTGAAAAGATTTACTGGCAAATGTGAACGAGAGGTGATAGACTACAAAAAAAAAGTTATTTCTTTCCCCCTGCTCCCTGGTGCTGCCTCCCAGCAAGGTGCTGCCCTAAGCAATGGACCACGGGTGCCTAGTAGTAAATATGGCCCTGCCTGTCAGGGCTCTCTGTCCATGCTGCACAGGGTTAAATTACTGGGATCGGACTAAAATCTGCTCCCGGTAATTGCAGACAGGTGTCAGCTGTAACATACAGCTGACACCCACTGCATATAGCTAGGGTTAGCTCCTGAGCCCGCGCCATATGTAAAGATCACCAGGCAATCATAAAAAGGCATATCAACGGTAGTAAAGAGGTTAAAGTAAATGTAAAGTAGATTCCTATGACAACCAATCAGATGCAGGCTCTAAGCAACAACCCTTTTAGTAGTTATGGCAACTTCACCATTTCTCCCACTAGTCTCCCTTAAAATGGATGGAAATAGCAGTGAAAGCTGCTTGAAGATCTGGGCAAATCCTAAACCAATAAAACATAATTTCTAAACATTTCCAATAACTATGCTTAGTTTGGCTGACAATACTATTTAAGGGTAGCTTCACAAGAACTGGATCGCAGCCCAGGTAGGTAATGTTTTAGCCGTGCAGCTCTGTGTTAAGTGGGGCTGGGTTTTACATTCTCGCAGCAGAATGAAATATTCGCTGCGAGTATGTACAGTCACGGCCAAAAGTTTTGAGAATGATACAAATATTAATTTTTACAATGTCTACTGCTTCAGTTTTTAAAATGACAATTTGCATATACTCCAGAATGTTATAAAGAGTGATCAGCTTAACAGCAATTACTTGCAAAGTCAATATTTGCCAAGAAAATGAACTTTATCCCCCAAAACACATTTCAACATTATTGCAGCCCTGCCTTAAAAGGACCAGCTAACATCATTTCAGTGATTGCTCCATTAACACAAGTGTGGGTGTTGATGAGAACAGGGCTGGAGATCAATCTGTCATGATTAAGTAAGAATGACACCACTGGACATTTTAAAAGGAGACTGGTGCTTGGCATTATTGTTTCTCTTCTGTTAACCATGGTTATCTCTAAAGAAACACGTGCAGTCATCATTGCACTGCACAAAAATGGCCTAACAGGGAAGAGTATCTCAGCTAGAAAGATTGCACCTCAGTCAACAATCTATCGCATCATCAAGAACTTCAAGTAGAGAGGTTCCATTGTTGCCAAAAAGGCTCCAAGGCGGCCAAGAAAGACCAGCAAGCACCCGGACCATCTCTTAAAAGTGTTTCAGCTGCGGGATCGGGCTGCCAGCAGTCCAGAGATTGCTCAGGAATGGCAGCAGGCAGGTGTGAGTGCATCTGCACGCACTGTGAGGTGGAGGCTCTTGGAGCAAGGCCTGGTCTCAAGGAGGGCAGCAAAGAAGCCACTTCTCTCCAGAAAAAACATCAGGGACAGACTGATATTCTGCAAAAGGTACAGGGAGTGGACTGCTGAGGACTGGGGTAAAGTCATTTTCTCTGATGAATCCCCTTTCCAATTGTTTGGAAAACAGCTTATTTGGAGAAGACTAGGTGAGCGCTACCACCAGTCTTGTCTCATGCCAATTGTAAAGCATCCTGAAACCATTCATGTGTGGGGTTGCTTCTCAGCCAAGTGAATCAGCTCTCTCACAGTCTTGCCTAAAAACACAGTCATGAATAAAGAATGGTACCAGAATGTCCTCCAAGAGCAACTTCTCCTAACCGTCCAAGAGCAGTTTGATCAACAATGCCTTTTCCAGCATGATGGAGCACCTTGCCATAAAGCAAAGGTGATAACTAAATGGCTCAGGGAACAAAACAGAGATTTTGGGTCCATGGCCTGGAAACTCCCCAGATCTTAATCCCATTGAGAACTTGTGGTCAATCATCAAGAGATGGGTGGACAAACAAAAAACAACAAATTCTGAGAAAATGCAAGCATTGATTGTGCAAGAATGGACTGCTATCAGTCAGGATTTGGTCCAGAAGTTGATTGAGAGCATGCCAGGGAGAATTGCAGAGGTCCTGAAGAAGAGGGGTCAACACTGCAAATATTGACTTGCTGCATTAACTCATTCTAACTGCCAATATAAGCTTTTGTTACTCATAATATGATTGCAATTATATTTCTGTATGTGATAAAAACATCTGACAAACACACATAAAAACCAGAGGGCAGCAGATCATGTGAAAATATAATATTTGTGTCATTCTCAAAACTTTTGGCCATGACTGTACATCCATAGAAAATGAGAGTAACGGGAATGACAACAGATTTCACTGCGGAACTCGAAGAGATTCTTAATGCTCATTCTGTATGTATGGAAAATGTATTGGTTGTACAGTGGAATTTCAAATAGCAAAAGGAAATATGATTAAACAGGGAATAAACTAAGGAAATATGAAATTTAGGTGAAGCTACATTACTCTTTAAAGCATTACTGTCAATTACAAAAACTTTTGACATGTGCAGACAAATGTTTTGATCGGTCTCAGTCCTGATACCCAATCCTCACTTAATCCATCTTGCAGAAGTCAGAGTTAGGGTATATTCACACTGAGTAATAAGGCATAATTCCGCAGCAGAATTAAAGCGAAGAGCGGCAGCAGCAGAGGCGCGCAAGGTCTCCCATAGACAGGCTATGGCACACTGAGGCAGGCAGAATTCCAGGATGGAGAGTTTCACAGTGGAATTCCAGAAGTGTGAACTATTCTTAGTGTCAACCCAAGGAGTGAAGCTACTAACTTTTGATCCAAATCTATCAAAACATATGAAATGTCTACATGACACCCTAAACTACATGACACCCACATAAAGGGTAGTCAACCAATAGACTTGAAAGAGGTGTGGATGCATGGTAGTTTGCCAGAAATCCCTATTCCCGACTTGTATACATAGAAGAACAATGTCCAATAGCATCCAGTAATATGCAAAAAGTAACAAGCCTTTAAAGTGACACTGCCACCTCCTTTTTGCATTCTGACATCTCTACACAGGTGTAAAGGGTAAATTTAGCGGTTTTCATACCTTATTTTATATCATACGTCATGGTGCTTGTTCAAGTAAAAAGTCATCTTTTATTAACTGCAGATTGTGTTAAGTGGGCAGGGCCGCACGGCATAAGCGCCCCTTAGCCCCGCCCACAACAACACAGTTGGCCCCGCCCCCTCGCCGGCTATTGGAACAGGCTGGCCGAAAGGTCTAGCCCCCACCCCCTTTTCGACGGCCAACCAATGGGCGTCAAGGGGCGGGCCCAACTGCAGTTGATAAAAGGACACTTTTTACTTGAACAAACACCATGACGTATGATATGAAATAAGGTATGAAAATCGCTAAATTTACCCTTTACACCTGTGTAGAGATGTCAGAATGCACAAAGGGGGTGACAGTGTCACTTTAAGCACCTGCAGCAGCACGGAGGATTTTATAGAGCAGTACTGACCAGTGTGGCTGTAAATTCAATGGCATGAAAACAATGGTACCACTCTGGTACCATGTGCTCTGTGAAAGAATTCTTTAATCCGCTAGATATTTAGAAAAATCCAGAGCAGAAGAATACTGAGAAGAGTTGAGGTAAATAGGTCAATATTTATTATATGCACTATATTTTTTTGCATTTTTACTGTCCTTCCTTGAGGACTTCACTGTCTGCCTAATGACAGGAATAACACATGGCAGTGCTGATCTGCACTGCATTGCATTGTGCCTGTTATAGGCATAGCTGATCAGCCTCAGCCTCAGGGAGGCCTCCAGTTGTCATAGCTTCCATTGGGGCTGTGCGATCACTTCACAAAGCCCTGATGGTGAACAGACTAAGAATTCTCCCTCTGTTCTGCTTTATAGATGCTGCAATCGCACTAGTACTAGTACTAGGGTTGAGTGCCAGGATTCAAGTGCAACTCGGGCCCCAGTAGTTGCAGCGGATACCCGGCTATCACTGAAAACCAGGCACCACCGTGGATGGCATGGGCACAGCTTCTGTGCCTGTGTCATCCGAGGACATAATTGTACATCCATGATAAGGAACGCACTGCAAAAATGGATGTACGTCCCTGATCCTCAACATGTTAAGGATGTCATAATGGTAATGTCATCCAGGTGTGGGCACAGTGGTTATGCACAGGAGTGAGGATCTTCACCAAGGTCATTGGTGCCTGTAAAGTGTACTTTCTTTGCTAGAATGGCAAATCAGAATGTGCCGCCCCCTTTACTGCTGTGTGCTCAGGTGATGTATGTCAGATAGCTCGGGATCACACACTATCCATGAATCCCAATGACTTAGCACTTCACTCGACTCCTGTGTTTGTTTTAGTCCTGTGATTTAAATAAAACTGTGGTTATTTTAACACTAAAAAGTGTGTTTTGTGCATTCATTTTATAGTCTGTGTTTATTGTGGTTGGAGCTATTTCCAGGGTAAACAAGGGTCCATCCCATATCCAAAAGTCATGCATGTGTGAACAATAATTCATAGAATATTGTGTATATATTAATAGGTACTGACCTAGCTGCATCTCCTCTTTTTCTAATTATCTAGCTGTAAATTCACCACTTGCATGAGACAGTAACAATTAAGATTCTGCATCACTGTGTCTGCCTCTGTCTCTCTCTCCTCTCCATAGACATTTATGGGCAGCATGTTACCTAATCTCTGTAAACTTATAGTCCATCTTTGAGTGATCAGCGTGTTAGGGAGAAAATGTAACTTATAAGTTGAGAAAGGCATTTTTCTTTATTTTGATATATTACCGAGTTCTTATATTTGTTTTTATTGTTGATTTATGCACTGTGTTGTACCAGTTTAACTCCATGAACTAAAATGAATGGCGGATTTAGGATAATAAGTACATAAAATGAATAATATCTGCTTAGCAAGTTGAATATTAAGCAATGCGTATAATAAAATGTCCCAATTAAAACATTTCAGTGACAAGTGACACAGTACATGACTGAAGGAACGATTATGAAACATAAATTCAAAGGCTCAAGACTGTCTTGTAAATGTGTCATCCCCAGCAATTTCAATGCCTCAGATAAACATTGAAGTGAAAGGAAGCGTTCTCCCATTGTTATTCTTATAATCACTGTTGAATGCAGCATCTCTGGGTTCTACGTTTTTGCAATCTGTTTAACGTATACGTTTTATGGAAAAAAAATTTATTCAATTGTGTGTCATCCATTTTGATCCATTTTTTCTTTTCCGTTAAAAGTAACCAATTAAAACCGGATACATTGAACAGATTGCAAAAACACAGTGTGAACCCAGCCTTAGAATTTTTTTCTGATTCCAGCCATTGCCACAATGACCATACTGCCACAACTATATCTATGTGATGACAGCATCATAAATATGCAGCCATGACCATAAAATCGGTTGTTCTGTAAAAACAACTCCTATCCATGTACACTACATTAAAAAGGTCACAAGTATCAGGTGTGGACCTGATGTGTCATCCAACCACTTAGGCTTTGGGCCCTACTTGAGGGCATTGTCTTTTTTATAAGACTCTGGTGTTGTATCCCACCAAGGGTGTTTCTAGTCTTTACACCCTTCGCAAAAGTCTGTACTCTAAAGTAGAAGTGGGAATGAAGTAGTACCCAAGTTTTGCCACTAGGTGTCGATGTTATGTGTATTGTGTACCTAGGTATTGTACGGCTGGATGTAACTAAAGGGTTATTGTTTTAGGATCTGTGCACCAATGGGAATTCTTTTTTTTTTTCCTCCTATCTCTATCCTTCTCTTTCTCTTGCACTCTCTTCTCACCCACTCACAGCACACCTTATAACTGCTGTAGGAGGAAGTCACATGGGGAGAGGAAGTGTAGACACATCTTAGTAAGTCTTACTCTGGCTTTTGTAGAAGAAGGAAGCCAGATCGGTCCCTGTAGTAGCCGAGAAGGGCCCTGGATCCTGCCAGGTCCCCTGTGGACAGCGTTTCTCTGGTCACTGTAATGAATGGATGGGCATCTTTTCTTGAAAGCAGCACTTCCACACACAATGCACTGCTGAACACACTCTTAGAGAGGACAAGTCAGGGATCATCCCATCCCACTCCGAGAACCAGTCTAAAAGAGCAGGACAGTATCCTGAAGAAAGAGGAACTGATCCAAATAGAGCAAAGCTGCTAGGTGCCTACGTACTCTATCTCGCAGCGCGGGTGTAATTGGAAAATTCTGATCATTCTGCTCATCCCAGGTTACAAGGTCTGGGGCTTGGGTCACCCAACACTGGTGGGCAATAGGTGGTGCAAAGACCAAAGAGTCAAAACACGGGCACAAGTATTCTCTGTACTCAAGTATTCTACTTATTCTCCTTCTAAAGTTCCGGCACCCAAGGGACCCCCTCACATCCCGGCAGGTCACCGACCACAGGGGAAAGGATATAGCCAGCCCCTTTAAAATAAAAGCAGGTGTGTCAGCATACCTGTGTGCCCAACTGGCACTGGCGTCACAACAACCTAACATCTCCCTGAGTTATATTCCGATCCAACCACCATAGAAGTGGCGTCACACGTTACCACCTAGCAAGTGACCGGTCGAGAGTACACCACATCTGGTCTTTGCTGCTAGGGCCCACCAGGTCACACCTCTATAATTATAGGTCCAGGTCTTGGGCAGGTAACATAGTCAGGAACAGTAAAACTGGTCCGAAAGAAAGTACATGTAAACAGTCAAGGTTATATCAACTGCCAAACGATTGGGGTCGGATGGACTCGAGCATGCTCGAGGTTCACTCATCTCTAATCATCTCTGATGAGACCAACCTTCAAAGGGCAGCATTACACCAAAATTTTGACCAATTTATCTGACAGATTTTTTAAGCCAAAGCCAGGAATGGATTTGAAAAGAGTCTTTCCTTTATGATCTGTTCTCTGTTTATAGTCTGTTTCTGGCTTTGGCCTCAAAAATCTGTCAGATAAATTGGTCGGATAGCTGTTGGTGTAATAGGGCGCTAAGACTTAGCTGCCAGCCCTGTATATTTATAGTACAATGTACAGTAAATGAAAAGGCTTCCAGGTGCAGCTATTACCAAATTGTGGCTCAAATGACAGCTTGGAATGTTTACTACAAGATGCTGGGGAACAAGATTGTTAGCAGGATAATCTGCCTAATCCTTTAATGCGGTACATTCATTATAAATGCATAGCCCAGCACTGCATTCATTTTAGAGAAAATGGCATATTCATGAGCTTCTCACTTTCTAGAGAACTGTATTTATTTACAAATTATTTGCTTCACAAGTAAAAGCTGAGATGTAACCATAAATTAAATGAATGTAGATTTAACCCCTTCCCGACCCACCATACTCAAATTATTGGCTTACATTTCCCTCCTCCGTTCCTTCTAAGACCCATAACATTTTTATTTTTCATTGACATGAGTTATATGGGATGAAACTTATTTTTTGTGGGACATGTACTTTTACTGGCATGTTTTATTTTACCATATAATGTATTACAAAGCCAAAAATTATTTGTACGGCAAAATCGAAAAAATAATGCAATGGTGTAAATTACTTTTTGATCATTTTTTACTCCAGTTTTTGTGATGTGAACTTTTCTTGTGTTCACACCATTGACTGTGCGGGATCAGGAATGTTATAATTTAATAGTTCAGGCAATTCTGCCCAGGAATACAGGGCAAATAGCACTGGATTCCCAGAACAGGGACTGCAGGGAATATGGGCACCCCCTGCCCGTCTATATCATAATTCACCACTAGTAAGAAGTCTCTAACCTGCTTTTATGTTCACATAGTGCACAGGGCTATGAGGATGAAGGTAATGATCAGTGCACTGATCTGCTCCGCCAGCTCAACCCTTGTAATAAATATTCATCCAGCACTCTGCAGGGATGAACACCAAAGTGATGTCACTGCAGAGCGCCACCCCAATATTCAGTGGGAGAAAAGAGCATGCAGGGTGGATCGGTAAATTGACTCATTTACATATGGAATAAAGTCATGCAAATGGTCCTAATACTCAAAGTAAGAAAATTACCTTCATCCTCTAACCTGCTACTAGTTTCCCTTTTAAATATATTTTATTTGGCTTTTATGTGACAAACCAACAGAAAGTAGCAAGTAACTGTGAAGTGTAAACAAAATCATGCATGTTTTTTTTAATTTTTGAAAGATAGGAATCTACTGACGTGTGGTATGCGGTATGCAGAAGTCATCTGATTAGTAAATAGTCCATCTGTGTGCCATTACTACTTAGTATAAATAGAGCTGTTCTGTGAAGCCTCAGAGGTTTGTTAGAGAGCATTAGTGATCAAACAGCATCATAAAAACTAAGGAACACATCACATAGGTCAAAGAGAAAGTTGTAGAAAAGTGAAAAGCAGAGTTAGGTTATACAAAGTATACCAAGCTCTAAACATCTAATAGAGCACTGTTCAACCCATCGGTATTGAAAGAGCTTTATTACAATCAGTCATCGTCAAACATACATACGTTGTGTTGCGACACAGCACAGGCTTTGAATCAGCGCTTTAGCCAGCAGCAGACAGTGTTGTCTTAGGCTGGTCTCTCTGAGATCAGTGATCTTTTTTCGTATGGCTCTACTAGGCATTGCCCCAACCTAGCCAGAATCCTGCTGCACACTGATGAGGGGCAACAGCCCGAAACAGCTGTCTGTGGATGGATACCTGGCCTTGTTTTTTCCTTTGTCATTACATTGAATTATAGGGCCACTTAACATGGTAGTTTTGTTGGTTTCCCTACAGGAGCCACCCCTTGGCTGGGTCCTTCCCGGAAGGATATCTGGCTAGGCCTGTGTTTTGAGACTCTTAAATGAGGCTCCACTGGCTTTTTTATTGCATGTTCAGCTAACCTGATGAATTATGATAGACCAGAACTAACTAGAGGAGTTGCTAAGAGGCCCATTGTCACTGTGAAGGAGCTGCAGAGGTCTACAGCTCAGATCAGAGAATCTATTCACAGAATAACGTGGCATGACAAAAGCAAGCCATAAGAAGTTCCATTGACAGAAAACATGAGAAAGAATGTGCTCTGGTCTGACCAACCAAAGTTGAACTTTTTAGCCTAAAAATCCTATGTGTGGCTGAAAATGAACACTGCACATTACCCAAAACTTATCATTCCCAAGGAGAAACATGATGGTGATGGTGGATGCTTTTCTTCAGCAGGAACAGGGAACATGGTTAGAACTGAAGGGAAGATAAAAAGAGACAAATATGGGGAAATTTGCTGGAAAAGACTTGAGACTAGGGCACATTTTCACTATCCAGCAAGACAATGACCCTAAACATACAGCCAGAGCTACAATAGCATTTTTTTATTAAATATTCATTTTTTCGAATAGCCCATTAAAAGTCGAGACCTAAATTCCATTGAAAATCTGCGGCAAGACTTTAAAAATTGCTGTTCACAGACGCTCTTGATCCAATCTGACCAAGCTTGAGCTATTTTGCAAAGAAGAATGGTCAAAAATGTTAGCCTCTAGATGCGCAAATCTGGTAGCGACATATTCCAAAAAACTTGCTGCTAGAATTGCAGCAAAAGGGGGTCCTACAAAGTATTCACTTGGGGGGGGGGGCTTAATGCAAATGCTAACCACATAGTCTATCCCAAATAATATAAACAACATACATTTAAATTATATAAGTTCAAGGGGTGTGAATACTTTTTCAAGATACTGTATATCCATTTCATCATACATTGTTTTGTGTAGATATACTGTATACTGTATGTATAGAGATATAATAAGGTATTGTAATGTAGCTTTTGTTCAAGCCAGAAAGTTTAAGGAGAGATTGCTCCAATTGAACCAAGGCTTTCACAGCAGATTGTCAACACCAGTCAATGATGCGAGAGGGGTGTGGGGGGGTCCTGTAATATCTTCAAAGTTACGGTAGACCTCATGTCAGGTTGGTTCTGAGAATAGATCTTTTGAAGGGGTATTCTCACCACCTAAACTTTTGTTAGGTGATAAAGAATGCAAAAGATTAGCAAAATTGCTTTCTTTTGTATGGTGGCCCCATTCTCCCCCTGTAGTATTGACAGCTTGTTGCCTAGGTTCCTGACCACCGCTTTCTGCTGTGAGAGCAGTGGCTAAGCTGTGATGTCAAGTGCTGTCTGGGATCCTCTGGAGATGGTATGTTTACTCCCTTTCTGTCTTCCACTTAGCTTATACTCGTCTCCAGGGATCCTTTTGAACCAGAACCCCTTTAGAGAGTTCCTATACTTTGTTTAGATAGCGAAAGATAGCTCTGTCTTGATTAATATTAGGTAGGTATGTGAAAGCCAGGTTAAAATGCTGCAAAGCAATTTGTCCCTTTACCGCTAGCAGCTCACTCTCATTACCACTGTAATACTCCAAGTGTTCACATAGCAGCATGGAGGAGACCATATTGGTGCAGAAGACAGCTAAAGCCCTCTGCTTTTAGATGCTGACACTTTTTTTGCCCACTCGCCCTTTCTACATGTGAATGGTTGGCTCTGAGTCCCCAATGCGTGCAGGTGAAGCTACACCCTCATTTGATGTCCAATAGCTGCACAGTGTCACTCCAACATCGCAGACACTGTGCACCTATTGGACATTGTATGCGGGCATAATATTAGGACTCAGGCTCGTTCCTCCACATCTTGAAACAAGTACTTCAAAGAAGTGGATTGAGGGAAGGCAAGCAATGGGGAGCAGAAGGCTTTAGCATCTTCTGCTTTCCAGACAACACCTTTGAAGATGGTCCTAATTCTCTACTGTAGGTCATCTGGTGACTGCCCAGGAAGGTGTTTGATTTGTATTTTGTTCCTTCTCCCCCAGTTTTCTCTGGATCATATTCAAGAATGGGCAAGAAGAGTAATATTTTGCAGGAGTTGAGGGATTTCATTTGGTGCACTTCCTCACAAAGCCATGGATAAGCCACCCAGCATGTCAATTTCTGTTGAGGGTTTTCACTGCAGCTTTCATCTGCCAGTATTTCATTGTAAGTCATTTATGGTATGAGAAATAAAGTATTCATGTATTTCCTCTGGACAACATATTTTTACTGAGGTTTTATCAAAACACTATAGGAAAGAGAAGCTTTAAAGCCTATGGATACATTTGCATTGTATTTATTTGTTCCTAAATGCAAAATGAAGCAACTTTCTAAATAGTCTTTATTAAAAAAAAAATTCCTACCATTTAGCTGCTACTCAGATAAAGATGACCCAATCCAGTCCTCCAAGCAGCTTCCTGGTTGCTGATGACACACCGTCTCTGCAGGAACTACCCTGTTCAGCCAATAACTAGTCACAGCAGTGTCCAGCTTCTGTCAGTAACTGACTGAGCAGGACATTCCTGTAAGTAAACAGCAGCCAGGAAGCAGCCAGGAGGAGCAGAGAATGGGAGTGTTGGTGTGACAGCTACAGGGGATCACAGCAAGTGAATAGCTTTTTTTTTACTACCAGACCACTGACAGAAAAACTACCAGGCCACTACCAGACACATATAGATTTCTTTTTCCCTGTATAACTCCTTTAAAGTGATTCAGCAGCACTACAAAACTCACAGTGTCATCCTAGCCTTACTGCAGTGGCCCTCTGAGTAAAAGAAGCAGATCCAGGTTGTGGGGTGGGTGACATATAGAAGTGATAGTTGGAAGAAAACAACTCTGTAATCTAGCAAGGACTTGCTCTTTTCATCTAGAACCTCGTATAAATTCCTAAGTCACATAGTGGAAACAGTATTGGCACAAAAATAACTGGTCGGGTGTGAACTGTCTCCATTACGTCATTACAGCATCTGTATCAGTATAGAATGTGCAGTTTTCATTCACATTACCAGCCATGCACTATATTTAGAGCTAAAGGTCATCTTGGATCAGGGGACATTTATAATAACAGTTAAACTAAAATAGCTACAGAGAACTCGAAGCATTGCCAGATAAGACCAACCTGGAACCTACTAACATAAATATGCTTCATTCATATTCAGCAGGAATAGTATAAATTTAAATATCACCAAAGTGTTATATATTCATTGGTTCTACAGGATTCCCTTTATATTTAAATTGTGACTAGAAAGCGGTCACTAATTATAGAAGACCAGACGTGATGCATGTCCTAAGGACAACTCAACATTACTGCCAGTGGTTTCTCTCATTTGTCCTTGATGCTAAGCTTCATTAACCATCGCCAATATCTAGGACAAGCCACATATCTCACTGATGCAAAAGTCATAAGGAAAACTAGTTTGCAAATATGTCTGAATGTCAGACTGTCATTACTGGCAGGATGATGTCTTAGGTTTCAGCTACTTTGATTTTTTTTAAAGGCTGTGACATTAACAATGTTTATGGCACTAGGTGTCAATTTGTCAAGGTGCTATAAGTGGCTTAACTGCAGGGCAATACTTGTCATAACCATGGAGTCTGTTCCACATTGACTTTAGGCTAATGTCAGATAAATCAGCATGGGAATTGCAGTGCTGTTTTGGTGCTGATTTTTGAGGTGTGGGCAGTGACTTTCTTTTCCTGTTTTTGGCAGTGTTCTTTGTAGACCAGGCCTTTTTTCACATATCCCACTAAATTCAATGGGAGATGGCAACATTGAATGGGATATGGAAAAATTGGCCCAAATGGTTTAAGGTTTTCCATAGGATGCTCAGTGGCGGTCTGAACCTGAGGATGAAGTATGAATCGGGGTTGTTGTTTATTGCAAAATGACATAGTGTGAGGTGGCCTAAAAATGTTATAAGTTAGAAGGGTTAGAATGATAATTTTTTCTTTTTTAATTTTAATGAAAAGTTTACTTTTTTTTAAGTAGTAAAACATGACAGAAAAGGTACATATTAAGTATTATTGTAATCGCACTAACCTGATGAATACATCTTACATGTAAATGTTACCGCACAATAACTGATATAGGAACAAAACCCCCTCAAAATAGCGTAATTTTTTCTCAATTTAATGGAGCCCTTAAATGGCTCTGTAGATGGAAAAATAAGAGTTATGACTTTGAGAAGGAAAATGGGTAAATTGATATACCAATAAAATATTTAAACATATTTAGCTTTGTGAGACAACCCCTTTAATCAGTTGGATCCCCAAAGAAGTCCTTTCTAAGACTCAGATCACACTGGAGTCCTTTCTAAAACTCAGATCACACTGTACACCAGCACAATGTAAGTGTACATCAGCATCTTGTCAAAAACAGAAGCTGACATATAATGCAGTAAACTTGCAGCTAATCTATTCACTTTAATTGTGTAAATATGGTCAATTTGTTACCAGAGTATATGCCGTGGCCCTGAGTTGCCAGGTGATAACAGCAGTGGGTTTGTTGGTGTTTTGCTTGGGCACTTGTAATGGTGGCCAGGAGAGGTAATACCCACCAGCCCTGGACTTTGTAATGGTAGCACAAATGTGTGGGTGCAGGTGCAGGTGTTGGTGCGATGGAGTAATGAGCAAAGAGTCCAGCACTTAACCAGAAGATAACTTTTACTGAGAATCTTCAGTGCAATACAGTGTAATACTTTCCAAAAACAATCACAGCAGTACAATGTCCTTGTCTTAAGAGACAACACAGAATCTTTAGATTTGGGTGCTTGAAGTGCAGATAGTAGGTTAACCCTTTCACGACCATGGGTCATTGATTCCTCAATGCTCAGGTCGTTTTTGGACATCAGCTTATGGGATCATAATCCCATCCTTATGTCTGCCACCTCTCCTCTGTCACCTCCCCCTGTCACAATCTTGTGACAGCGGCAGGGGAGAGAGGGGAGGGGGCAGAGCACCCGGCCCACGCCCTGCCTTCCCTCCCTCCTCTGGTGCATGCCCTGCCTTACCTCCCTCCCCCACCGGCCTCCGTAGCCTAAAGGCTTCCAGTTTCCATGGCTACCATCGGAGCTCTGCGATTACTTTGCAGAGCCCTGATGGACATCGGACAGAGAATTTTTTGTCTGGAGCCCTAAAGGTGCTGCGGTCGTGCTGATAGATGCTGCGTTTGTGCAGTATCTATAGGGTTAATTCTCAGCACCGGAACGCGGCTCCGGTGCTGAGAGTTGTGGTGGGTCACCGGCTATCACTAATAGCCGGGACCCACTGGGGATGACACAGGCGCAGCTTCTGCGCCTGTGTTACCCTCGATTGTAAATTAACATCGCTGCAGCCTCAGGCATAGACTGCAGCTACGTTAATTTACTGTGCAGTGGAGAGAGGGGGGCAAAAAGTGTAGCTGAGTTAAGTAAGTTAGGAAGTGTAGTGGAGTTGAGTAGGTTAGGGGGGCTGTCTTGGGGATCTTCCCTAAATATTGCATTGCTGTGCTGGGATAATTCATTGAGACTTTGTGTAGAAAGAAGACTCACGGTCCTCACAGTCAGAATCAGAAGACAAAAGAAGACCGCCTCATGCCACACAAGTCCAGCGAGTGTCAGGTTTGGTAGTACTAGTCCCAGGCTTGAACAACTGGGTGAAGCTTACCTCTCAAGAGGTTAGGCCAAGCAAGGTTCAATGGAGTACTTCAGTATATGCTATTTTCTCCACTGTGGATCAACACTGGCTTTGGATTGTCCTGACTTTTAGAAGAATCCCTGGTGTTGAACCTAGGTGACAGTTACTCCACCTCTGGGTTTAGCAGTGCATATTAGTTTTCTCAAACTCTCACAGGAATATCTGTCTTTCTCTCCCTCTCCAACAACTGACAAAAGGCCCCTCCAATAGGAACTAGCCTTCGTAAATAGGGGTGGCTGAGACTAACCTTCTATTGGTGGGGAAAGTGCTAGAAAAGGTGAGGAGTAAGAGCATCATAGGATGGAACAGTGTGTGGTACCCAATTAAGTGATTGGTGAACAGAAAAACAGTGAAACTCACAGATTAACCCTTTTCCTTCCTTCAGCTGTGTCAACAAACAGGATAGAGTGAGACACCAAGTGGTGATGGTGCAGAAAAGCACCCATCATCCCAAAATGTGACACCTGACAAGGTTCCCTATGGACAGGTGGAATACAGTACTTATTGGCACATCTGTACTGGGACACTACATACATAATTAAATAGTAGGACTTAAAACTGTGGACTGCTTTTTCGAGTCCCGCTAAATAAACATACATTGCAGGAAATGGCTAGAATGTAGTTACTAGTCAACTACATTTGGGCCATTAAACAGAATGGGTTGGCTGCCAGTACGAGCCCAGTATATTTTAACATCCCTTTTTTTACAGGATGCCTACATGTACCTATGATGCACTGGGTAAACACAATGTGAACTCTGTCTATGGGTTCCATTGTAAATGTACATGATGCAACTTCAGTCTCCACTGCTTCCAGGGAGGCAAGAGAGAACATTTCATAGAAATACACTGAACATTTTGTACACAAAACAGATAGTATAGGCAAGGTTGGTTTTATAACTCTGCAGCTATTTCTTGTAGGGTCTCAACTACTATATCACTGCACTCCTAGTCTCTTTTATATGACAAATTATTTATTAAATAATATTCTATGCATGGAGATGCAAACAGAGAAACGAGGAGGGCACACTTTAGTTGATAAAGGAGGTGTCTAAGAGCTGTCTTGAGGGATTTGATAGTTCTTTATAAGTTCTCCACTTAGGGGAGATTGGCATCCTGTGTTAACATGAGAGCAAGCTCTGGATTAGTAGTCAGAATGGGATCACATGACACAGCTGCCCACAATTTAAGGTTTCATAAAGTGTGGATGCAGCTGAACTAGGATGAAACAAATTACACTGCTAGACGTGTGGTGGTGTTATTTATGCAGTATACACTTTAGTGCCATTTTTAAGGTTATATTATAGCATTTTTATATTTAACCGTTTGAGGACCAGGCCCAAAATGACCCAGTGGACCGCGCAAATTTTGATCTTAGTGCTTTAGTTTTTCCCTCCTCCCCTTCTAAGAGCTCTAGCACTTTCAGTTTTCTATCTACAAGCTATGTAAGGGCTTGTTTTTTACAGGAATAGTTGTACTTTGTAACAGCGTCTTTCATTTTACCATAACATGTATGACGGAATCCCAAATATATTATTTATGAAGATATAAATTGGTGAAATCGTAAAAAAGAATGCAATATGGTAACGTTTGGGGGGTTCCTGTGTCTACGTAATGCACTATTCGGTAAAAGCGACATGATACCGTTATTCTATAGGTCAGTCCGAACACAACCACATGCAGGTTTACACAGATTCTCTAATGTTATATATATTTTTTTAAATGAAATCCTTTTTTTTGGCAATTAATTATTAATAAAATGGGCCTATTGTGACCCTTATAACGGTTTTAGTTTTTCACCTACAGGGCTGTATGGGGTGTCATTTTTTCCTAGTTTTTATTAATACCATATTTGTGAAGATCGGACGTTTTGATCACTTTTTATAAAAAAATTTTTTATATATAATGTAACATAAAATCGGTAATCCGCGCACTTTTTTCCCTCTTTTCGTCTACGCTGTTCACCGTTCGCAATGACGCTTATTATATTTTAATAGATCGGACAAATACGCATGCTACGGTATATTATATGTTTATTTGTTTATTTATTTTTATATGTTTTATTCATATAATGGGATGGGGGGGTGATTTAAACTTTTTACTTTAAACTTTTTACACATTTGAAGTCCCTTTGGGGGACTTGTACATACATTACTTTGATTTCTACACTGATGATTGCTATGTCATAGGCATAGCATTGATCAGTGTTATCGGTGATCTGCTCATTGAGCCTGCCTGTGCAGGCTTAGTGCTGCAGATCGCCGATCGGACCGCGCTGAGGCAGGTGAGAGACCTCCGGTGATCCGTTTTAACAATCGGGACCCACAGTCACACTGCGGGGGTCCCGATCGGTAAGTGACAGGGGACTCCCCCTGTCACTTACACTTAAACGCTGCGGTCGCGCCGCTGCAGTCGCGTCGCGTCGTTTAAGGAGTTAATAACACGCAGCAGCGCGATCGCTGTAGCGTGTCATTACCGGTAAGGTCCCGGCTGTTGTTGGAGCCGGCCCCCACCTGCTATGAAGAATAGCCGGAGAAACACCCAGGACGTATAGTTACGCCCTAGGTTGTCTGGGGACAGACTTCCATGGCGTAACTATAAGGGTTAATCTCACGTTTCCTCAAAAAATGTCGAGGACACTCCAAACGGTTTTCCAGGAGCTTTGACAGACATTGATCCTACCCAGAATAAATCTCTTAATCAAAAGATAGATACATTTCTGAAATTGTTATCTTTGTAGTGAATTGTTATGTTGACAATACAGGAATTATTTAACATAAAGTATTGTAAATGTTATATATGCTCTATGAGTTAAGAACTGAAGGTACAAAGAACTTTGGGATCACTTGGATCATTGGCTCCAGCAATCAATCAGTATCCCATCCTCTAAGGGTCCATTTCAACAAAAAGAATATCTGACAGATTATCTGCCAAAGATTTAAAGCCAAAGCCAGAAATAGCCTATAAACAGAGATCAGGTCATAAAGGAGAGCCTGAGATTTCTCCTTTTTTTTTTCAAATCAATTCCTGGCTTTGGCTTCAAATCTTTGGCAGATAATCTTTCTGTGTAAATGGACCCTAACCTGCCCTTATTAGAGATGAGCGAACCCGAGCATGCAGCATTTGATTACCGGTGGCTGTAGAAGTTGGATGCAGCGCTAAGGCTGCCTGAAAAGCATGGCTTATGCCATAAGCTGCATCTATTTTTTCCAGGACTCCTTAGGGCTGCCGATCATGCTCGAGGTTCGCTCATCTCTAGTTCTTTTATGACAAAACATTTTAACATACAGACACATTTTTAACTTTGCACTGTTCTAAATTTGACACGTGAGGACATAATATAATTAGACTATCATATATATATATATATAATTATGTTAATGTTCTACCATTGGAAATTACAGAATACATACAAGTAGCAAGGAGTTGTTAAAGAGTCAATCAAGGTATTACAAGGATGAGACTGCTTGTATTTAGTACTATGAGCCTGTTTCCACTATTATTTGTGGTATCAATAATAAAAAGCTTTCACTGGTTTACATGTAAAGTATAAAGTACTTAATTGTGCAACCTGGCTTGTGTGTATGTGCAAATGTTTGACCTTATTAATCATTTGTGAGACTTTGGACAGATTTCTGCTTTTACCACGTGTTCTCACTAAATTACATCTATTTAGTATTACAAGACAAGTCACAAACATTTCATAGTCAGACATCACATGGGGCTGAAAGATAAATCAATTCCACATTTAGTTCATCATTTCACTTATGTGTCTACTTTGGGACCTGTATTTTCTTAGAGGTAAAGTAGCTTAACTAAGTCTATCAATTTCTTAATATCCTAATTAAAATTAATTAATAAGAAAAATCTTATGAAGCCTCGCAAGGAGCATCAATGTTTAGATTTATAACCAAAATATTTTATACAATGTTCTTAATAAATTTGTTAAGAAATCTTTCCTGTTTCCTGCATTTCAAGGGCAGTTATTTTGAGAGCCCAGACTGGAAAACACCAGCTGCTGTGACCTACAGAGACAATTGAGGTGACAGGGTACTAGTTTTTTGTGTTTTTTTGCAACAAACACAGCATACAGAAATATTAAAATATACCTAATTTTCTGCGATTCTGTTACATTTTAAAATATTGCTTTCAAGAATAATATTTATTTAAGTAAACAGCAGTTGCGATGTGAATTAAGCACTAAGAAGAAAAATTAGAAATTACTACTGTGGTAGACTCAGGATGGTGCAAAATTATGTTTATTAAGTGAACAAAGAGTATATACAAGTATTACAAATCTGTACAGTAGAGGGTATAGGTAAGAAAGTAGGCTAAGGTTCTGTCGGGAAGGTAGCCCTGTAAGACCCTGCCTTGCGTAGATGAGAACTGCTGGGTCAGGTGTTCCTAAGCCAGACGGAGGATGCCCAAGGCTGTCAGGCTGTCAAGATGAGTTGCAGTCAGGTATTGGTGTTAGAGGAATACAGTATTGCCGTCTGGTGAGGTAGAATAAATCAGAACGTGCATAGAGAGGAGGACATATAGTCTAAACAAATTATTTTGGAGACGGTTAACCCCTAGACGACCCAGGGCGTACCCATACGTCCTGGGTTTGCTAGGGGAGTTCAGAGGGGGGCCCTGCGGCTTTATGCAGCCCGGGACTGCTGCGATTAGCGGGCATGGTCTGATCGCCCCCCAAATAAAAGAAATGTGTTGTTGTTTTTTCAATTTCACCACACATTTAATATTTAATTTTTTTCTGGTTTCGCAGTGTACTTTAGGCCTGTCATTGCAAAGTAAAATTAGTAGTACAAAAAATAAGGGCTCATGTGGGTTTTTAGGTGAAAAAATGCAAGTGCTATGGCCTTTTAAGCACAAGGAGGAAAAAGCAAAAATGCCAAAATTTTAATTAATCCAGTCCTCTAAGGGTTAATCAGGGTTGTTCCACTTCCCACTTCATCAGGGAATAATGTGGAGATAGTATGTATGTTGTCCTCAAATGAAGGTCTGTAGTATCTCTAATGAGACGCTGTATAGATGCTGAGAACAAAGATGGTGGTCATTGCGGTCTGTGTCACAAACTGATTCTACAAGACCTTTCATTTTATTATCTAGTAGTGTGTGACACAGCCCGTAATGACCGCCATCTTTGTTCTCAGCATCTATACAGCGTCTCATTAGAGATACTATAGATAATTATCAGAATAAACAAAGAAGTGCCACATATTATTTATGAGATAAAAGGTGATATTATTTAAAAGGGAATCTGTTGGATAGTAGCTAATCACAGTGCCAGGTAGATGTTAAAAGACCATTTACAGACATATCTTTACATCTGGGAACTTCTGCTTTTAAGCCAAGCAAATTGTGCTTTTTAATATATGCAAACAAGAAGCAACTGCCCACAGGGTGGGGCAAATGGTCACAAGTGCCCATTATTTCCATCTCCCATGCTGCTTGCCTCTTTCTCCTCCCACATTTGATTGGCAGCCTCAGACACTGAAAATTACCAAACAAATGTGTACATTTATTTTTCTCAGCTTAATCTTTAGGCTATGTTCACACTATGTAAAAACAACAACCATATTTCATAAAAAAGGCAGTTTTTACATGTGAACATGTGAGTGAACAAAGTCTAACTGTATATAGAACCAGTAGAGTAGAGATGAGCGAATTTGCCGAAGTTCGGGTTCGTATGAACCTGAACTATCGGCTTCTGATTCCCGCTGTCTGCAGCCCCCGTAAACAGGGTGGATACAGTGCAAGGACTGCCTGGAAAACTGGGATACAGCCTATGGCTATGACTGTATCCCAGTTTTCCAGGCGGTCCGTAAGGCTGTATCCACCCTGTTCACGGAGGCTGCAGACAGCGGGAATCAGAAGCCGAGAGTTAAGGTTCATACTAACCTGAACTTCGGCAAATTTGCTCATCTCTACAGTAGAGAGAGGGAGAGAGAGAGAGAGAAAGAGATATTGTGAAAAGTCACAATTGTAGTTAATGCATTTCTCACAGACCATGTTAGTTAAAACAGAAGAACTTTACCTTTCTTTACAACGTAATCACTCTTACAGATCTACAGATCTTACATATGGTACAGAATCTTAAGGGTGCAAACACACAGGACGTATATGCAGCAAGTTTCTCGCTGCGTAAACGCAGTGAAACTCGCTGCATGTCCCGTCCCTGTGTGGTCAATGACATGAACATCCCTGCTGCGAGTTTGTCTGCAGCCCGCCCTTTTAACCCCCCGGCCGCCGGAGCGTATACTTTACCTGATCCCGACTCCAGCGGTTCCCGGTGTCTTCAGCAAGCCAGAGCCGGGACCAGGTAAAGTATGTGCTCCAGCCAGCCGTCGCCTGCAGCCTCCTTAACACATCCTGCAGCCCCGGAAGCCCCGATCGTCCCCACGGGCGCCCGATCGCCCCCCCCGCAGCCCCCATCGGGGCTGCCGGGGGGGGCGATCAGGGCTGCTGGGGAGGCGATCAGGGCTGCCGGGCGGGCGAGGGGATGATCGGGGCTGCAGGATGTGTTAAGGAGGCTGCGGGCGGCAGCTGGCTGGAGCATATACTTTACCTGGTCCCCGCTCTGGCTTGCAGAAGACACCGCCAGAGCCGGGATCAGGTAAAGTATACGCTCCGGCGGCCGTGGGGGTTAAAAGGGCGGGTTGCAGACAAACTACACAGGGACGGGATATGCAGCGAGTTTCACTGCGTTTACGCAGCAAGAAACTCGCTGCATATACGTCCTGTGTGTTTGCACCCTAATGGTTGCAGTACACATCAATGTTCCATAAAACAATGGGGGAGATTTATCAAACTGGTGTAAAGTAGAGTTGTCTTAGTTGTCCCTAGCAACCAATCAGATTCCACTTTTCATTTTTCAAAGCATCTGTGAGGAATGAAAAGTATAGTCTGATTGGTTGCTAGGGGCAACTAAGACAATTCCAGTTTACACCAGTTTGATAAATCTCGCCCAATCTGTTTCTACACTTCAGAAATGCACAGTGTTGTCTTTACAATGACTTCATTCTGTCCTATGGGTATCCAAAAAGTACACAAGGAAGCTCACAGGTATAGCATTTCTTTAGAGTCAGAATCTTCCTGCATCTAAGGTAATCTAAGGTTAGCTGCTGGACAAAAAATGAAAATTCTTGCTTTCAGCTACAGTAGTGTTGCTGTGAACAGTGGTGTTGCTATGAACTGTAGCAAGCTAGTCCAGCAACCAAGATCCAAAGGTGTATAGCCATTAAATAATATAAATTCACAGTATAATGCATACACATTATACCTACATTGCATTTGAGAGGCGATAATAATAAAACATAAAGCATTAAGTTTAATTAAAACAGCAGAGCAGTCTCTCTTATAGGTCCATTTTAAGTTGAAAAGTAGAATTTATGTTTGCCCCCCTTACCCTTATGCCTCTTAATTGTACTTCATCTAGGGACATTTCTTCTTAGTGTAACTGTCATTTTTATGTCGCTTTAATAGTACAAGGGATTTTAAGAAACTCTGTAATAAGTTTTATTAAAGAGTACCTATCATTTGGAGCTGTCCGTTTGGGCATGCGCAGGACACTGAGTTCTTCCAGCTCGGCCTTTGGATGCATACAGTTACAATGCCCAGAAATGCTGAGCGGGAAGAACTTCATCTTCTGCACATGCCTGAACATACAGCCCATGCTTTACATAATTTTGGTCCCTGTCCCCATTAGGGCTCACAATCTAAACTTGCTTATCTGTATGTTTTGGGTGTGGGATGAAGGCTACAGTGATAACCACTAAGCCACCGTGTTGAGTTTTCTGTGTCTATTATGGTCTATTAAGGGGGGAGGGGTTGAGGGGGGTAAGTGAGCAGGGAGACAGAGGAAACAGCCCGTGTATAGGAGCCAGCACAGCACAATATCCTGCAATTTGGGATGGTCCGAACCTGCCGGGGTTCGGGTTCGTATGAACTGGAACGCTCGGCATCAGATTCCCGCTGTCTGCTCGCTCCGTGGAGCGGGTGGATACAGCGGGAGGACCGCCTGGAAAACTGGGATACAGCCTATGGCTATGGCTGTATCCCAGTTTTCCAGGTGGTCCTCCCGCTGTATCCGCCCTCTCCACGGAGCGGGCAGACAGCGGGAATCATTACCGAGGGTTAGGGGTTGTACGAACCTGAACCGAACTCGGTTCGGACCATCCCTACCTGCAATCTTACCTCACCTGTAAACTCAGCATTTTATGTGTCCAGATTCCAAACTGCATGGGCTGCTTGCCTGCTTACTCACCCCCCTTGGCCCCTTCCCCCTCTATAAGTTATAATGGACACATCAAACCTATCATCATGTTACTCCTCTGACGACTTTGCCTGATAATGAGCAGATATGAAGTAAGGGGCGGGGGGAAGGCTGCAAAACAACTTTTTTAATACAGAAAGAAACTCTTTTGCTTAATAAAACCATTAGAGTATCTGTATCACCTGTTCTACTGATTTCTACAAAAAATACCTTAAACGACAGTTACACTACAAGGGTACCTGTCATGATGTTTTCTCCTGCCCCAAAAATTTGGGTAGCTTTGGATACAACCACATTGCATTGTTTCCGTGCTCCAGCCCCATTCTGACTCAATAGGGCTTGTGCATAGAATGTACCTTGTGTGCTCGTATTCCTTGTAACCCAGACTTCCAGCGGCAGTAGAGCCTGCATGCTGATCAGAGGATAAAACATCATGACAGGTACCCTCTAACTGATAATCTAAACCACTGACAATTCAGACTCAACTGTAGTATTTTGACTATTTGTAAAATAAAATAATATCTTCTCAGATTGTTAAACAAAAGGTCACTGGTAAGGTTAATGTAATTATTCATGACTGCTGTATCACCCCTTGCGGATTGTTCAAACTGCAGCTGAATCATGTGCACAGTATGAGACTGACTACTTACAATGTTGATGCAATTATTTCCATAATGTTAAAAAGCATAATCTGTATGTGCTGTGCATTCCAAATAGATCCTAACAATTTGATGCATTTAATGTACAACTTTTAGGCATGGTTAGTGCTACACACTATGGGGAATTCATTTTATATGAATTTATATGCATTGATCAGCATGTTATATGGCAGTCTTAAGACAAAAAGATAAAATGTGCCAAATGTTTGAGAATCACAGACCTTTAATAAATTTTACTTGACTGCGTGTCACAATCTACAACAAGTATAATCTGGCATAGATTTGTGCTATAATTCACACCAATTTTTAGTTGTACATTATGGTAAATATGTCAGACTGCAAGATGCCACACTAAGCTCCGTCCACTTTCAGGAAAGTGGTGTAATCAGGACACTAGGAAAATGATACATTTCTGTGCAAAATAAGGTTTGTCCAAAGAGTCTGGCTTTATTCCCTTAACACAGGCATGTCCAAAGTCCGGCCAGAGGGCCATTTGCGGCCCGCGTTCCGAACTTTTACGGCCCCCCAGGTATCCAGCTTGCTATTATCTGCCTGTGTTATAAAGCATATAGCATGTAGCATGTAAAATGGTCGGCCCTCGCACATGTTCACTTCATCAAATTTGGCACTCTTCGAAAAAAGTTTGGACATGCCTGCCTTAACATAATGAAGTATAACAATTTTTATTCAATTTCTATAAAGTGTCTAAATTTGTACTTCTTATAGACAGACAATTTATCTTCTCCCCCCTATTTAGCTTCTCCCTCCAAACAAAACTTTATTTCATCTTTGGCTGAAGGATTTAAATCAGGGGCGTAACTACCACCATAGCAGCCATAGCAGCTGCTACAGGGCCCACCACATCAGGGGCCCACTCCTGCAATACACTGGGCCCACGGGACATAATTATTTGCAGCACCTGGTGGCCAAGTGGCCTTCTGGGTGCTGCAAATGCCCCTTTAACTGTAAGCGCTCCTGACTAGCACTTGCAGTTAAATGTTAAAGGTTATGACTACACTTGATGGGTTTGTGGTCAGTCGGGGGGGGGGGGGATGCAGCCATTTCTAGTTACGCCCCTGATTTAAATACAGACTGTCCAAACCTAAAAAAAAATGACAATTATATGTTATCACATACCAATAACTAAATGACTACAATAATCTATCCCAAACACCCCTACTACCAAGCACCAGTGGCACACATTTGGTAGTCCTTTTGTCACATAAAGTCCCTTACTGCACCAACAAATTGTTTTAATAGCCCATTTTATAACTGGCACATTGCCAGTGGGCTTGATCCAGTGTAACCACACTAATCAATTGTCCAATAAATAGGTTGGCAAAAGTCCTTAACGGCTCGTGGGGAAGGTTGGCCATCAGAGTAAAGTGTATGGGGCTTTCCCGTCGCTCCACCTACAGATGATGTTGGTGGTAATAGGGTTGGGTTTGATGGAAATCACTGCCCAACCTCTTTGTTTACAGAGATATAAGCGGCCATCAAAGCTGTCTGGCTACGGCTTAACCCTTGCCTCCCCATAGAGAACACAGGGACTTTTGGCTGTGCCAAACATTCATGTTTATGGAGACGGAAGACGGAAGAGATAGTTGATGGCTCACAGTTATTAAAATTGTATGACTACCTTAAAGGCAACCATTTAGCTCTCTGATGCTGTGCTTGACAGTCTACAGTGGGGCAGCAATTTAAAGAACACTCTTTAATCATTGCTCCCACCACCTGGGAACTAGGCATTGGGGGTGAGCCGCAGAGGCATGTAGTCAGACTGCCAATAAATTGTACTTTTAATTTTCAGTTTTAATTGATGTCAATTGTTAAGTTTTTTTTATTTAACACCACAGATCTTTTTGTTTTGTTTTTATATTATACAGTAAAGAGTCTCATTGAGAAGTACAACTTGCCCAACAAAACAATCACCACATGGCTCTATTAGCAAAAAAAAAAAAAAAAAGAGCTATTAAAGGGTTAAAGAGGTTTTAAAGGAGAAGTCTAGGGACATTGGAAATGCTGCAGCCTGCATGGGCAGGGGAAAATTTGATAAAAATTACCAACTTACCTCTCCCTGTGCCTGCGGTAAGTGACAAGACTGGACTCAGGATCCCCGCCAGGCTCCGGGATCTCAGGGGTGTAAACGTCATGACCCGGCTGATGCACTGCCCACTCAGCCAGTCAGTGACTGGGGAAGAACCAGTCACTGATTGGCTGAGCAGCCAGTCCATCAGCTAGGACGTCATCACAACTTTGAGGAAAATGGCTTCCGGCGGGGGTCCTGAGGGTATGGGAAGAGTTGGTACTTGTTATCAAATTCCCCACTGCCTGCTGCCGCATTTTCAAAATCCCCGGACTTCTTTAAGGGAAGAATAAGGTGGGTAGTCTTTATTTGAAAATAAAACAGTGTGGCTTACTTTGTACTAATAATGTCATGGGAAAAGTGGAGGGAGGCTAATCAGAGTTCTGCTATGGGTTATGTTCATCTAAGGTAGAGAAACACGCATAATAAAAAGCAATTAAAGTTGCACAACTATAATCCAACTGGATTAACCCTTGTTGTTGTCCTAGTGGCCCAAAGTTATCAATCTGTGTAAAACAAAAGCAGTGCCCACAGCAACCAGTCACAGCTCACCTTTAATTGTAGCAAATCTTGTTAAGCTGAACTGTGACTGGTTGCTGAGGGCACATTACGCTGCTTTTTGTTTTACACAGATTGATAACTATGGACCAGTCAGCCAAAGGAAATTAGTTTTTGTTAAGTTTCTTCAATTAAAATCTAAATTTCTGGGTCAGATGAATTGAAAAAATGCCTCTTTCTGTTTGCTTTCTATATATTGCAGAACTGTCTGGCAGAGGTACAGATGTCATTCAGTCCTTTTTGAATAGCAAACACAATTGGGATACTGTCATTGTAATGCCTAGAAAAGTCTAGAAATGCCATTGAGTTCAATTTCCTGGCTTTACACATGAATATAACAATGTAAAATCCTGTGTTGCAGATTCCAGCAATGTGACTGCAGCTAAAGATGGGACAGAGTGAAGAAAATGTTACCGAGAAAGGCACTGCTGAGTGATGAAGACTGCATTTGTCCTGTATCTACTGTCTGGATGTATCTCTTGCTACTATGTATGCAGTCTGTGGCTGCTCATAGGCTCTGAACTTGAACAGTCATCATATGGGCTTTGTTAATGTTTTTCAACTTGCTGAAGGGCTTGCACTAAGGCACTATGACTGTACAACTAAGTGAAGATACTTCCGAGTCTCCAAACCTAAACTCAGATGAGTTGGAGTGCAAGATTTGTTATAACCGCTACAACTTAAGACAAAGAAAACCAAAGGTTTTAGGCTGTTGTCACAGAGTGTGTGCCAAATGCCTCTATAAACTTGTGGACTGTGTGGAGTCTCCACAGTGTGTCATAGTATGCCCATTTTGTAGATTCGAGACTCGTTTGCCTGAGGATGAAGTCAGTAGCCTCCCAGATGACAACAATATTTTACTTAACCTGGCATGTGGCGGAAGGGGGAAGTGCTCTGGAGACAATGCGACGGAGTTGCTGCTTACACCAAAGCGTCTTTCAACTCTGGTTACGCCTTCCCACAGTTCTACTAACTGCCTGGTCATCACTATCATGGAAGTCCAGAGAGAAAGTGCTCCCACTCTCAATGCTACGCCTGTGGTTGAGTTCTACCGGCCTTCCACATATGACCCAGTTTCAGTGCCTCATACCTGGACGGTGTGGAACTGTACATCTCTGATCTGCCAGACCTCTGTACGCGTCTTTGTTTGGTTGCTAGGTCTACTCTACTTTAGTTCCTTGCCTCTAGGGATTTATCTGCTGGTTTCAAAAAAGGTAACCCTTGGAGTAGTCTTTGTCAGTCTTGTTCCTTCCAGTCTTGTGATACTTATGGTATATGGCTTTTGTCAGTGTGTCTGCCATGAGTTTTTGGATTGTATGTCCACCTCATAAGTAATACAACAGTAAAGAAGTAAATACTCTTGTTAAAAAATTCCACCGTTTATTGCCACACTGGTACATTATGTGCATTATGAGGAATTAAATCTATTTCCATTTTCTTTTTCCTCTTTAAAAAGCACAGTAAGTACCAGGGGACATTATCAATTGAGTTCATTCACTAGAATTCTGGGAAGACAGAAGGAAATGGGCACATACTGTAGAAATCTTCTACGTTGGATAGTCACACAAACCACTTTTATTACAGCACATTTGTTCTTTGCTACCCAAAACTTGAATTGCATTTTGTATTCATATTGTAAAGGAGTTTTTATCAAATTTCCAGAATGTGTAGTAGTTTTTGCTAACATTTACTAGGATGAGCTATCTTCAGTGATTATTGTAATTTCATACTAAACGTCTTGGATCTTCTTTTTTTTTTTACTTCGAATTCTGCATTTTAACACTGGATTTGCAGTTCCATCAGGGTATGTGTTGATAATACAGCAATACTCTAGACGTGATTTTTACTTGATGATAACTCAGGGAAAATAATGTCTATTCCTAATCTGGGAAACATGACATTATTTGCTCTAATTGAATAGAGCCGAGTGGACCTTGGCCTTACATATCATGTGAAAAATGTTATATACCAGTGGTGATTGTACATTTACATTGAATGCAGTGGTGTTAAGAATGTATTCTTTACTGAAGTTCTACACCAGGGATCTGCAGCCCACCCTCTAAATAAAATAAAGTTTTATCTACTACCCAAATCATAGACTAAGCATGTGATATTATATTGGGACCTGGGATTCTTTTCCAGTTTTGTCCATGGGCTGTCTGGTAAAAAAAAAAAAAAAAAAAAAAAGAAGACCCTTTTTCTATTGCTAGAAAGCATGTATGTGCCACAAATGGAAACCCTCAAGCATTTTTGCTATATGCTAGCAATGACCACTGAATAAGTAGGCTGCAGACCCCTGCTCTGTGCTAATACATGTAATCTTATTTCTATTCTGAATGCAAATCAGTGATGTTTTCAGTGAAGGCTGCACAACATTATCTTTTCCTGTTTACTTGACTATAATTACAGTGTATATTGATGTTCAATATATTCAGCAGCTGGAGGGGACAATTCTTAAAAGAGTTTTCCTGAGAACAGAAAAGGTCCTACCCCTCCTGCTCTCCGGTGCTCCACTTCCTCCCTTTGCTCATCTGTGGCGATAACTTCTGCGCAAGAGGGGGGCGGGAGCAAGTTGCAGACAATTACCTATAGGTGCCTGATGTTACCAGTGTCGTGGCAACATCAGCAGCTATTGGACATTGCATGTGGGTGTGCTTTTGCCCACAGCGCCCAAAATATGCTTCTGCCCCTTCCCATCTGCAGACGTTAGTAGCACAGAGGGGGGGGAGGGGGGGGGAGTGCCGGAGAGCAGAAAGGGTAGGCCTTTTCTGCTCTCCAGATAACCCCTTTAATTCCATACACATTCCATGTGTTTTACATCTTGTTCTGCTGTGCATCTGTCTTTACTGTAACCAGAACCTACTGGAACAATGTAATGAAAAATTCCATTAATGCAAAATAGGTTGTGTCTTATATGTGTATGTAAATTAATGTTGCAGATAAGATGTAATATGTTCAGAGATATATAGCGATCAAACCACAAGTAAATTATCCCAATCCATTTAAAATATTAATATCGTACAGTGAGCTGCAGCATTGGCCTCTAGAAGTGCATTGACCTTGAAAAGGACAGACAATATATATGGCTTGGGATAGATAGTTCACGTAGTAAAGATATCAAGGCCATCTTTTTTTTTTTTTTCTTATAAAGCAGTACAATGGCCCTTTTGCTATACATGTGATCCATACATAAAATGCTATGGGATCTGAGCAGTGTTCTTAATTGAAAGTGTGTTTGTGTAGTCAGTGTAATAAGCCTGTATAAAAAATATGTAACCATGAAAAATCTGGACAACATAAAGGATGATGGTAAAGATGGTAAGATAAGGAGGATACACAGAGGATAAGGATCCTTCATCTAGCATATACATATAATGTATAGATGTTTCTATGATGACCTTGTGTGCAGGGGGACTGTGCTAACTGGATGGTTAATACATTCATACTAATCATTGACAATTTACCACTGCTGTCAGGCCAGCTAGAGAGGAAAAGTGGTCCTTCTCAGCTGTAGTATCTCTACTAGACATCTGCTTACATCTTCCTAGTACCTTAGGGTCCTATTACACTGAGCGATTTTTTACGATTAACGATAAACGATCGCAAACTGTTTATAGTTAACTTGAAATCATTCACCATATTATGGTGCGTTTACACAGACAGATTTATCTGACAGATTTCTGAAGCCAAAGCCAGGAATGGATTTGAAAAGGGGAGCAATCTCAGTCTTTCCTTTATGACCTGTTCTCTGTTCATAGTCTGTTCCTGGCTTTGGCTTCAAAGATCTGTCAGATAAATTTGCCTGTGTAAACACACCATTACACAGAACAAAAATCGTTAGTTACGATCGTTACTATGATCGTTTATTCTTTCTGATCCCAGAAACACAATGAACAATGTGCTATTACACTGAACGATTAGTGAAAAAACGATTAGCGAATGATTAACGATAATTTTAGGTTCAGATCTAAATCAACGATCAACGACATACGAACGATTTTTCGATCGTTGCCTGCATTACACAGAACGATTATAGTTTAAATTTGAACGATTTAACGATTTTTTGCACGATAATCGTCCCATGTAATAGGGCCCTTAGGAAAGTGTCATTTATGAAGTACCTATAATGTGGCCAGGTGAACTGTGCAATCCCTATAAAAGCAAGTATATTTTATAAGGTGCAGTATCTATCCTGAATTTAGTTATGTGGATAGGGTAGTTGATGAAATATGTGCCAGATTAGTGAAACCTTCACTCCCCTCCCACTAAAACCACCATTATTTAACCTTTCAAGCCTTTGCCATAGTTTTAGTCCATACCACATTTGGTTACAGAATGTACTGTACATCGTGGTATTGACTAGTTTTAGAGTACAGACTTGTTCTTGTGTTTGGGGCTAACTTTGAAACTGATATGCAGTATGTGACAGGTCCAGTGGTAATAAAAGTTTTGTATGTGAAGTCTTACAGTCTGCCAGTTGTCACAATTGTAGTATGGTCTATCTGCTTTTTATCTATTTTGTGATTTGTATTAAAAAAAAAAAGTATAAAAACAATTGCTCAATTTACAAGCTGAACGTTAAATATGTGTATAAAATATTTATTTATTCATTAATTGACTATTTTGTGATTATTGCGCCTTTGTGTGCATGAAGTCACCTGGGTATGCTATAGGGTATGCTTGAGCGTGTGAATGTATTTCTGCTCTTAGGTTTGCCTTGAGTGGTAAGTATAAAATAGGTCAGATGGTGCTGATATTAGATAATCCTGTATTGTAGCAAGGTGAAACAGAATCTTCCTCATCACTCATCAAGAAAAGCTAAAGAGACCTTGGGGGACATTTATCAAGTCTGGCGTTTTTTACTCCGGGCTTACAAATGTCCCCGCAGCTCCGGAGCTCAGGGAATTTATGTAGGAGGTGCACTGCCTCTACATAAATCCCGATCGCACTGTGCCCGTCCGTGGGAAAATTTTTAAACCTACACCAGCTCAGAGCTGGCATAGGTTTCAGTATCATTTTTCCACCGGAAAAATGATAAATACTGCGCACGCAGAGGCTGTGCCCCCTCTGCGTGCTGCCACACCCCCTCTCCGCCCCAAAGGCAAAGGTGGCGCAGATGGGGCAGATGCAAAAAAAATATTTGCAAAAATACCATTTGCAAATATTTTTACACCAATTTGCCCCATCTTCCCCTTAAAAAGGCATTTACGCCTTTTCATACATGTCCCCCTTGTGTTCCACCATTGTGTGTGTGGTTCTATCTGAACTTTTAGGGAGTAAAAATGTATATAAACACTAGATCTCACAAACAGCTATATTAAGTTTTGCAATAGGCCCATAAATTACATCCGCATGCCTCTGATTTGTACCAGAAATCCAGAGGTTTATTCAAACATATTTTTATGGAATTTGAGAAAACAGACCCCATTGCATGTTTTATTATGCAGTTATTCATATTAGAAGTGATGTTTAATGGAAGGCAATGGCTTCTGTAGTGCAGAGATGGGGAATCTTTAGCCCTCCAACTGTTGAAAGACTACAAGTCCCATCATACCTGGACAGCCAAAGCTACATTTAGTATGTCAAAAGGTGAAATTTTACTCTGCAACAGAGGTGTCAATAGCGTGTTCACAAGAGGTTAATCTGGTTCTGGCTCTCAGCAGACAGGTTAATAGTATCTTAAGCTAAACAGTCTCTAAACTAAATGAATAGGATTAGGTAAATCAGACAAGCACCATTCTCCTAGGAATAAGATGCAATGGTCATTACACAAACACACACTTTTCTTTCACTCTGTTCGTGTTCTTTTCACTGGGAATTTATGTCAGAATACTATATTGCCTTTTTTAATCAGTGGGAGAGGGTCAAATCATATTATACGATACAATTAAGCTGAGAGTGGAACAATTGTCTATGTCGAATCTCAAGTACCACTATCCTAACCTTGCCTGCTTCTCAAATTTCCACTTGTCCAGATAAGTCCACAGTTTCATTTGCAGTTCCATTTGTTATTAATGTATTATTTTAACTCAATGATGAAGAAGAAATTGTTCTGGGTACTATACTAAGCCCACTATATTATCAATAATATTGGGGTCACCCTGCCAATAGAAAAGACAGAACCTCTTAGGCCAACTTATGTCTTGTTTACTTTATTTTTTATTTTTTTTTTTTTTTTTTACAAAAAAACGCTTTAATAAACTTATATGCTTTGCAGTATTATTGCTGATGAGATAATGTATCACAATGTAAAGTTGTTTCAAGGTAGTGAATTAAACAAACTCTTATCCATGCCATCTAGGTAACAATGTTGTGGTTTAAAGGGAATATGTCAGCTCTATATTATGCTCAGTGCTTAAATGTCAAAGAATCGGTACTGAGACGTAGCATGTATGTTTCCTCCCTCCCCCACTCCTCCATGTATTGACTTATAGTTCTTGGCTTCCAGCACTAAGCACTGTAATAGTCAAGGCAAAGAGGGTGGGAAAGGGAAGAGGTATACAGTACATGGTGCACATCAGGCCCATCTCCTTGACACTTAAGCTCTTAGCATGATATAGAGCTGACAGATTCCCTTTTAAGGCTGAAACATGGAGCCTAGAATATGCAATACAATTAGCATTAAAGGGAATGTGTCTTTAGAAAATGACCAACTGTTTAAATAATGTTTTTATGTTAAACATATTTTTAAAGATTTTTGGTGACATTTTCATTTTTTCTATCTATATTATGAAATAATGCTGAAATCTTGCAGTTTTCATTCTCACCACTGGGGCTAAAGCTGAGACTTCCTGTTGTGTCTGTAGGGAGAAGAGAGGGCTGCAGTAAAGTGATCTGTACAGAATTGCAGCGATATGTGACCAGTAGATAGAGGAGACAATAGCAGCTCCCTGAGGAATGACCTTTTCAAAGGTCAAAGATTATGCTCAGTAATATTTCTCTCAAGAGGACAGAGTCTGTCTATTCTCGCCTATGTCCATGAGTCTTGCTGTGAAGCATGTCACTAAATTCTGTTAAGAACAGCCCAGGCAAGATGGCAGCTCCGATAATGTACAATAAGTAAAATAAAAAAAATTACAGTCAAAAAGTAGATTAGAAACAGATTAGCATGAAATAACAGTTTAGTATCTGAACCTAATCAGTAAAAGAAAAATTAGGCTATACATGCCTTTTAAGTAAGGAGAGTTCTATAGCTAAACATAGTGGCTTAAGATCCCACTCAAAATACAGTGGTCCCTCTAGTTACGATATTGGTTCTAGGGTAAAAAAAAAA
This sequence comes from Dendropsophus ebraccatus, assembly GCF_027789765.1. Classification (NCBI taxonomy): domain Eukaryota; kingdom Metazoa; phylum Chordata; class Amphibia; order Anura; family Hylidae; genus Dendropsophus; species Dendropsophus ebraccatus. Next base: position 93,163,571 of record NC_091455.1, read on the forward strand.
AAAAAATTATGTTAAAACTATTGTTTCTTTAGTGGTTCTGCAGCCCCCAAAATGTCATCCAAGAATTAGAAAAAATTAATATTGGAGAAAATAAAGCAGATAACTAAGACATAAAGCAAGTCTTACATATAAAAGTCAGAAAGAGCTACTGGAGACTGTAAACATTTCAGTGCATGTAACTGGAGTTTTTTTAAGGTCCTGAACAGCACACACTTTCATCAGAAAAATAAAATGGAACTGTCCTCACCTGGCATCCAAAGGAGCAACCAATCCTGGCACAGCTAAACAGCAGTACATTACTGCACTATACTATAGGTGCAACTACTACTAGACAGACAATCATTGCATGTAATTCAGTAATACAGAGGTTTTATCAGTAAACTGCCCTCTCTGATTGGTCGGATCCTCCAGCCAGTCACACGAGACATAAGTTCAGACTGTCTGTGGCATTGTATATTGAGTAAGGTTTCAAAATGCAATGGTCCAGGAAAGACCATTGTATGTTGAAAATATTGTAACCTAAGGCCATTGTCAGTTAGGGGTAACTGTAGTTGAAAAGGTCCATACAGACTTGGGTCTGAAAAGTATGACACATAATAGGTTTTCCCATATTTCTAAAGGGCATAAGTTAAAGTAATATCGGTGTGTACAGAAACATGCCGAACACAGATCGCAACAGGAGAGAAGACAAGTGAACTTTTGCAGAAGATTAATTTTTGCTAAAAACGGTTGTTGCCCAGACCGCTGTTACATTGGCCGAAGGTGACTAATACAAATGTGCAAAAGAGCATAAAGAACCTGATCTCCAGGATGTCATCTTGATTTATGAATTATTACCTTCAGCAGTTATTGGAAGTGTCCATCTCTGCCGCTCGCTGCAGGTAATCAGTTCAGAAGCAGGGGTAGCATCATTTTCACGTTAGACTTATAGCTGCTGTTTGAAAAATGATAAATTTGTCAGCACTGATAAAATAATTAGATCCAGTAGATAGCAGCCGGCATCACTCACAACGAGAACTTTTACTGTTTAGCTGCTGTGATTGATGCTTCTCTTTAGCTATTGGCACACTGGGAGAATGAATTAAATGGCTAATGCAGATTTTTACATTTATAGGGTAGTCCTATTTCAGTATTTAAATCTAGCAAAGGAGTAATATAAAGCCAAAATTTTAAAGAATGTCCATTACAGGATGGGAGGATGAAGAGAATAATTGTGGGTATAGCTGAAGCAACAATTAATGCATGGCAAATGTGTGAAGGAAAAAGATATGATGGAGAGATAACAATGATGTAGAGAGTTAACAAATAATGCTAATCAGACTTGTGAAGGCACTAAAGTTATTATATGAATACTTCAATGTCACTTTAACATAGCCAAACCTATTAGTCAGCCAATATTAACGGATGGGTCTAAATGTATCAAGTTGCCTGAAACCCGCATCATCTGATTTTTCAATACAGAGTGGGTTTCAGGCAACCTGATAAATCAGGGCCACAGAGTGAGCTTTATAGTGGGCCTTAGGGGACTTAGCTCATGCAGCAGCATCTGGTGGTGTCTTTTTTTGTAGGGCAAATGAAAAGGTGTGTCCTGGTAACAGATTCCCTGATATTATGTGACAAGGTTAAGCAGTTACATAAATGATGCTATTGCAGATGTTATACAAGGAGTCAAAGCTAAAATTATTTGCAGGCAAGTATCTCTAGCAGTGTTCTACAGACTCAGGATATTTGAGTTAATCGGCTTCTAACAGGCTTTACGTTAAAACTAACATACTCTATCAAAGGCATATGATATTTTCATGGGACATTAACAGTGTTGGACTGATAGCATTGCTAGAGTATATATAGATAGATAAATAGATATATAGATATACCATCATGGCCAAAAGTCTTGGCACCTCTGAATTTTTCCAGAAAATGAAGTATTCCTCCCAGAAAATTATTGCAATTACACATGTTTTGTTACACATGCTTATTTCCTTTGTGTGTATTGGAACAACACAAAAACAGAGGAAAAAAGGGTAGATTTTAAATAATTTTACATAAAGCTTCAAAAATAAATGAAATCGCTTGCTTCCTATAACCATCAACCAGCTTCTTACACCTATCAGCTGGAATTTTGGACTACTTTTCTTTTGCAAACTGTTCCAAGTCTCTTATATTTGAACGGTTCCTTCTCCCAACAGCAATTTTAAGATCTCTCCACAGGTGTTCTATCAGATTTAGATCCGGACTCATTGGTGGCCACTTTAAAACTCTTCAGCGCTTTGTTTCCATCCATTTCTGGGTGCTTTTTGAAATATGTTTGGGGTCATTGTCCTGCTGGAAGACCCATGACCTAGGACGCAAAAACAGCTTTCTGACACTGGGCCCTACATTGAGACACAAAATCCTTTGGTAATCTTCAGATTTCATGATGCCTTGCACACAATCAAGGCACCCAGACCCAGAGGCAGTAAAACAGCCCCAAAGCATCTTTAAACCTCCACCATATGGGACTGTAGGTACTGTGTTCTTTTCTTTGTAGGCCTCAATCCGTTTTTGTTAAACAGTAGAATGATGTGCTTTACCAAAAAGCTCTATCTTGGTCTCATTTGTCTACAAGATGTTTTCCCAGAAGTATTTTGGCTTAATAACATACATTTTGGCAAATTGCAGTCTAGCTTTTTTATGTCTGTGTCAGCAGTGGAGTCCTCCTGGGTCTCCTGCCATAGCGTTTCATTTCATTCAAATGTCGTAGGATAGTTCGAGCTGACACTGATACACCCTGCGCCTGCAGGACAGCTTGAATTTCTATGGAACTTGATTGGGGCTGCTTATCCACCATCAGGACTATCCTGCGTTGCAACCTTTTTTTTAAATTTTTCTCCTCTGTCCACGTCCAGGGAGATTAGTTACAGTGCCATGGGTTGTAAAGTTCTTGATTATGTTGGGCACTATGGACAAAGGAACATCAAGATCTTTGGAAATGGACTTGTAACCTTGAGATTGTTAATATTTTTCCCAAATTTTGGTTCTCAATTCCTCAGACAGTTCTCTTCTCCTCTTTCTGTTCTCCATGCTTAGTGTGGCACACACAGACACACAATGGACTGTGACAGAAGTCCCAGCCCCGGCGCACAGGGAGGTCTGTGATGCGCACGCTGCCGGGGATAGGACGGGACACCCCCGGCAGCCGCACATCAGCCGGGGGCAGACGGAGGCTGTAGGAGGAGAGAGGCTCGACTGGGGAGCACGTTGTGAGGTGAGTTGTGTGAGGGTTTTTTTTTTTGTTTTTTTTTATCTACCTGCACAGGGGGAGCTATCTATAAGGAGGGGGGAAGAGGGGGCTATCTATAAGTAGGGGGGTGAAGAGGGGGGCCATCTATAAGGAGGAGGAGGGGAAAGAGAGGGCTATCTATAAGGGGGCGAAGAGGGGGCCATCTATAAGGGGGGGAAAGAGGGGGCCATCTATAAGGAGAGGGGAAGAGGGGGCCATCTATAAGGAGAGGGGAAGAGGGGGCCATCTATAAAAGGGGGGGGAAGAGGGGCCATCTATAAAATGGGGGGGAAGAGGGGCCATCTATAAGAGGGGGAAAGAGGGGGCCATCTATAAGGAGGAGGAGGGGAAAGAGAGGGCTATCTATAAGGGGGCGAAGAGGGGGCCATCTATAAGGGGGGGAAAGAGGGGGCCATCTATAAGGAGAGGGGAAGAGGGGGCCATCTATAAGGAGAGGGGAAGAGGGGGCCATCTATAAAAGGGGGGGAAAGAGGGGCCATCTATAAAATGGGGGGGAAGAGGGGCCATCTATAAGGGGGGGAAAGAGGGGGCCATCTATAAGGAGAGGGGAAGAGGGGGCCATCTATAAGGAGAGGGGAAGAGGGGGCCATCTATAAAAGGGGGGGAAAGAGGGGCCATCTATAAAATGGGGGGTAAGAGGGGCCATCTATAAGAGGGGGAAAGGGGGTCATCTATAAGGGAGGGGGTGAAGAGGGGGCGATCTATAGGGGGGAAGAGGGGGCCATCTACATGGGTGGGGGAGTGAGGGGGCCATCTACAAGGGGGGGAGAGAGAGGGGGTCATCTATAAGGGGGGGAGAGGGGGCCATCTATAAGGGGGACAACACAGGGGGCCATCTGTAAGGAGGCTACATAGAGGTGGTGGCATATATTATTACATAGAGTCAGCTTACCCACTAAATGAGGGTGTAAAGGGGACAATACAGATGTGCACTTTGTAAAGAGATGAGGATGGTGAGGAGTGAGGAGCCTAATATGTTTCTCTGGCAGATTCTCTGGATTCTAGTCTCAGAGAAGTTCTCATAATGCTTTTCTTCTCCACCACTCACAGGGATTATTACATCACCTGTAGGAAGTCGTCACATGGGGAGAGAAAGCATACACCCACACCTAGTCAGTCTTTGTCTACTGGCTGAGCAGAACAGACATACAGTATATGGGAGACTTAGACAACCTTTTCTTGAAAGCAACACTTCCACACACTATGCAGTGTTAAGCTACTCAAGGGAGAGGACAAGTCGGAGAAAACCCCAACCCACGCTGAGAACCAGTGTAAAAGTGCAGGACAGTATGCTGATAAGAAGAGGAACTGATCTAGATAGAATACATAGGCTTCTAGCAACTTTGCTCTATCTCGCAGCGCAGGTGTAACCAGGGAACCTTGGCCACTCTGCTCAACCCAGGTAACAAGGTCTGGGGCTTGTGTCACCCTCTAGGATGGGTCACCAAACACTGAAAGGCAAAAGGTGGTGTAAAGACAAGACGTCAATACACAGGTACAAGTAAATGTCTATTCTCAAGTCTACAGTATTCTTCTTTTTCTTCTTCTAACATTTCGGCAGAGCACATTTCTACCCTGGGTTGGGACTCTTACGACATATTCCTCTCTACTTCTGTGAACCTCCAGTACAAACTCTGCTGTTCTAAACTCTAAACTTCTCTGAACCACTCACAACTCTTCCATATGAAAGGTCCTCAGTGCAGTTCTAGTCTTGTCAGATTAAAAGTATATTATCCGCTATTGCACAAAGTTTTCCTATAGCAAAGGAGATCTATTTATGCTAACAGGACTCAGTGGTTATTACTCCAGCACCTACACAGTAGACACCCTTGGGTCATCTCCCCTTTCTGTGGGTCATGGTCATGGTCACCGATAGTCCAGGTGGAACATCTTGCTGGCTAGGATCGGGCACCATCTTGGGTCAGTGATGTGTCTGCTTGGTGGCCCTGGTCCTTGCGTTGGGGCATGTAAGAGAATTTTTGCAAGACTTGGTAAGTGAGCAGATAGTGATGGCCCCTGCCTCTGTATCTGATGTTACTAAGTCTCGCAAGAGATAGGAAGTGGGGGAGGAAAAAGGCGGCCTCTTACATGCGCCTAGGAGCAGGGCCACCAAGCAGACATATCACTGACCCAAGATGGCGTCCGATCCTAGCCAGCAAGATGTGACAAAAGCATTTTTCTATAGAGTTCAAGACTGCGGATAATGAGTGAAGATAATATGGCACTATGCGGCCAGAAGCAGTATAGGCAGTATATTTAGATGTTATATAACTTTTGTGGGGCAATACAATAGTTAAATATCGATATGGTAGGAGTACCCTTTTAACTTTTGCAATATGTATGAAGTTTAGACTGGTCAGGGTCTAAACCCCCTCCAATCCTTAGCTATAGCCAAGTAAAATGCACAGAAGCATGGTTCACTCCCCAGCTCAGTGCACAGTAGCATGGGTCACTCCCCAGCTCAGGGCATAGTAGCATGGGTCACTCCCCAGCTCAGTGCACAGTAGCATGGGTCACTCCCCAGCTCAGTGCACAGTAGCATGGCTCACTCCCCATCTCAGTGCACAGTAAAAGGGTCACTCCCCAGCTCAGTGCACAGTAGTAGGGTCACTCCCCAGCTCAGCGAACAGTAGCATGGGTCACTCCCCAGCTCAGTGCACAGTAGTAGGGTCCCTCCCTAGCTCAGTGCACAGTAGTAGGGTCACTCCCCAGCTCAGTGCACAGTAGTAGGGTCCCTCCCTAGCTCAGTGCACAGTAGCATGGCTCACTCCCCAGCTCAGTGCACAGTAGCATGGGTCACTCCCCAGCTCAGGGCACAGTAGTAGGGTCACTCCCCGGGTCAGTGCACAGTAGCATGGCTCACTCCCCAGCTCAGTGCACAGTAGTAGGCTCACTCCCCAGCTCAGAGCACAGTAGCATGGCTCACTCCCCAGCTCAGGGCACAGTAGTAGGGTCACTCCCCGGGTCAGTGCACAGTAGCATGGGTCACTCCCCAGCTCAGTGCACAGTAGCATGGTTCACTCCCCAGCTCAGTGCACAGTAGCATGGCTCACTCCCCAGCTCAGTGCACAGTAGCATGGGTCACTCCCCAGCTCAGTGCACAGTAGCCTGGCTGACTCCCCAGCTCAGGGCACAGTAGTAGGGTACAGTAGCATGGGTCACTCCCCAGCTCAGTGCACAGTAGCCTGGCTGACTCCCCAGCTCAGGGCACAGTAGTAGGGTCACTCCCCGGGTCAGTGCACCGTAGCATGGGTCACTCCCCAGCTCAGTGCACAGTAGCATGGTTCACTCCCCAGCTCAGTGCACAGTAGTAGGGTCACTCCCCAGCTCAGTGCACAGTAGCATGGCTCACTCCCCAGCTCAGTGCAAAGTAGCATGGCTCACTCCCCAGCTCAGTGCACAGTAGCATGGGTCACTCCCCAGCTCAGTGCACAGTAGCATGGGTCACTCCCCAGCTCAGTGCACAGTAGCATGGGTCACTCCCCAGCTCAGTGCACAGTAGCATGGCTCACTCCCCAGCTCAGTGCACAGTAGCATGGCTCACTCCCCAGCTCAGTGCACAGTAGTAGGGCTCACTCCCCAGCTCAGGGCACAGTAGCATGGTTCACTCCCCAGCTCAGTGCACAGTAGCATGGTTCACTGCCAGGCTCAGTGCACAGTAGCATGAGTCACTCCCATGCTCAGTGCACAGTAGCATGGGTCACTCCCCAGCTCAGTGCACAGTAGCATGGGTCACTCCCCAGCTCAGTGCACAGTAGCATGGCTCACTCCCCATCTCAGTGCACAGTAAAAGGGTCACTCCCCAGCTCAGTGCACAGTAGTAGGGTCACTCCCCAGCTCAGCGAACAGTAGCATGGGTCACTCCCCAGCTCAGTGCACAGTAGTAGGGTCACTCCCCAGCTCAGTGCACAGTAGTAGGGTCCCTCCCTAGCTCAGTGCACAGTAGCATGGCTCACTCCCCAGCTCAGTGCACAGTAGCATGGCTCACTCCCCAGCTCAGTGCACAGTAGCATGGCTCACTCCCCAGCTCAGGGCACAGTAGTAGGGTCACTCCCCGGGTCAGTGCACAGTAGCATGGCTCACTCCCCAGCTCAGTGCACAGTAGTAGGCTCACTCCCCAGCTCAGAGCACAGTAGCATGGCTCACTCCCCAGCTCAGGGCACAGTAGTAGGGTCACTCCCCGGGTCAGTGCACAGTAGCATGGGTCACTCCCCAGCTCAGTGCACAGTAGCATGGTTCACTCCCCAGCTCAGTGCACAGTAGCATGTCTCACTCCCCAGCTCAGTGCACAGTAGCATGGGTCACTCCCCAGCTCAGTGCACAGTAGCCTGGCTGACTCCCCAGCTCAGGGCACAGTAGTAGGGTCACTCCCCGGGTCAGTGCACCGTAGCATGGGTCACTCCCCAGCTCAGTGCACAGTAGCATGGTTCACTCCCCAGCTCAGTGCACAGTAGCATGGCTCACTCCCCAGCTCAGTGCACAGTAGCATGGCTCACTCCCCAGCTCAGTGCACAGTAGCATGGTTCACTCCCCAGCTCAGTGCACAGTAGCATGGGTCACTCCCCAGCTCAGTGCACAGTAGCATGGTTCACTCCCCAGCTCAGTGCACAGTAGCATGGCTCACTCCCCAGCTCAGTGCACAGTAGCATGGCTCACTCCCCAGCTCAGTGCACAGTAGCATGGGTCACTCCCCAGCTCAGTGCACAGTAGCATGGCTCACTCCCCAGCTCAGTGCACAGTAGCATGGCTCACTCCCCAGCTCAGTGCACAGTAGCATGGCTCACTCCCCAGCTCAGTGCACAGTAGTAGGGCTCACTCCCCAGCTCAGGGCACAGTAGCATGGTTCACTCCCCAGCTCAGTGCACAGTAGCATGGTTCACTCCCAGGCTCAGTGCACAGTAGCATGGGTCACTCCCATGCTCAGTGCACAGTAGCATGGGTCACTCCCCAGCTCAGTGCACAGTAGCATGGGTCACTCCCAGGCTCAGTGCACAGTAGCATGGCTCACTCCCCAGCTCAGTGCACAGTAGTAGGCTCATTCCCAGGCTCAGTGCACAGTAGCATGGGTCACTCCCCAGCTCAGTGCACAGTAGCATGGTTAGCTCCCCGGCTCAGGGCACAGTCCAGTTGATCACAGGAAATAAGCTCCATAGACTATAATGGAGCCCGTCTCCCATAATCAGTTGCACTGTAAAGCCCCTATTACACAGGGTGACTGTGAGAAGCAAACAAGCACTGTCAGGGCTCGCTTGCTTCTCTTTTCCCGCTCGCAACCGCTATTACACAGGGGAGGCCGCAAGGAGGTGCAGGGGGGCTGCCCGGGTGATCACTAGATTGTCCGGGCTGCCCATAGAAGATAGTGGCGGTCTACTGTCGCTGTTCCTATTTCACGGAGCGACAGCAGCAGATCGCTGCTATCATTGTCATTTTTATTTCAACATGTTGAAAGACAAACAACAGCAACGATCAGCCGACATCGTTCATGTCGGCTGATCATTCCCTTCTATTACACAGGATGATTATTGGCCATAACGGACGATATCGGCAGATATATATATAAAATCGTTGGCGATGTCTAAGCAGCCCTTGCCCTAGTGTAAAATAATAAACCTTAGCACACCTGCCCACGCTTCCGGTATTCTCACTTCTGTCCGCAGTCGCCACTGGAGCTTCTGAACTTATCTCTGAGGTAACAGGCCGCTGAGTCAAACATTGGCCGAGACGGAACCACTCTGGCCAGTAATTGGCTGAGCGGCCTGTCACCTCAGAGACCGGCTAAAAAGTTCCAGCGGCAGCGGCTGCTGGGAGGAGGCAGAAGATAGAAGGACACCGGGGAACGTGGAGAGGTGTGCATAAGGTTTATGTTTATTTTTTGCACATTCATCAGCTGGCTGATAGTTTCATTTATCCCAGCCTAAAAATCAGCAGCAGCAGGGCATGCATCACTACGTGTAACCTCACAGCTGATGATTTTTAAGCTGGAATAAATAAAATTATCAGCCAATGATCTTTTTATCAGCTGATCGTTGGTGATAATCTGCCAAATCAGCATGATTTGGCAGATTATCGCTCCGTGTAATGGTGCGTTTACACAGAGAGATTTATCTGACAGATTTTGGAAGCCAAAGCCAGGAATGAATTTGAAAAGAGGAGAAATCTCAGTCTTTCCTTTATGACCTGATCCCTGCTTATAGTCTGTTCCTGGCTTTGGCTTCAAATATCTGTCAGATAAATCTGTCTGTGTAAACGCACCCTTATGCTGGGTTTACAGGAAGCGATAATTCGCCCAATCAATCGTTTAACGATTTTGAAGCAACGATTTGGCTGTTATAACGATCAGCATTTAGACTAATAAATCGTTAGAAAAATCGTTAGAACATTCGTAAGAAGAATCATTATTGCGATCGTTTTTAAGATCGCTTAAGCCCATCTTTTACATAAAGTAAATCGTTGAAAGGCTGTTTACACGAAGCGATCTACGAATTTTTAGCGAACGACAAACGATGATTTAAGAACATGTTGAAAGATCAAAATGAACGATTTTTCGCTCGTCGATTGATCGTATGCTGTGTTTACACGGAGCGATTATCGCTCAATGCAATCGTTATCGCGAAAAATTCGCCCGATAATCGTTCCGTGTAAACCCAGCATAAGGGTATGTTCCCACTGAGTAAATCAGGTGGAATTCAATCCCACCCGCCTCAGTGTGCCATAGCCTGTCTATGGGAGAGCGTGCGCGAGCGTGAGCGTGCGCGTTCTCCCATAGACAGACTATGGCACACTGAGGCAGGTGGGATTCTGTAGCAGAAAGTTCCGCTGCAGAATTCCGCCTGGTTTACTCAGTGTGAACATACCCTAATAGGGCCCTAAGCTAAGCACTCTGACAGATCTTAATTCTTTACATGTTTGTTTAACATGTTAAAAATTTATTTAAATTACAGAAAAACTTAACTCCAAAAACTGCTAGTGTTTTTTGATTGTGTGACCCTGCTGATCTGTCACTGTAGCCGCCAGGGCAGTTTCTAGGTCATTTTGACAACAGGGCAGATCTTGATAAAAGCGCAAGCCCCCCCCCCCCCCCCTCACTCAGTTCAGCCCTGGGGAAGGAAGGGGGGCTTTTATCAAGATTCGGGTTATTAGAAAGAAGCAGTTTGTATATTGCGGCATAGAACAGTGTTGCACCCCTGCCAAATAATGTTCCACTGAATACAAAATCATTATACAGGGACTCACAGGTGACGTCTTCTTTGATCTGACGGGTCCCTTTTCCTCTGCATCCCGCCCCGGCCTCCATGACGGTTTCTTGCAGCTACAATTCATCTCTTCTGAACCTGCCAGACAAACATCACAGGCTCCGCACTCATTTCCAGCAACTTCCTTCCCCCTTTCCCACTTATAAGGTCCCAAATTGTATGCTGGGAAAGCTGGTGACCTCCATTATACACTGACATACAGGATACTGGGAAAGCTGTGTGACCTCAATTATACACTGACATACAGGATACTGGGAGAGCTGGGTGACCTCCATTGTACACTGACATACAGGATGCTGGGAAAGCTGGTGACCTCCATTATACACTGACATACAGGATACTGGGAAAGCTGGTGACCTCATTATACAATGACATACAGGATGCTGGGAGAGCTGGGTGACCTCCATTATACACTGACATACAGGATACTGGGAGAGCTGGTGACCTCCATTTTACACTGACATACAGGATGCTGGGAGAGCTGGGTGACCTCCATTATACACTGACATACAGGATACTGGGAGAGCTGGTGACCTCCATTATACACTGACATACAGGATGCTGGGAGAGCTGGGTGACCTCCATTATACACTGACATACAGGATACTGGGAAAGCTGGTGACCTCCATTACACTGACATACAGGATACTGGGAAAGCTGTGTGACCTCCATTACACTGACATACAGGATACTGGGAAAGCTGGTGACCTCCATTACACTGACATACAGGATACTGGGAAAGCTGGTGACCTCCATCACACTGACATACAGGATACTGGGAGAGCTGGATGACCTCCATCACACTGACATACAGGATTCTGGGAGAGCTGTGTGACCTCCATTACACTGACATACAGAATGCTGGGAAAGCTGTATGACCTCCATTATACACTGACATACAGGATGCTGGGAGAGCTGGATGACATGTAAACTTTGGCGCGGTGGGGCGGGGCTTATCGCGGGGGCGGGGCTTATGGCGGGGGGGGCTTATCGGGACATATCGGGGCTCCCTCTGTGCAGGATTCCCCCACCAGATACTCACCTGTCACCCTGCTGCCTCCAGCTCCTCTTCTCCGTGAGTCCGTCCTCTTCTGGCTTCCGGTGCAGGCAGCCATCCTGTCATACAGAGGCCGCCTGCACAGGAAGCCTCTGTGTCTCTGCCCCGGCTGCTGTTCCCTTTAGCTGTGCGTGCTGTACGCACAGCTAAAGGTCTCTCTGGCCAGCCCTGAGGATGCGGGGGCTGCGGGCTGGGTTCTGTCGGGTGCCGCAGGGCGCCCCCTAGCTGTGGGCGCCCTGTGCGGTGGCCCGGCTCGCCCGCCCCTAGAAACGGCCCTGGTAGCCGCCCAGCTCCTCATTCCTACAAATTCCTATAAGAACAGCTCTGAAATGAGGAGCGAAGCGGCTACACTGACAGATCAGACATATGGATAACCTTGCTGAGTTTAATGTACAGAATCCTACATACAGGTTATATATATATATATGTGTCCACACACACACACTTTACATACCATACATCATATACACACAGACATACAGTATACAATACATATAGTGACACTGTACACAGGTATACACACCTATGCACATTACATACTTACATCCATACTAACACACACACTTTACATACCATACCGCACAGACATACAGTATACAATACATACAGTGACACTTTTCACAGGTATACACACCTATGCACATTACAGACTTACATCAATACTAACACACACACACACGTGCATTTTCCATACTATATATCATACACAGACATACAGTATACATTACATACGGTCACACTTTACACAGATATACACACACTTATGCACATTGTATACTTATATCCATACTAACACACACACACACACACGCGTGCATTTTCCCGGGGGTAACGTGGAGGGGGCCCTGTCTGTGTGTACACCCTCCTGCCTGTGTATAGTAGACACAGAGACAGGCAGGAGGGAACTGTGCGCTGTACAGCTGTCAGGTCGGCCGGGCCCCTCTGATCCTGGTCTGGGCCCGGGCCCCTGACAACTGTACCACCAATACTGCCCTGATGGCGGCCCTGCCTGTGTGCCCAATCGGCCCTGGCCTATACCATCTGGCTAAGCTATATTCCAAAAAACCACCACAGAAGTGGCGTCACACGTTACCATCTAGCAAGTGACCGGTCAACGGTCAAGCACACACCACACCAACACTTTAGGCCATGACTGTATATAGTGTATGTATCAGGCATAGGTGTAAGACAATTTTCTAGGTATGATGTTAAATACCAATGTGAATACACACACGAATACAAATGCGATTTTTCTTTCTTTATATGCAAATTTTCACATCTTACATGTAGTAAACATTTCACCCTTGGTGCAAATAACGCTTGTGAACGAGGAAGAAATGAATCAAGTCCACGGCTCACATGGAGCTCTTACGGTCCTCTCGGAGCAAGGTCTTGACGTCCGTGTTGACATGCTGCGACGTTTCGAGTGTATTCACTCTTTTTCAAGCAAAAAAGAGAGTGAAAAAGAGTGAATACACTCGAAACGTCACAGCATGTGAACACGGACGTCAAGACCTTGCTCCCAGAGGACCGTAAGAGTTCCATGTGAGCCGTGGACTTGATTCATTTCTTCCTCATTCACAAGCGTTATTTGCACCAAGGGTGAAATGTTTACTACAAGTAAGATGTGAAAATTTGCATATAAAGAAAGAAAAATCGCATTTGTATTCGTGTGTGTATTCACATTGGACATTGTTGCTGGGGTGGCAGGCCCCCAAGTCACACGCACTTTGGTACGAGGAAGTGGCAGCCTTTATTTATTTATATTGCATGATGTTAAATACTTCTAAGTAGTACAGTCATAGGCTATGTTGCATCGTTGTCTTTTTTACGTGAAAAATGTCCGTCTTTTGATAAAGCCATATTTATATATATATACATAGCCATACAGTTACCAAATAATATCAGTATACAATGAACAGATATCTCCACCATACATATTACCATCATGCTGACCAATTCTTGTATACCAAGACCAATACTACCAGTAATACTGTACTAGCATACAAGAAGAAAATATTATGACCATACATATTACCATCATACAGTTCTTGGCCAAATCCAGTATACAAGACCAATATTACCAATATTATTAGTATACAAGGAGGAATATTATCACAATACATATTACTACCATACTGTTACTGACAAAATCCACTATTCAGAGTTAAATAATACCACCACACAAACCACATATAACCACCACATAGTAACTCTAACATACACAAACCAATATTCCCCTTATACAGTGACCAAATAGCTGTAAATACCAGCTGTACACAAGCTCTGTATACCATATAAGTAACCATACAGGCTCATCCAGTGAGACACAGGTGACATCTTCTCTGATCAGAGCTGGTCAGATTTCTTTTCCTTCTCCATCATGAAAACGTCTTCCAGCCACAACTCATCTGCACAGGATCTGCAAGACCCTCTTTCCTTTCTCTATACAAACTTCCATCATAGTGCCCCCAAACAGTAATCAGGCCCTCCTTGTGTCCCTCCCTTTTTTATGCCTTAATCTGTAGTTGGAATCCCATCTATAGTAAGACCCCTTCTTTGTACCCATATCTGTTGTTAGGCATACCCCTATCTGTAGTTAAAGGAGAAGTCCGGCGAAACATTTTATTAAAGTATTGTATTGTTCCCAAAAAGTTATACAAATCACCAATATACACTTAATACTGGAAATGCACATAAAGTGGTTTTTTTCCCTGCACTTGCTACTGCATCAAGTCTTCACTTCCTGGATAACATGGTGATGTCACGCCCTGACTTCCAGAGCTGTGCGGGCTGTGGCTGCTGGAGAGGATGATGGCAGGGGGATGCTCAGTGTCCCTCCAGTGCCCTGTGTCCCTCAGTGTCCCCACAGCTCTGGGAGTCGGGTTGTGACATCACCATTTTATCCAGGAAGTGAAGCCTTAACGCAGTAGTAATTGCATGGGGAAAAAAAGCACTTTATGTGAATTTCCTGGAATAAGTGTATATTGGTAACTTTTGGGGGCAATACAATACTTTAATAAACATTTTCGCCGGATTTCTCCTTTAAGTTCTCTCTTCGTGCCTCCATCTGTAGTTAGGCCCCCTCTTTGTACCCATATCTGTAGTTAAACCCCTTTTGAGCCCCCAGCATCTGTCATTAGGCCTCCTCTTTGAGCAAAAAAAAGTGTCACTGATGAACTTTGCCATGTCCCCCTAAGTGTGCTACTGCCCCCTAATAAGTTGTGTCACTGCCCCCTAGATAAATTGTGCTACTGTCCCCCTAAATAACTGTTTCCTAAATAGTGTCTCTTCAGCTGTTGCCTTAATACAATTCCTATTATATCCTGCCAGCAGTCTATGATAGGAGTTGTATCTCTGCAGCAACTAAAAATCCCATTAGAAAACACTGCACTAATAAATTGTTCCTCATATGATTGTTTCCAAAGTGGCTCTTCAGCTGTTGCCAAAATTCAATTCCTGTCAGCACGCTCTGCGAGGATGCTTGACAGGCAGAGAGACCCTTTAGTGGCCTCTCAGGCCGTCAATGATCCCAGCGGAGCAACTAGTCACAGAAGGCTTTCCACACAAATGACCAGTTGCCGCCCCTCTCTCGGTCGTGTGTGCAGGAATAAAACATGTTTTTTATGGGCATAAAGAGACCACTGCAGACACTGCTTAGGGTGGGTTCAACACTGCGTTTTTGCAATCCGTTTTTTTCATTCGTTTTTGTGAAAAAAACGGATGAAAAACGGATTGCAAAAACGGATGCAGTTGTGTGCTGACACTATTTTTTTTGTCCGTAAAAAAAAAACGGATCCGTTAAACTGATTGCAAAAACGTAGTGTGAACCCAGCCTCATATGGTAAGGGAGCTATGCAAGAAGTGTATTGGGTGCAGCAGGGAGCTATATAAGCAAAGTTGTGCTGACTGGTTTCCTTTAAGGACACCAACATAACGCAATGCAGAGAGACTGGATGACTCCTCTTTCCAGCTCTCTGCTATCTCAAGACAGACTCCTCCCACTGAGCCCCAAGCTGGCTCGCTTCGGTCTTTTAGTGGGCCAGACCGACGCAATATATATGGCCTTACAAAGATGCGATCAGCTGACTATGCAGAGTTTACTCATTCTTCAGTTGATCTAACTTTTAAGCTGTGTTCATACATTGAGGTTTAACTGCCTTACTGTTGCAGTACTGCATTATTTCAGTGAAAAAGCTGCAGTACTATGTGTATGAACACAACCTTACATGGGCCCTAGGATATTCTAACTGTTCTAAAAAAGTTTACAATCTTACTTGATGGACTGTATACAATTTCTGAACTTCAAAAGATGGAAAATAAAGTTAAAGGCTCTGTTCACAATAGTAATAGTACTATGAACCTCTGTTGGAGAGTGTGTTGAGGATTCCAACATTGTTGATGGTAAGGATGGCGCAGCACTCAACATTATTAGGGATGAGTGAACTCGAACCTACGTGTTCGTGGATACAAACAGATACACTAACAGTAAGCCGTCTGGTCTTTTATCTGTTCACTGTTCTGCAATAAAGTTTGTTGAAACTTGTTTGTGTCACAATTGCCCTGGCAATCCCGGTTACACCTTCTGCTGCTGCTTAATGTAGGGAGAGGTTGGCACTGCAGGCAGGGGGAGATAGGTAGGCAAAAAACTTTACTTACTCTGTGCTAAGGAGTTGACGGCTGTCAGAACGTGAGAATGGGAAGAAAATTGTCTGCAGATTCAGACCTCTGTTCACACTAGAGAAACGTTGCTGATTGTAGGCATTGATAGAAAAGCCTGAAAAAGTGTACTGAAACAGTGGTATCATCTCTGCTGAGGAACTGGTGGCTGTGAGAACATCAGTGAGACAAGAAAAGGGGGGGGGGGGGGGGGTAAAAGGTGTGCAGATTCAGACCTCTGTTTACCCAAGGGAAAGGTTGCTGGTTGTAGGCAGGGATAGAAAAGCCTGAAAAAGTGTACTGAAACAGTGTTATCATCTCTGCTGAAGAACTGCTGGCTGTAAGAACATCAGTGAGACAAGAGAAGGGAGGGGGGTGCAGATTCAGACCTGTGTTTACCCTTGGGAAAGGTTGCTGGTTGAAGCCAGGGTTAGATGGAAGAGTCGGAGGCAACTAGCATAGTTTGTTTCTCTGTATATGAAAATAAGGGTTCTTGTTCAAATTGAACCACAGTTGCGCTCATTGTTAGGAAATAGAGGCCACTAACACAGTTTTGTTCTCTGTATATCAAATATGGGTTGTTCTTTAACATCTTCACGTCCACAACATGGCTATATACATTCTTGCTGCAGATGCCCCCTGCAGCAGGAATGTATATAAACGATTGTGGCCATGAAGGGGATTTGATGTGTACAGGGACATTTCAATGCAATCGGCCCCACACACATTAGTGTCCCCGGAGTTTGAGGTAAGGACAGGCACACAGCTGCCTTTCATTAAACCCTTAAATGCACATCTAGGGGGAAGCGACAGCAGGCTGTGCTGAAAATGATCTGTCTTGTGGACAAACCCAACGTGCAGGAACTGTGGGTGAGAACAGGGCTGCAGACAGATGAGTGGTTGTTGCTGCTGATCCTAAAGTCCAATAAGGTGATGTGCGATAATGGGCGAAATCTGGTAGCGGTTCTGGGCATAACTGGTTAGGAACACATCCCTTGTCTAGTGCATGTGCTGAACTTGGTATTGGAGAGCTTCCTGGCACATTACCCAGATATGCCATGACTAGGGGTAGGGCAAATTACGGGGGTTACATAAAATGATAACTTTAAAGCACACCCCCGCCATTATCTTACTTTACCCCTCCCCACAATACACCTCCCCTTTACCTTAAAAGAAGACATGACACCTGCTAACGTTGGAATAATGGCCACAGCAGCCTTTTATTGAACAATAAATAACATGTCAAACATAAACACAAACTATTTAAACCCCGATAACTCCCACCCAACCTAACAACATACCCATCAGGGAGGTCATGGATGGCCCAGCAGCAGTATGAACTATTGGTCCCCCCGTCGCACTGCGCCGACTCAGGGCTGGCAAATATGCCCCAATACTGCTTCCCAGAGAACAATTATTCCTCCGCCTAAGCGGTAAGCACCACCAACCATGCCCCATCTCCCTGCAACCTAAAGGAGAGGGGATTGCCACCTTCATGATCTCACCTCCAACACCTCACACAGTGCCATCCACGACCACCCCTCCACAGATGCCGCGACAATAGAGCAACAACCACAGCCAACCACCCACCTACCAACAAAGCAACAGGGCGGGCGGGCGCTTCAGGTCCGGGACACGAGGAGCTGGTAAGTAGGAAACCCCTCCCCTTCCCTTTATACCTCAGCTCTGCTCCCCTCCCCGACGCTATCCCTTGCCCCCCTATTGGCCTTTGCCAGCATCCCCACTCCCCCTGCTCCATCCCCCTTTCCCACTGCCTGACCATGCGTTGCCCTCATGCTCCCCTAAGCCCAAACCCTATTAACCCCCCACTGCCCACCCCTTCATGTCCGGGCTGCAGCTATACTGCGCCCGCTTACGCCCTCCCTTGACTAGGGGTAGGGCAAATTACGGGGGTTACATAAAATGATAACTTTAAAGCACACCCCCGCCATTATCTTACTTTACCCCTCCCCACAATACATCTCCCCTTTACCTTAAAAGAAGACATGACACCTGCTAACGTTGGAATAATGGCCACAGCAGCCTTTTATTGAACAATAAATAACATGTCAAACATAAACACAAACTATTTAAACCCCGATAACTCCCACCCAACCTAATAACATACCCATCAGGGAGGTCATGGATGGCCCAGCAGCAGTATGAACTATTGGTCCCCCCGTCGCACCGCGCCGACTCAGGGCTGGCAAATATGCCCCAATACTGCTTCCCAGAGAACAATTATTCCTCCGCCTAAGCGGTAAGCACCACCAACCATGCCCCATCTCCCTGCAACCTAAAGGAGAGGGGATTGCCACCTTCATGATCTCACCTCCAACACCTCCTCACACAGTGCCATCCACGACCACCCCTCCGCCACCACGAGCGAGCTCGACCCCTTGAACTCGCGAGTCCCGCCACACACCGACCGCCTTCTCCAGCCCATCCTGAATGTCAGAAGACCACAGATCTGTCCCCACCCCATTAAGGTGCACCCCATCACTGTCCATAAACCCCCTAGTAGGGACTTCCAACTCCCGGTGCCGGACCACAATGCCCCGTTGCGAGCCACAAAGCGAGACACCTCGCGGTTAACTCGCCCACGTGCCCGATTCAACTTGTCCACAGAGCGCGCGTGCTTCCACACGAACCTTGCCACTATCTCAGACCATACCACAATCACGCCGGGGAACAACGACCACAGACGCCGCAGATCGCACTTAATGTCCCTGATCAGATCCCTAGAAGATCTGACGCCGAGGTCATTACCCCCGACGTGAAGAGCCAGAATGTCAGGCGGCCTATCCAATCTGGAATAGTAATGGACTTCTGGCAGAACTCCACTCCACAGCATGCCACCTATTCCCATCCAATGAACCTGAATCTCTGCCCGTGTGAAACCCAGCTGACTTCCCTCTGCCCGGATGTCAGCACGGCTCGCCCCCCTCAGAACAAACGAATGGCCGAGAATCCACACCAAGCATGCCGGGCCTACAATAAAACACAAAACAACAACAGCATGAAAAAACAACACCCCGTAAAGCAGCACGCCCCCCCCCCCTTCTATTTTAAAGCAAATCTAACCTAACATAGGACCTAAACCTAGCGGACTCCCACCGACCAATCTGGCGCACCACAGATTCCCCCAACCCCCAGCGAACCGCCTCTGTCGCCGCCCCAATCCGAAAGGAATGGGAAGCGAACTCCCGTGCCGGAAGGCCCAGTCTCGCCAGGCACTTCCGGAACACGGCCACAAACTGAAAGCGCGAGAGCGCTCTCCCATCCCTATGAATCAAGAAGGAGCCCCCAGCACCCCTCGGCCGAACCACACTAAACAACCGCACGCTCTCCACCGGGCACGCCACAGAACCGGAAACCGCGTACAACAACACCCTCCTACCCCTGCCCGCCTGGTCCGTCTTAGAGCGCCGCAACCAACAGGACACATATCCCTGCCCCAGCACCACATCCGCCAGCTGCATCACACCCTGGGCCCCACAAGACGAGCTGACCAACTCCCCGATCCTGAACGCCCCAAAGAACGCAAGCGAAAAGGCCACACTAAACAACAGGCGTTCATAAACATCAAAACAAACTCCTTCCAGGTCTCCCACCAATCGTCCCAAAACATCAAAGGACACCGGCCGTCTCCCGTTCCTAGACACCCGCGACCGTCGATACCCCCTCACCGCCTGCCGAACTACAAATTCTTTAGTCAAATCACGCACCCCAAGCAACTTAAACCAATACGCCAACCCTGACAATTTCCGAACCATCCCCGCACCCGACACCCCGGCCCCAAACAAATCACCAATAAAACACAATAACAAAGGAACGAGCTCACCATGCACACCATCTACCCCCCACTGCCCACAGAAACTCAGCCACTCCTGCCACGCCACCGAATGACTCCGCCACGTGCTTCCCGATACGGCCTGCTGCATCAAACCAAACGCTGTCCAGATACCACTTCCCACAAACAGCTCGGAACGGGCTTCCCCTGTTGCTCCGCCTCCGGGGCCAACAAACGGAACCGATCGAACTGCAAACGAGAAAGTGCATCAGCTATAGAATTAGCAGTCCCTGGAAGATGACACACCAATACCCACGCATTCAGTTCCAGCCCTCGCAACACCAGGCGCCGCAGCAGTCGAACCACCGGTGGGGAAGATGCCGTCAGACTGTTGACAGCCTGCACCACTGCCAAGTTGTCGCAACAAAAGCGGACCCGCTTGTTCCGAAACCTGTCACCCCATACTTCAAGCGCAGCCACTATTGGGAACAATTCTAACAGGGCCAGGTTACGGACCCACCCAGTCTCCTGCCAACTGTCCGGCCACTCTCCAGCAAACCATTCACCACTCAAGTACGCTCCGAACCCAACCGACCCAGACGCATCAGTGAACAGTTCCATATCCACATTCCCAATCCACTCCTCCATCCACACAGACCGGCCATTAAAACTCACCAAGAACTGCGCCCACACCTGCAAATCCGCCCTGTGATCCGCCGTCAACCGTATCCTATGCATCGGCGAACATACTCCAGCCGTGGCCTGCGCTAGTCGGCGGCAAAAAATGCGCCCCATTGGCATGATACGGCAAGCAAAGTTCAGCTTGCCCAGCAGCGATTGCAACTGCCGCAAACGAACCTTGCGCAATTCCAAGAAACAACCCACCAACTCCCGCAGCTCCACCAGTTTGTCACCAGGAAGTCGGCACTCCATTGCCACCGAATCGATCTCGATACCCAAAAACGGATGACCGTAGCCGGGCCCTCCGTCTTTTCCGGTGCCAATGGGATGCGGAACTTGCGGGCCACCTGCTCAACCGTATGCAACAGAAGAGAGCAACAAGTGGACTGCGCCGGACCAATGCACAGGAAGTCATCCAGGTAATGCAACACCGACTGCAAACCCGACTCCCTGCGCACGACCCATTCCACAAAGGTGCTAAATGTCTCGAAATATGAACAAGAGATTGAGCACCCCATAGGAAGGCAGCAGTCCACATAGTACGCCCCCTCCCACACACACCCCAGCAAATGGAAACATTCAGGATGCACCGGCAAGAGCCGAAATGCGGCCTCAATGTCGATTTTGGCCATTAGTGCCCCCGGCCCGCACCGCCGCACCCAGTCCACCGCCTTGTCAAACGACACGTATGAAACCGAGCAAACGTCTTGCTCGATCCCATCGTTAACGGACAACCCTGCCGGATAGGACAAATGGTGAATTAACCGGAATTTATTAGGTTCTTTCTTGGGTACCAAACCTAAAGGAGAAACACGTAGGTGGGGCCACGGCGGGTCCGCAAACGGACCCGCCATCCGCCCCAGGGCCACCTCCTTGCCCAATTTTTCGCCCACCACGTCCGGACGCAACCGTGCGGACTTCAGGTTTGGTGGGTGAAAAATCAGAGCCTCCGTCAAAAAGGGGATCTGAAATCCCCACTGGAATCCGGCCAACAATAACTCCGCCGCCGCCCGATCAGGGTACTCATTTAGATACGGACGCATCGCCTCTAGGCTCACTGGCGTCCGACCCTTTACCGCTAGTCTCCCCGGTACGTCCCTTCTGCTACTTGAAGCATCGCGATTGAGAGTGGTTCCCCCCGCAAGTTCCGCACTCATGCTTGAACTTGCACGAGGAACCAAAACGACAGTGTCCCTCGTTATATTGCCAGCAACACCCTGGCCTCTGGCTGGCCGAGGCTCCGGTAGATGACGCCGAACCCCCGGCCCCAGACCGAAACGGCTGCGACGGAGCGCGCGCTGCTGTCATGAGCCGCATCCACAAGGCTATATCCTTATGATCCCACCTCAGGGATGGGCGAACCGACTTGCGCTGTCTAAACTGCTCGTCATACCGCAGCCATGCCGTGCCACCGTAAACCCGATATGCCTCGCCTATCGAGTCAAGGTAGCAAAACAGGGCCGAGCAGCATTGAGGAGCCTTTTCCCCTACCACGCTGGCCAAAATTGCGAAAGCCTGAAGCCAGTTAGCAAAAGTGCGCGGAATCAGCCGATACCGCCGCTTCTCCTCCTCCTCCTTCTTGCTGTCATCAGGCTTTCCCTTATCTAAATTAAATTTTTCGAGGGGCAGCAGGGAAAATATTTCCACGTACTCACCCCGCCAAATCTTCTCCCGTACCTCCTGCTTGAGGTGGGCCCCCAGGGGCCCTTCAAAGCAGACGTACACCTCCCCGCGCGCCGCGTCATCCAACCTCACCGAAACCTCAGAAGCCGCCGCCCCCCCCCCCCCCGCGGCCGCTGCTCCGACTGCTTGCGCTCCCCCAGACACCCCCACTGACGCCGGCACCAACGCGCCACTCGCCGATCCGACCGCCGGAGCTGACGCAGGCGCAGCACTACCCCCCACCCACGCAGTTACCGGAGACCCCACACCCCCCCGGGCGGCCGCACCTTGCGACAACATCTCACGCATACCTGCCAAAAACTGCGCAACCACCTCACCCATACCAGCAAACTGACCCCCACCACTAACAGACCCCTGAACCCCGGCCCCACTCGCACCCACACCACTCACACCATACGACACAGGCAAAACAGACATGGACCGCAACTCACCAGGCTGACTCGGGACGGACGCCGGAACAGCCGCGACAGAGGATGCTGCACGCCTCGGTGAATCGCTGACGACTTCGCCGTCTTCCACGGCCTCGCTGTCGTCCTCCGGTGACGAAGCCCTCTGGTCCTCACTGATGCCCCCGGCGCCAGGGGCCGGGCTCCCACCCTGCCCCTGCAACAAGTTAGGGCTGCCGCTGAACAGGGAGACGGCCACTGGAGAAGCACTGCAGTAGGCCCCCTGCCGCCTGGACCGCCTGACCTCCACCCGCACATCTGCTGACCTTGCTGGCAGGGGCGCCCCCCCCCTGGGATACCCCCTCAGGCCGGCGCTGGGCCCGGGCGCTCGACTTCGCCCCACACTTCTTATGGGGCCTGTAGGAGGACTCGCTCCGTCCTCTGACTGCCCCCTGCACGAGCCGGTGGGAGGGGCCAGCCGCAACAGCTCCCAAAGCAGAAGCCGGCACCGAGGAGGCAGAGGCTGCTGCACGTGCCTCTCTCCCGGCACCGGAACCCCTCCGCGCTCCGGGATTCCTCCCAGCAGCCCTGCCAGACTGGCGAGGAGAGGACCGGTCAGCAGGGGCTGGAGGGTCCTGGACAGGGCTCCCTACACGGCGGGAGCGGCGGGGCAATTCGGGGCTCAGCCGCTCCGGCGGGCGCCGGCGGCGTACGGGGGGGTGCGCACCCTGGGAGCTTGCCGCCCCCCCCGTTCCCCCAAGTACCTGCTAGAACTGCTCCTGCAGCCAGTCAGCCCCATGGCGCGCCGCGGCCTCCCTCAGGGAGGCAGAGAAAGCCTCTCGGTCCATCCTGTAGCAGGGGCAGCACGTCGCTTCAGGTCCGGGACACGAGGAGCTGGTAAGTAGGAAACCCCTCCCCTTCCCTTTATACCTCAGCTCTGCTCCCCTCCCCAACGCTATCCCTTGCCCCCCTATTGGCCTTTGCCAGCATCCCCACTCCCCCTGCTCCATCCCCCTTTCCCACTGCCTGACCATGCGTTGCCCTCATGCTCCCCTAAGCCCAAACCCTGTTAGCCCCCTACTGCCCACCCCTTCATGTCCGGGCTGCAGCTATACTGCGCCCGCTTACGCCCTCCCTGATCTGCTGCTGCACTTTAGACGTTCCCACCCTGCTGCAGCTTGCCAGTCCGCGCTGCAGCAAAACTTTTGGCTACAAACCCACTGCCTCATATGCGACGTGCCCATGCACTGGAACTCCCACTTGCATATGCTGCAAAGAGTCTGTGAGCAGCAGCAGTTCACACCTTGGTCCAGCCAGGAGACAGTTTTGGAGGAGAACTAGGCGGTGTGCTTACAGCAGGGTTATACCCACAGCAGCTTATGGGTGGCAGTGGAGCATGGCTGGGAGGGGGCAGAGGAGCCAGAGGAGACATCTCTCACTGAGGGCAGGGCAGCATGTCCTGGACTCTGGGCAGCCATGCCCATATGAGGAATTATATGCAGCTCTGCCGCCTTAAAAATTACCCCCTAGTTACCAGGATGTACGCCAGTGCTTACTACTGAGTGTCCACCTTGCTGGATCCCAATATGTCCTTAATAACAAATATAGAGCAGGAGAGAATAACAGAGAGGGCTCGGAGGAGCAACAGGCTGAGGAGGAGGTCACTAAACCAGCTTGGGGACCAGCACTGCCTCGGAATAGAGGGCGAGCATGGCCGCCATGTGGAACACCTTTCTCAGCACTGCACAAAGTGCACCAACATCATCAGCAGATATGGCACGTATGAGGTAGAATTATAAGTACATGGTGGGTGTAATTGAACACCTAGCCAGAGCTCTCCCTCTATGCCTCGGAGGTACCGGCCTACTCTGCAACAAGTGTCCTCTCTAAAAAGGGTATTTAGTACCGCAGGGGGTGTCATCACCAGCAAGCAGGTACGCCTATCCACAGCCAATGTGTTATTATTTTAAATATTTTCCATACCACTTTATTGCCAGGGCAATTGCTTTGTTCACACCCACATTTCGGTTTCATTTCCAGCCCTCTACCCCTTCCTACACCCATTTTACAGCCATTTTTGGAGCACATAGTTTGATTCCCCATTGACTTCAATGAGGTTTAGGTCCATTCAAAAGTCTGGGTCAAGGTGTTTTGTTTTTTGTTTTTTTCCGTTCCAACGAACCAGTCAAATCCGAATATCCACAGATCTGCTCATCTCTAATCATAATTCGTGCTATTATAATGATGAAAACCTTGATGGGCCTTGTAAACTAAAAATAATCAATGACACCAGCATAAACAGAGCCTAACATCTAGGCTTATTCAGAAAGAGCACGTTCTATATTACATGTAGTCATATGAAGTCATCTAAAAGCACAGATACATCTTCATTAC
This sequence comes from Dendropsophus ebraccatus, assembly GCF_027789765.1. Classification (NCBI taxonomy): domain Eukaryota; kingdom Metazoa; phylum Chordata; class Amphibia; order Anura; family Hylidae; genus Dendropsophus; species Dendropsophus ebraccatus. The sequence goes on from NC_091455.1 coordinate 93,188,757, forward strand.
TTGTGATAAAATCTAATGGCAGTAGATTATAACTACGTATATTATACGTAGTTAAGTAAGTATATTATAGCCTTTACCTAGTCTCTCTGATGTAACAGCCATACTTACAAGATCTGAACTGGTAAATATGGCTTATTTGGTATTTATCTTTTACATGGCATTCTACATATTTTTGGAATTTTGGCTGTAAATTATGCTGATTGTTGATATTTAATACTTGTGCTACAACCCCTGTTGAATTAGTTAAGCATCATCAGATTCATGTTGCCATTAAATAGGAAATATATTTAGCAAGCACTTGCGCTAAATGTCCTAATTGATCTACAGAGATTTCTCTTGGATGATATCCCAAAGAAGAAAAAAGCAACTATTATGCATGGTAAACAGTTTACACTAACTAAACACAAGCAGTACCCAAGTGTTTTTCTTATTGTTATATCAGTCATTTGGAATTGCAGTCTCTTTTATGAGTAAAATGCAAAGAAACATTCTACATCATATCAAATATCATCAGAAAAGTGTGTTATATGAAAGGATACTTTTGAGACAATTCACCACACGTGGTGTATCCATTTTCTAAAATACTTTTTTAATATCCTCATATTAAGGGTATATTCACACAACTGTACTAACCTTGTAACATGTTGTGAGGTGAAAATACAGCTGTATTTTTATAATTATGGCCATAAATAAAAATCATGATCATTATTTACAGCCATATTTTGGCTCAAAAAATGTGTGAACGTACCCTATAAGTTGAAAACAGCAATGTAAACAATGTTAACATAGCACCTTCACACATCAGACAGGATGTTGTTAATCATACCGTATTCTCACATCCCTGCATATGTGTCGGCATGTCCATTTTAGCCACCTGTTCCTCAGCATGGATGTGTCAGCACATCCATGGACGAAACAGGCACAGAACCTGTGCCGGTACCAACTGCAGTGCGTCCTGACTGTCAATCATAGACAGGCACCCGCCAGAATCACGTTTAGATCCAGACATTTAACTCTATAGATTTTTCAGTCTGTTTACCATTGTGGCTCTGAGAAGCAATTGCAGAGTCACGATGGTAGGCTTGGATACCTGAGGACTCACTGAGGCCTCCAATGCCCTGGCTATGGAAGCCAATAAGGCAGAGGCTGATCTACTATGCCTGTCAGTTTAACCAGATAGGCATAATACATTGCAGTGCAGATCAGCATAGCAGTCTATTATATAGGTGATCACAAAATCAGATAGTCCCCTAGTGGGACAGTAAAATAACATGTAAATTTAAAATAAATAAATAAATAAAATAAACACATACTCCCCCAATGCAAATAATTAAAAAAAAGTAAACATCTGTTTTTGCCGCATGTGTAACAATGCTGGGAATAAAAATATATTGCATGATTTGTCCTGCTTGGTGACCATGGAAAATTCTGTTAGAAAAACGCTAATTCAGCGGTTTTTCATTAACTGTAGGTGTTTTTTGAAAGAAAACCGTAAGGATATCAGCCAAAATTTACCACTAACCTAAAGTACAATATCTCAGTAAAAAACTCAGAAACGCTTGGATAAGTTAAAGCATCAGGAGCATGCAAGCCAATAGGAGGCAGCCACAGGTTGCAGGTTTTTATCGTGTGTACACCGGGGGAAGTATATACGGTAAGCACTTGCATCTGTAAGTTGCTGTTGCACTTTCAGTTTTTTGCCTGTACTTAAGCCACATGCAGCGTGCAACCTACAGTGTGAACAAAGGCATAGGAGTTCTCTCATCGTTTGAAATTTTCCAACTGCAGTAGTTTTTGCTTGTCATATTACCCAAGCATACAGATGTTCAGAGAGGGTAACTTTTGCACATTTTCTTTTTTGTTTAAAAAAATAAAATAAATGCCTGCATTTCTGTTGTTAATGTATCAGTAAATGTACAATATAAATTAATAACTCAGACAGTGTCTTGCCAATGTATTTGCCCCTACAGTAACTTAATATTTTTGTCTCTCTAGAGGTCTAGAATCAGCAATGACTTGATCACTTACATAATGCGTTAGAACAGTGCTTCCCAACCTTTTCCACCTCGGGGCACCCCTTGAAAAAAAAAATTACCTCGGGGCACCCCTACTAAATAATGTTCAACAAAATACAAAAGCGTCATTCATTGACTCACAGGTGACGTCTTCTTCAATGTGAGGCGTCACTTTCCATTTCCTCTCCATCCAGTCCAGGCCTCCATGATGATTTCTTGCAGCTACTTTTCATCTTTTCAGAACCTGCGAGACAAAGATGTTAGGCTCCGCACATTTCTAGCAAATTCTTTCCCTTTCTCTCTCCTATAGGCTCCCGTATAGTAGTAACTGCAGTAAAGCGAGTAGGAATGTGGGCTGACCCTGTAAGTAAAATCCCCTGCTGTACCCTCATATAATGTCCCCCGACGTCCCCTCTTATACTAATAATCCCCCTGGTATGCCCCTTATACTAATAATGCCCCCTGCTGTGTACCCCATGAAACAATAATACCCCCTGCTCTGCCCCCCATCAAATAATAATGCCCCTGCTCTGCCCCATCAAATAATAATGCCCCCTGCTCTGCCCCATCAAATAATAATGCCCCCTGCTCTGCCCCCCATCAAACAATAATGCCCCCTGCTCTGCCCCCCATCAAATAATAATGCACCCTGCTCTGCCCCCCCATCAAACAATAATGCCCCTTGCTCTGCCCCCCATCACATAATATTGCTCCCTGCTCTGTCCACCATCAAATAATATTGCCCCCTGCTTCTCCCTTAGTAATTATATCCCCCGTGATTTGCCCCTACCTAATGTGCACCAATAGTTAAAAAAACAAACATCCTACTCACCTAATCCTAAGAGCAGCTCTCCTCCTCTTCTGGCTCCATCTTGCGAGCCGCGGGGACAGGACCTCCGGCAGGCGTGACATCATCACGCCTGCCAGAGAGGTCACGTCCCGGCATCCCATAGGCTGCTGGCATGAAGTGCCGGCGGCTTATGGGAGTGAATGTAAGAGCAGGAGACACTTCCTGCTCCTACATTATGCTCACTTTAATGTTCCGCCAGCTCACAGTGCGGGCGGAACATGAAAGTGATCCGTGCATCCCGAGAAGCTGCGCGGCCGCAGCTTCTCGGGATGCTTAAAGTGACAGTGCACATTTCCCACCGGGATCCCGCGGCACCCCTGGTGGGTTCTTACGGCACCCCGGTTGGGAAACGCTGCGTTAGAATACAAAGCAATGACAGGCAAACTAAGTCTGATGCTTCCGGAAGACCTGGGGCTTTTTCAAGCATCTAGCAGTCATGGAAACCCATCAGAAATACGGCATCTAAGAAGTTTCTTGGAAGGAACCTCTCTCTGTTAAAAGCCTTATCTACACAGTTGCTATTGTTGGTGGCATCTAAGGGGTTAAGCAGCTGGGATCATAGGTGGTTCCAATTCTGGGTATTGCAGATCTATGTTGGCTAAATGTTTTAGCAGGCAGCTTCTGCTGATAGCCATGACATCTTATTGAGGAAGGAATTCATCAATAAAGACACAATGGTATTAGGGATGGTCCGAACCTGCTGAGGTTCGGGTTCGTATGAACCCGAATGCTCAGCATCAGATTCCCGCTGTCTGCCCGCTCCGTGGAGCGGGTGGATACAGCGGGAGGAACGCCTGGAAAACTGGGATACAGACTATGGCTATGGCTGTATACCAGTTTTCCAGGTGGTCCTCTCGCTAGATCCGCCTGCTGCACGGAGCGGGCAGACAGTGGGAATCATTACCAAGGGTTTAGGTTCGTACGAACCCAAAACGAGCTCGGTTCGGACCATCCCTAAATGGTATGTTAATATATTTCTAGCACTGGATTTAAAGGGAACCTGTCACCCCCCGTGCCGGGGTGACAGGTTCCCGACCCCCCGTTAGAGACCCCTATACTTACCTCATTGCGCCGGGTCCCGCTTCTGAAGATGGTCGGGTCCCGGAGATCTCAGCCGCCGCAGCCCGGCGCGCGCGCTGAGAGATGAGTCCAACACCCATAGAGAATGACGGAGCGCTGGACTCTCCTGTCATTCTCTATGGGTGTTGGACTCATCTCTCAGCGCGCGCGCCGGGCTGCGGCGGCTGAGATCTCCGGGACCCGACCATCTTCAGAAGCGGGACCCGGCGCGATGAGGTAAGTATAGGGGTCTCTAACGGGGGGTCGGGAACCTGTCACCCCGGCACGGGGGGTGACAGGTTCCCTTTAATTTGCAAAAGCCATATATTGTGATAGGTCCCTGTAAATAATATATATTTTTTAATGGTGCCTTTTAAGGCCATTGGCACATTATTGGCCTTTTCAAAATCACAGCTCAAACCACATTAAATAAAAAAATAGGAACCATTAGGTAAATACAGCAGGTAGCTAGAAAGAACATTTTATTTCTATATTCATACAAATCCTACAAAAAAAAAAAAAAAAAAAAAAGAATAACGTTATTGAGCACCAGCAGCTCCGGAGTGGCCTGACTGAGCAGTCAGACTGCTCAGCCAATTACAGGCCAGGAGCTGCTGATGCTGTGCCACGGGACCCGGGGAGGAAGATGGAGCCGAGGAGAAGTCTTGCCAGGTAATGTATGGTGCAAGGGCTGCAAGGACATCGGTAACGATGTCCCTCAGCCCTCGCTCAACGATCATCGGGCCGTGGAATAGGCCCAGTAAATGAGCGCCGATCTAGCAGATCGGGCCCCACTCGGCCCGTGAAATAGGACCCTTAGGGAGAACATAACAAAGAGACTGTTCTTACATTTCTGTGCTCCCCCGGTGACTCATCTTCAGATCCCCAGCTGAATGACCCCGTCTCCACTTACAAGAGGGACTCATGTCTGCAGTGACATCCCACTCAGAAAAAGGTATAGTGTGTGTCGGCTCACCTGCTTGGCTCCAGGATACAAATCTAGAGAGGTGCAGAGATTCTGGGCAACCAACCTGCATTCGATAAGAAACACTGAAAAAGGGTGTGAATCTATATTATAAATTATACAAGACTCAAAATATAAGGACCAGAAGAATGCAATAAGGTCATGTGTAGCAAGGCAGTTAAATTGGAGCTGGGGGGGGGGGGGATAAACACTACAAATGCTTGAAACACAATCTGTATAGATGTCAATATATATTTATGCAAAGCTTTATGTAACGGCACAAACATGTGAAAACCATATAGAGGGGGAAAACGCTGCATATTTATAAACACCTATTAGTGTAAGGGTCATTATATACAAGGGAAACAATATTAAAGATGTTTGGGCATAACATACAAGTAGACATACAAACATACAAATAGACATTCCACTCAGCCAATCACGGGCCTTGGCGCTGTCCTGTCTCAGTCAGTGATTGGCTGAGTGGGCTGTAACTGCCTAGACAAATCCATCTCAGAAGTGAAGGTGGGATTATTCAGCCAGGACCCAAAGAAAATGTAAGAAACACCAGGGGAGCATGGAAAGGTAAGAATAGTATGTTTGTTATGCTCTCCACCAGGGTAGCAACACATTAAGGGTGCCTTCACATGTACCGAATTGCTGTGTATTTATCGCTGCGAGTTTCCCCGCACATAAATTCACAGTGATACTGATTGCTATCAAGCCAATGTATGTGTATTCTCACTGCGTGTTTTGTGCGATTTTTACATGCAAGTTGTGATTTTCATATGATTTTCACAGGCGAGTTCAACACCACAAAAAACGCATCGACTTTCATGCAAGTTTGATGCGAGTTTTGTGCGAGAAATAAGCAGCAATACGGTACGTGTGAAGGCACCCTAAAGGAGAAGTTCGGTAAAATGTAATTTTTAATATGTTATTACTTATGGAAAGTTAGACAAATTTCTAATGTACATTAATTAGGGAAATGCACATATAGTGCTATTGCCCTTAATTTAGTAGATCAGAGAGTCTTCAAATTCTCTCAAAAACCGTGACGTCACAAATCAGGTGTAATTCCCATGGAGTGTCCAGCCAGGGGCGCAGTATATGTAAAAAGCCTTTGGACTGTATTGAAGTATATGGAAAAATTTTTAATGTAAAAACTACCCTTTATTGATGGACTATGTTTATGGAATAATTTGGGGAGCAAGGACACTTGCTCCCCAAATGGACGGCACCGAGCAGGGAGGGAGAGAGGTGCCGGTGCATCTAACTACCTCCTCCCTCCCCTTTTGGTGCAGTGGGACAGATAGACACTACTACTCCTCCCATCATCTGCTCATAGCATGAGCAGATAATGGAAGAGTAGTACCAGGGAGATCCCTCATCACCAAGCCCCCTCCTTCAGCCGACATCCGATATTGTTGGTGATGGGGACCAGATTTGTTACTATGGGGGAGGTTACTGGCGGCGGCTGCTGCAGGGGTGGAGTGGGTGGGGGTGATGTCAACTGAGGAGGGGCTTGGTGATGGGAGATCTCCCTGTTACTACTCCCCCATCATCTACTCATACTATGAGCAGATGATGGGAGGAATAGTAGTGTCTTATCTGTCCCACTGCACCAAGCAGGGAGGGAGGAAGGGAGGAGGTAGTTAAATGCACTGGCACCTCTCTCCCTCCCTGCTTGGTGCCCTTTATTTGGGAAGCAAGTGTCCTTGCGCACTAAATTATTCCATAAACATAGTCCATCAATAAAGGGTAGTTTTTACATTACATACTCTTCTATATACTTCAATACAGTGCCATAGACTTCTACATATACTGCGCCCCCAGCTGGACATTTCATAAGAATTACACCTGATTTGTGACGTCGCGGTTATTGAGAGAATTTGAGGACTCTCTGATCTACTAAATTAAGGGAAATAGCACTATATGTGCATTTCCCATAATTAATGTACATTAGGAATTTGTCTAACTTTCCATAAGTAATAACATATTAAAAAATACTTTTGGCCGGAGTTTAAGGCTATGTTAACATGATGTTTTATTATGACATCAGCTATTTTGCATTTTAGACACCCGTCATTACAGTGACAGCTGTTGATATATGATTAAAGTTCAGTTTCCCTCATAATTCTGCACTCAATGACCCATAATGGCAAAAAGAAAACAGAATGTTATAAATTTAATTAAGAAAAAACCAAATATTGCATTTAAATCCTTTTTGGTTGAAGCACCTTTGACGCGGGAGGGAAAAAAAATACATTTTCAAATAGACGAAAGCAATGGCAAACGAGCAGTTAATATGGTAGGAAACACTGCAGCATTCTTCAGAACATCATTATTGTAACTCGGAACCCTAAATCCTCATGGTTGCTTCTCTTTAGTGGGGCGTAGTGGCACATTAGTCAGAGATAGCCATAAGAAAGTAGTTGCCATATAAAAGGTAAAGCTGCCAAATTGATATGGGTTCTGTGCAAACAGAGACCTGAGATAAAAATAATTTACAATTGGATTCATTAAAATTGGGTTAGTCAGTATGGAGCTGCAGATCCCAGCAGATAGATGCCATGGTGATAAAATGAACTTTTAGTTTTTCTGATTGCTGTTTATAAAACTGTAACGCTGCCTTTTTTGTTAGGGGGCACTAAGGGGATGGAAAGTCCAGGCACATTGCAAACTGAACAGAAGACAGAAAAAAGGGGTCCACAGGGGAAGAGTTCTTAAGATCAGTACAGTGACCTCATGTCTGTGTACAGAAAGTTATGTTTAAATGTTTGAGTATTCCATGTCAACTTGTAAGGGTAAGTGTGTAGTGGTCTGTGTGAAAGCTGCGAGCGTGTTAGATTCCAGAAGGTTTAAGATAAGACAAGATAATCCAAGATGTTAAGGCATCACAGTAGGCACAGAGAAAAAAGGCAAAAAGATATAAAGGTAGAAAGGATATCACAAGCTTAAAAAAATAAATAAATCAGTTCTCTGTATGGAATGATCTCCGCTCAGGTCGGTGTTGCTTGTACAACCCAACCGCAGCAGGGAGGAAAGACTTCCAATAGTGTTCCTTCTCGCACTTTGGCTCAAGGAGTCGGTCACTCACTGTACTTCCCAGTGCTATCACAGTCGTGTGCATGGGGTGGGAGTTATTGTCCAGCATGGAGCTCAACATGGACAATATCATTCTGTCACCCACCACCTGCAACGGGTCCAGGGGGCTATCCAGGACAGAGCTGGCCCTTCTAATCAGCTTGTCCAGTCTGGTCCTATCCCTACACCTACCCAACATCACTTGTCTGGGGAAAAGTAACCATTACACTTGTTCCTTTGTAAAATGAAAAAGAGAAGTAAAGACACCTGTTCAACTTCACAGTTGGTGATCTATACTTTAAAGGGGAAATTCATCTACAACTTAAACACCATGTTACAAATCAACTCTAAGACCATTCAATGGGGAAATGTTGTTCCTCTTATTAGCAATCTACAAAAAAAGGCAGAACATTTGTTCTTCTGTACAAAACACTGGTAAGGTTCTGTGAGACTGTTCTACGTTTCATTGCAAAGTTTGCAAGAAGTTTATCAGATATAGGCTGGGTTCACACTACGTATATTTCAGTCAGTATTGTGGTCCTCATATTGCAACCAAAACCAGGAGTGGATTACAAACACAGCAAAGGCTCTGTTCACACAATGTTGAAATTGAGTGGATGGCCGCCATATAACGGTAAATAACTGCCATTATTTTAATATAACAGCCGTTGTTTTAAAATAACAGCAAATATTTGCCATTAAATGGCGGCCATCCACTCAATTTCAACATTGTGTGAACAGATCCTTTCTGTGTTTTCAATCCACTCCTGGTTTTGGTTGCAATATGAGGACCACAGTACTGACTGAAATATATGTAGTGTGAACCCAGCCATAGACACGCATGGGCTCCCACAGACCTCAAATGCAACATACTAAAAAAAAAACTGTCACTATATTTATGTTGCATTACTTATTTGTATCAGAGGCTCCGTTTATGACCTCCATCTCAGATTGCAGCAACAAACGGAGCCAAACAGTCTGCTACACAAGGGGCATCAACAGAGCCCAATGATCCCTTTCTGGCTTGTGCCCATTAATATATTGGATTTTAAATTGAAAAAAAGTGTGCTTGCTGAACAGAGTCTGTGATGCAGATGTGACACGAAGGAATACATGTAGTAATATGCCCACAATTTTGTACCTGCTTCTAGTGAATTAGCAGAGGGTTCTAATCGGTTTTCTTCCATGTTATCCCTGTTATCAATTCTGTGATCAATCTGTTCTTTCCCAATACGTCAAAACTGCCTGTCTGCAGATCACTACCCCCCCCACACACACACACACACACAGACACTGTCTGACACAGCATCAGAAAAATGAATGAGCAGTGCTACCCTCAATGACATCCAGCACCAGTGTGAAGTATCATACTATGTACCAAAAGATGACCATGTGTGCAGATGCTCTCTTTACCAAACAAGTTTGCAAAAAATGCAAAAAAGTTGAAAAATTTAACTTTTTTAAATAAATCTAAACATTTAAGTTTTGATAATCTAGTACAATATTTATGTTATACAGTCATGACAGATTTATTATTAGACACAGTCAAAAGCTCAAGCAGACGGTTGGCACAGAGCCAGAAGCAAGAAGAAGCATGAACACTATCACATGAAACCACCATTGCTCACCTCTTTACCTGCTCCATGTGTAAATAAAGCATCAACATTGTTATTACCCGCTGATGGGTGCTGCAGTTCCTTCTCTTTTGCTATTGATTTATTATTAAACTTAATGGCACAAAAATAAGTCTATGGAACCATCTTGCTCGCATAGACACAGAGAGGGGAGAGAGGCGCGTGACCACAAGCCCCCTCTCCCCGCTACTACTTCTTAGACCCCAGCAAAACAAGACAAAACTTTTAAAATGTTACTGGGACTTAGAAAAACAGTCCCTATGCAGGTGCATGCTACCATGGCTGAAACACAAAAAGAAAATAATGCAACAGCATACTGCAAGTGCTCAGATATATATGCATAATATAGATAATCAGAATTGCAAAACTGCTGTATAAAAAAATGAGGTTCTTAGCATATCATTTGATAGAGTGTACCATCAAATAGAGTGTACCATCCCTCCACACAGGGACGCTTCTGCCATGAGGCGGAGTGAGTATTCCGCCTCAGGCGGCAGATTCTGCGCCCCTGCAGAGGGCGGCAGACAGCTGCCCTGCAGCCGCTCACCTGTCCTGCCGCAGCCGTCCCGTCCCGCCACCAACGCTCACCGCTGTCCCACGCCGTCAGTCAGCAGCTGTCATCGCCCTCCATCGATTTGTGAGTGCCCAGGGTCTGACCCCGGGCACTCACGACTCGCTGGAGGGCGATGACAGCTGCTGACTGACGGCGCGGGTGCGCAGAGGGGGACAGCGGTGAGTGTTGGCGGCGGGACGACTGCGGCAGGACAGGTAAGCGGCTGCAGGCCCAGCGAGACAGCGGCGAGCGTTGGCTGCGGGACGGGACGGCTGCTGCAGGACAGGTGAGTGGCTGCAGGGCCAGAACGCCTGGGGGGGGGGGGGGGGTTGCGGGCGCGGATGATTAGGTTACGGCGCGGGGGGGGGGGGTGCTAGTGAGGATGTGGCCTCAATAGTGCAACCTCAGAGAGGGACAGACCCTACACTGTACACTGGCCTCTCCTGGGGTAATACTAAACCTATATATTCTGGGCCAAATCTGCTTTGGAGGTATATACACAGTAAGATCCATGAACTGTTGTTTCAGACGCATGTATAGTAGCCCCCTGGCTTATTTCAGCGATGAGCCACTTCGCTGTAGGGTGTTGGTCCACCCTTTATAGCCAATGTTCACCTGTCACATCAATGGCACCTTAGCGAATACGCAACATTGAACCTATAGAGCACTAAGGTGCCAATTTTCAACTCACTATACACTTTCAGCACAGCAGCATCTGAATGGTTCACAAACTGTGCAGTTCAACAAATACTGACACCCCTGACAAAATCCTTCACCACAATCCCTCCACATGGTGCTCTAACCAGTCATGGCTAGGATCTCTGTAGTTAGAAGAAATAAAGTAGCAGTCCCATACAAGAATCCTGGCGGTAGGCCAGGGTGTGGAGGAATACTCTTAGTAGGTTCTGTGTCTTTACACTCTCTCATACACTGGAACAACTAAACTGCACCCATTAGTGCCACCCCACTATATATATAAGGATAATGTGGAGGGGTCTGATTGGGCAATAGACATAGGAAAACCCTCTGTGATAGGGCAAGAGAACCTGAAGTAGATAGCTCAGGGATTGGTTTGTAGAAATCATCAGACAGTGGCAGGAAATACACATCATCAATAGAGACTTAAAACTTACAACAACCTACCTTCCCCATGAAATGACAATACAGGTGCATCTTTTATTACAACTATCCATTGCTCCTCTATTAGGAAATTAAAATCAGGGCCTTCCCATCTCCTTAGCTGGCACTGACCAAACACTTTCAAATTGTGTAGGAATACACCCCACTGACCAGATGAATAAGAGCTTCCAGTTCTCAATTTATTCATACATTTACAAGAGGAGCAAGAAAGGAAATGCATGGTGGATGCTCCCAAATTATTTCTAGTATTAAAATAGACATGTCAGGGGACCTAAGGGACCCTCTTTACATTTTATTATACTAATATGACATTCTTTCTGGTGACACAAAATGAGGCATTTTTTTTCTATCAAGTTTCAATATGCTTTAAATGGTGCAGCTTTTTGCTATTTCTTTATGTAAACTATACATCATTTACTGCCACCTACTGGATAACATAATCTCTGCATGGGATGACACGATTGCTCTCTCTATATATAGACTTTGGCTTCAAAAGTCTGTCAGGTAACTGTGTGTGTAAAAGGACCCTTATGAAAGAAGTTAAGCCTTAGCTGTGCAGTATTGCATAAGGCAGCTACAGTGCCTGCACAATGGCAGCAATAATGTGCGGCACAGTTAAGAGTATTCTAAATATGAGCAAGACCAGAGGCATTTTCACAAAACACTTGTCACATCATACTCTGTGGATCTTGTGTGACCTTTAGACTGATAAGAGGTTACAGTGGTTTTCCAGGCAAATCTAATACTGTAGTATATGCTTCCCTATGCATTAAAACATAAAAGCCAGCATACTTACTTTGTGAGCCAACATCCTCAGAAAGCAGCTTTCAGAATTACAGTATGGTTGGGCAGCTCCAGTGTTTCCTTAGGCCAATGTTTTAGAGGAACTTGTCCATTTAAAGTTGAATAAGGTGATAGGTCTAAAAGAAGTCCACCCTACAGAACTTCGATCTGTGATTGTTGCCCCAACTGATCTGTATAACCAATCCCTCCTAACAGGAGATGGTCCTAATGATTGGAGAACAGCCAATGTTATACCCATCCACAAAAAGGGGAGTAGAGAGGTCAGAAAAAGGTATTTTGCTACATAGCTTTTTCCAGGATGTAGTTATGTGCTAGTACAGGTAAGGGTTAATATGGTTTTAAGCAACACAAAAGATCTGGTAGGCAACATTTGTCTGTTTGCTAATGACACTAAAGTGTTCAATAGGGTGGATATTCCTGGAGGAGTCAGTAGTATGGAAAATTATTTAGCTTTACTAGATAAGTGGTCCAAACATTGGGAACAGCAAATCAATGCTTCCAAATGTAAAATAATGCAATGATTGCATCTTACCCTAGGGTGTCTTAAAAAGTATAAAAAAAAATGTTTTTAAAAAGAACAATAAACCTCTTCCCTATTAAAAGTTTAAATCATGCCCCTTTTGCCATTTTTAACCCCTTCCGCTGCTGCACAGTAAATTAATGTCGCTGCAGCCTATGCCCAAGGCTGCAGTGATGTTAATTTACGATCGAGGATAACACAGGTACAGAAGCTGCGCCTATGTCATCCGCGGCGGGTCCCGGCTATCCCGCGCTGAGAGTTAACCCTATAGATTCTGTGGTCAGCCCAACCGCAGCATCTATAGGGCTCCAGACAGAGAATTCTCCCTCTCAGAGGGAGAATTCTCTGTCCACTGTCCATCGGGGCTCTGGGAAGTGATCGCAGAGCCCTGATGGTAGCCATGGAAACCTGAAGCCTCAGTCTTCCAGTTTCCTGGCTACAGAGGGCAGTGGGGGGGGGGGGGAGAGAAGGAAGGCAGGGCGTGCGCTCTGCCCTATCCCGCTGTCACCAGATTGTAACAGCGACAGGGGACAGAGGAGAGGGGGCAGACATAGGGACATCAGCTTATGGGATCATTATGATCCCATAAGCTGATGTCCAAATATGACCTGTGCATTGATGCATGACCCATTGAATCCTTGTTGCATAGTGTTCATATATTCATTCTTCATATTCATATTATTTACAATTATTTTTAACCCCTTCATGACCAAAGGTAATTGATGCATGTATATGCAGGACACACTAGAGTACTGTTTCTCCTCGCCTTCTAAGCGCCATAACGCTTTTCTGTTTGGAGACTGATTTTTGCGCAATGATCTATAGTTTTTATTGGTACCATATTAGTGTAAATGGGAATTTTTGATTTCTTATTTATTTCCTGATATATAATAAAAAAAATTAACAGCAATCCTGGTGCTTTCCTTGTTTTGTGAACCCTGTACGCTGTGTGGGGACATTATTGTTATATTATAATAGAACGGACAATTCTGCATGCTGTGATACCAATATGTTGTTTGTTTCATTTTTTTTACATATTTTTATTTGTAAAATGGTAAAAGAGGGTAACTTCAACTTTTATTGGAGGAGGGGCTATGTAATATCTTTCAAATATGGCATTTCTGGCACTGCTGCATAAAATAGAGAGAAAATGGAGGGAAAGATAGCAGATGCATCAGGAGCACAGACAGGTAAATTCTAGAGATGAGCGAATCGGGTTCAGGTTCGAGTCCATCCGAACCCGATCGTTCAGCATTTGATTAGGGGTGGCTGCTGAACTTGGATAAAGCTCTATGGTTGTCTGGAAAACATGGATACAGCCAATGACTATATCCACATTTTCCAAATAGCCTTAGGGCTTTATCCAACTTCAGCAGCCACTGCTAATCAAATGCTGAACGATCGGGTTCGGATGGACTCGAGCATGCTCCAGGTTCGCTCATCTCTAGTAAATTCTTGTAAGATACATATTCCATATGCAATCCCAAACACTGCTAAAGTGTCCATGTACTTAGCAAGGTAAGGTTGATTTATATAGAACTACTGATGAAGCAGGGGCTTAAAAAGTTGCTCTCAAGAATCTGCTGAGGTTTCCCAGTGATGGTGGGGTGCTTACAGCCTAGGGCCACACTAATACCCCAGGACAGTTACCAGTACTTTGGTTTCTGACAAAGCAATTTCAGAAGTTGTTTAAAGGGGGGGGGGAAATGTGCATTCTTTGCTCAATCCAGTAGCGAATGTAGTTCCATATCTCTCTCTACAGAATCACTGCTACAAATATATTAAGTATAACCCACCCCATTCCCCTTCAGATACATGTGCCCATTAGTACAGAGGTTTTACTAAGCTCTAGAGAATGAGACCTTACAAATATAGATAAAGTAAGTATAAGGTGTATAAACAGTACACAGCCTTTAGTGGATTATAATTGGTCAGCTTGGGGCAGTATCCCGGGGCCCCGTACTCCTGGGGGGGCCCATGACCACCCAAAAAGACTTTAACTTTCAGTAGAGTATTGCCTCCTGGCTACAGTTCTGCCATGATTTGCAAAAAAAATTGCTGCTTTATTTTTTACTGCAATTTTACACAAAACAGGACATCATGACATTATCCATCCTGTACTATGAACATCATGCTAGTGCTGCCATTGTTACAGTGGGTTTGGGGGCAAGGCTTAGTGAACAGCCCAGGGCCTATGGTAAAGTTAATCCGCCACTGTACACAGCCAGTGGCATAGCTATCATGGAGGCAGACTACGCAACTGCTTCATGGGTCCAAGCAGCTATGCAAAACGTGGTATACCTCCATTGTAGCTACGGCTAACATCACCCAATGGTAGGAAGCCCTACTAAGGCTGAAGGCAGCATTGCACCTCTAGCCAAAAGAACCCCCCCCCCCCCCCCCCCAAGAAATGCACATACATGACCCAGTGCAGTCCTTTGCGTTCTGTTCTCCCCGCTCCCCTGCGTTCCAGTGACGCCATTCATGCGCCACAGATCCAGGAGAATGTAACGCAGAGGGCCTGCATCAGGTCATGTGAGTATGGGGGGGCCCACACAGAATCCATGGGGCCCTGAGTATTTTTGCTATGAGGCTCCATGAATCCTAGTTACACCCCTGTACACAGCCTATTATAATCTACACATTTTGGTGCTTTTAGAACACATGATAACAAATAAAAACTCTAGGCATAACCTTATACAATAGCATACAACAGACCTGTATAGAGAACAATTGGGCTCCAAAGCTAAGAGTAAGGGATAAGTAGATTATGAAGGCCTTTTCATTTCACCAAGGGTTGGGACCTCCTTTCATAATCCCTTGGATTACTTATCAGCACTCTTCTTGTTAATGCTTCTGCTTGACTGAATTCAGGAAGGCTGCTTCCACTATTTCATCCTAAAAAGGGAAATTTGATGACTCAATGAGGGACTACATGGCAACATAGCAACCAGCAATTCAAGGCTGAAGATGTCAATCTTAACAAGGGAGAAACAACAAGCGGCTTGATAACTTTCAAAACTTAATAGCGACTTGTCTCGAGGAGTAAGCAGCGATGCCTATGCAAAATAATAAGGTGGCCGTTGAAGGGCAGGCAAACTTTCAGAGAGTGAGGGATGAGTGCAATGCTGTAGTGGAGGCACTGAACAAGGTATTTCATTGTTACTGTTCTTTCTGCATTCTGTTTAAAACAATGCTAAAGCGGCTGTTTTTGTGTGTGATCACGTGGTATAATTCTTCTGGTAATTTCATTTATAACTGTTTACACTAAATTAACTCTTAAATTGCTCTTTGCCATTGTGTTATTCTGTATCTGTTGTGTGGTTGACAAGTGCTCAATGTCAGTACAAGGATAAGTGCTGCCAACTGAATGAGATGAGACAGATGACCAGGCAGCGTAGCTGGACAAGAATAGATATGTAGTAGGATTATGTGTACTGTGGGAAGCTGATGGTGAAAGCAGAGCTTCTCTCTTTCAGATACATGAAGAAAAAGTGACAGTAATATTTGATTATACAATTCTGAAGTTTAACGTGTACCACTAGTGGTGAGGGTCACTTTGTGAAAAAAACACTATTGAGCAGGACTGGGCACAAATCATTTCTCTAATCTATTTTTAATTTGGCACTGAAATAGACTTCCCAGCGCCTGTGCTACCCGCTCTCTGTCACATCTAACTATACCCTATGAGACAAGCTTCCCACTGTGTTGACTTACATTACAATGGGTCTCGCAGGAAACTGGAGTTATGGAGACATGGTGAATCTTATAAGGGATAGTTATATGGGGGTTAGAGCCACATTTTTCTGTAAAAAAAAAAAACTGCAGGCTCAATCTCCTGTCACACAGTAATAAAATGTACTTTTTATCCTCACCCCTCCACTTTTATATTTAAATAGGTAAAAAAAAAAAAAAAAGAGTAGAGCTGATTAAAGGGGTTGACCACTTTATAGCATAATTTGACAGTGTATTAGGGAAGGTATTCACTATACATACTCATAATTCCTCCCATTGTGCCCCATCCTTTCTCTTCTGTATGCTGAGCAGCAATTCCATCCGTAATAAGTCCTCCACTGAGCCTGCATACGCCTGTTGAGGATGCCAAGGGAGGTGCATGGTCTTGTGCTCCTCCAACCTGTTCGTATTATGCATGGAACTTTCTTCCAGAAACAGCACCTCTCCTGTCCTCATCTTGGGTGTGGTTTTGCAGCTTAGTTTTATTGAAGTGAATGGAGCTGAATTGTAATACCACACACAACCTGGGGACGGGGTGGTGCTCTTTTTTCAAGAAAGTAGTTGTGCCTCAAAAATGTCATTTTATATTGAAAAATATCAAAAGGTGCTTTTTTTCAGTTGGAAAACATTATTTTAACTTTTTTTCTTAAATTGCTATGGCAGTAAAATTTGAGAGAATCTGTCAGCTCTTAGGCCTCGTTCACACACTGTATTTTGTTGTTAAAGGGGTACTCCAGCAGGAGGGGGGGGCACTTTTTCGCTGGGAACGGGGACGAGGTGGCCAAGGGAAAAGACATCCACTCACCTCCCCGGTTCCAGCGGCGGGTGCCGCATCACGGCGCTCCATTGCCCGGTTTCCGGCCACTTCCTGGTGTCTGACGCGGGCCCGAGACGTGACGTCTCAGCCAGTCAGTGAAGGGGGCGGGATCTGAGCGGACTTGAAACAGATCCCGCCTCCTTCACTGACTGGCTGAGCGGACCTGAGACGTCACGTCTCGGGCCCGCGTCAGACACTAGGAAGCAGCCGGGAACCGGGCACCGGAGCGCCGCGATGCGGGACCCGCCGCTGGGACTGGGGAGGTGAGTGGACGTCTTTTCCCTCAGCCACCTCGTCCCCGGTCCCAGCGAAAAAGTGCCCCCCCACCGCTGGAGTACCCCTTTAAACAGTGGCCTTTGTTGCTGGTTGCATAAACGCACATTGTTTAAAAGCACTGCCTAATTACATAGCAGTGTATGGAGCAATGGCCATAGTGCATACACTACAGCCGTTGTTCTCTGCGGCCACACAAAATAATTGACAGGTCTATTTTGTAAGGCAGCAGTTTGGTGAACAGTGATCGTACAAAATAGGCTGTGCTCACAATGTAAAGTACGGCTCCCGACTGTACTTTACACTGTGATCTATGGCAAATTGGAGTGCGGGCACACCCGAATGCGCCTGCATTCCAAATTAAATGAAGTGATGTTCATCCTGCCGATACTTCAGTATCGGCCGGGTGAACATGTCAGACAGTGTGTGAACATGGCCTAAGGCTGAATTCACACGTCCGCAATTTTCCGGACCTTATGGACAGGGAAGGCAAGTAATGGACTGGTTCACCGCTCAGCATCATGTATCAATATCATGCCTGCAGCGGGGAAACTCTTTGAATCGCTGTGGCACTGTAATGATAGAGCCACGCAGCTCTGTGACTACAGTGCTGCAGAGATTCAAAAAGTTTTACCACTGCTCTTATGATATTGATACATGATGCTGGGCGGTGAACCTGCCCATTACTTGCCTTTCCTATCTGTAAGGTCCGCAAAATTGCAGACGTGTGAATGCCGCCTAACTCATGTTCCAAACTGCTGACAATGTTAAATAGCTGTTAGGTCAAGAAGACACTTGTTAGCTTTCAAATATTCAGCTGTGCTTCTAGGATGTAGAGAAATGCTTCAATTCTTCAGTACAAGGAGTCATATAGGCTTTTCCAAGCTCCTGAATAGCTGGGATGCCTCCTCTCTCTCCCCTCCCTATTGATTGAGACCTGGAAGCTGAATCCCAAGCAGGATCATGTATGGGGGGGGGGGGGGAGGTAAGTAGGTGTTACAGCTTGCTGCACTTCAAGAGCTCAGGAAAGCCTTTTCGACTCTCCTTACCATATATGAAAGGAATCACAGACAGATGTACAGTATGAAAGGGGCCATGTGTCTCCCTGATCTAACACCTAAGGGTCCGTTTACACAGAAAGATTATCTGCCAAAGATTTGAAGCCAAAACCCGGAATGGATTTGAAAAGAGGATAAATCTCAGGCTTTCCCTTATGACCTGATCTCTGTTTATAGTATGTTTCTGGCTTTGGCTTCAAATCTTTGGCACATAATCTGTCAGATAATCTTTCTGTGTAAATGGACCCTAACTAATAGTGCCAGCAGTTTGGAACGCGAATTACAGCTTCCCAATTAGATTCCCTTCAAGTGCAAAGGACTACAGTAATTATGGGCCACTTACTGTATGTGCCAAAATATGTCCATATGTTTGGCGTATGTCTCATCTGCTAAAAACAAGTCTGCAAAATCCTCAAAAAAGGAATCCTCAAAATGGGCTGAAAAAAACATTTAAAGGCAAAGAAAAGTCTAAAAGCTTAAGACATTTTTTGCCTATAAAATTGACCGATTTTTCAACCTCAAAATATGTTGTTTTTTTTAAACCTGTGTGTGTACATAGCAATACAGCTTTGTCTGCAGTCAGGTCAAAATTTTTCCCTAGTATCAGCTAAAATATTAGTTAAAAAACCTGTGTGTCTACAAAAAAATCCTATTTGTAGACTGATCACATAGTCATGAGGTTCTCCCTTCCATCTACTAAACTACTGTGTTTGACCTTACCAGCTAATAACTCTGTGGCAAATGGAAGCTATATTTGCTTTAGTTTATTTTACCTTTTATATATCAATGGGTAGGTGGTGGCCTGCTACAGACACTTGGCAATCACTGTTGGTGGCTCGTCAGACAGCAAACACCTGCGTGATGAACTAAGACGCACAAGGGAACGAGCACAAGAGCTGGCAGTAAGCAACAGGAATGTACTAACTGCTGCTCTTCGGGACAAGCAGCTAAGCAAGGAAGACCGACGGGTGTTGGAGCGACTATGGGTACATTTTGCCAGTTGCTTGGAGCTTCTACACAATGACATGTGCAAAGTGTTTGACTTGGGCCTGGCTGTTCCACTCTCTGCAACCCATCAACCGGCAATACAAACTGGTGTTACAGGTAGGCAGCACACTGAAGAGTCATACATAAGCTAAATAACAGAATTACCAGGAGTCATAGAGGGCTAAAAAAATATAATGTTCTTTACTGTGTTTAGGATTAGAAGTCTAATCACTTCTTCTACAGACCTAATCCCTTATGCACAGAAATGGAAAGAAAAGGATATTATCAGTTTGCTGCCGTATGAGACTCAAGCATTTCTAATATATTAGGGGAAGGAAGGCAATCATAAATGTAATTCTGTGTTTCCAGCAATGGTTCAGACAGGGCTGTTTCTAGGTAATTTTGACTACAGGGCAAATCTTGCTAAAATTGCCCCCCCCCCTCTCAAATGATGTCAAGTGGGGAGGGGGGTGTTACTATGGAGTGTATTATGGCATAGAGCCGTGTTATTCAAACTTTTTTTTTAACTTGTGGCAAAAAAAAAAGAGTCTCACAGGTGACGTCTTCTTTGATCTGAAGCGTCACTTTTCCTCCCCTTCTGACCCAGGCCACCATGATGATTTCTTGCAGCAACAATTTATCTCTTCTGAACCTGCCACACAATCATCTCAGGCTTCGCACTTTTACAACTTCCACTTCTTTGTGTCATGTGCAGTACAGTCAGTAGGTATGTGGCTTGCCCCCTGTATGTACAATCCCCTGCTCTACCCCCATATAGTAATAATACCCCCTGCTTTGCCCCATGTAGTAATAATGCCTCCTGCTTTGCCATATATAGTAATAATTCTCACTGTGCAGTACCCAAATAGTAATAAGTGCCCCCCTTATAGTAATAATCCCCCCATTGCTCCCCCTTATAGCACTAATCCCCCCAGTGCTCCCCCTTATAGTAATAATCCCCCAGTGCTCCTCCTTATAGTAATAATCCCCCAGTGCTCCCCCTTATAGTATTAATCCCCCCAGTGCTCCCCCTTATAGTCATAATCCCCCCAGTGTATACTCACCTTATCCTGGCATACGGCGGGGTCCTTTTCTCTTCTCATCTTCTCTTCCAGCCTGCGAGGAACAGGACGGATTCTCCAGCAGACGCAATGACGTCATGTCAGTGCTGGAGGGAGAAGATGGGGGCTGCGGCCTGGTGGCTGAGGGCGGTCCGGAGGGGAACTGCGGGCGGTCATCTGGGCAGGTGATGGGCTGAGCGCAGGGGCAGATGATGGGGCGGGCATGCGGGCGGCGCGCATGGCGCTGAGTGAGGTCCGGAGGGTGCCACCAGCGCCCTCTAGCTGTCAGGGCCCCGTGCGGTCGCCTGGCCCATCCGCCGCTAGAAACGCTGGGTTCAGAAGTCAAGAGAAATGTCCAGTTTGCAGTAATGATCAGTCAGTCACATAACCTTAATAACAATGAACGTAGAATAGTCGATTGGTCGACTATTGGCCGCTCCAGCCGATAACTGCTTCATGTAATAGCTCATGTTGAAAGCCAACGTTTACCCAACATGAACAATGTCGGCTGATCGTTGTCATTCAGCATGTCCTAAATACACGATGACAATAGTGATTGGTTGCTGCACATCACCTCGTGTAATAGGAGTGGCATCGGCTGCTCTCTTCTATGGGAAACCCTTAGCTGCTCCTCTCACAGCTGCCCCCCCACACACACACACACACACACTCTCTCTTCTCACTGCTCAATGTCTGTGCGTGTAATTGCACAGACAGTGAGCAGGGAACGATGATGAAGCGAGCACTAAGCTCACAGGCGGGCGTTCGCTTCCTTCTGGAGGTCGGGCCATGTAATACGGCCCTAAGTCATTGTTTTGGCATCCATGGTGAAAAGGAGCCTGGCACAAAGTTCAGCTCTAACATATTGATACATGCAGTACCTATTAGACGCTAACATCATTAAGAACAAACAAACGCAGTGTAGGTGATATATTCCGTAATGATATTGTGATCTCCCTTTTGCTAAAAAAAACACTACATTATGCAGTTCTGCCCTCTTTCCTGTCCTTGGGTGCAGTGGAACAGGGCTCCCATCGATAAGACGGAAACCCTATAGAGGGGCATCAGACTAAACTACTTCACTGTGCCTCCTCCACTGCACCGATGCTTGCTCCCCAGGTGCAGTGTACTACTATGAATAGTGCAAAGTGCCATGTATATGACGTAAGCCCCCCAGGACCCAATCTTATTAAAGGGGTTATCCAGTGCTACAAAAACATTGCCACTTTCTTCTAGAGACAACACGACTCGTCTCCAGTTCAGGTGCAATTTGCAATTAAGCTCTATTCACTTCAATGGAACTGAGCAGCAAAACCCTGCCCAAACTGGAGACAAGAGTGGGGCTGTCTCTAAAAGAAAGTGGCTATGTTTTAGTAGCGCTGGATAACCACTTTAAGGGAGAAGTCCAGCAAAATCTTTTTTTAAAGTATTGTATTGCCCTCCAAAAGTTATACAAATCACCAATATACACTTATTACGGAAAATGCTTATAAAGTGCTTTTTCCCTGCACTTACTACTGCATCAATGCTTCACTTCCTGCATAAAATGGTGATGTCACGACCCGACTCCCAGAGCTGTGCGGGGATGATGGCAGAGGGATGCACAGTGTCCCTCCAGTGCCCTGTGTCCCCCAGTATCCCCCTGCCATCATCCTCTCAAGCAGCCACAGCCCGCACAGCTCTGGGAGTCGGGTCGGGTCGTGACATCACCATTTTATCCAGGAAGTGAAGCCTTGATGCAGTAGTAAGTGCAGGGAAAAAAGCACTTTAAAAGCATTTCCCGTAATACGTGTATATTGGTGATTTGTATAACTTTTGGGAGGTAATAAAATAGTTTAATAAATATTTTCGCTGGACTTCTCCTTTAACAGAAGATCTGTTCTGCCACACACAAGGACAGATTGTGGAGCTGCATAACACAGCATTTCTAAGAGAGGCCTCTGTAAATCAGTAAGGGACATAGCACCAATACTGCATTTGTATACAGAACAAATAAAAATGAAAAGTGTCCAACCCCTTTAAATATTAATAGATATTTATTGGAATGGCTGGAATATAATGTATGACCAAACATGGCAACTGCTAATTACAGGGGGGTTAGCGTGGCCGGACATATGGAGATCAGCTCGTTGCTCAGGGGGCTTCTTTAAAAAAAAAAAAAAAAAGTTTCCAGCCAAAACATAAAAATTTCCCTTACTGCCTCTTCTTGCATTAAAACCACCGAAGAGCCCATACATATCCATCTTGCTTCCCTACAACTCCCACTGTGACTGGGGTATCGGGGAAGTGGGATGTCATCAGATGCTGCCACAATGGGAACACAGCTGGGACCAAAAAATGTGACAGTTATGGAGCATAGTTAAGGCCATATATAATTTATAAGGTACAATATAGGTTGCCAATAAAACTTGTCTTCACATAGTTCTGTCAACCTAAGATTTTAATAATTAAAGACTTTAGAAGGAGTTGCATTTGAATTGCAGTGTATTTGGCCTGTTCTTTTTACTGACAGACAGCCTATTACAATATGCTATACAACAAACCTGGGCAACCCAATGGCCCCTCTGCTTGCATCACAGGGACACATATAGGGTGACAAATGGGGCCTCCTCTAACCACTAGATTCGGATGGGTCTACCAACTGCTAAATCTAAAGAGCTGGGAATTAGTCACTGCACCCACCGGGATCAAGCAACAGAACACAAAGCCAGGACACTGCTGCAACTGCTGGGAATGAGCTGTAGTTTTTCTTTTTAATTGGGGCTATTCTGAAGTTTGTAAAACATCTTTTATTTTTTGATGCAAGGGATGGATAGAAAAAGAGCAATTCTGCAAGGTGAGTCTGTTCCCCGCATTTTACATGCTGTGCACAAAGGGAGGGGGCTCCTTCTCCCACTGTCTGCACTGTTCTAGTTAGAGCATTAGGCTCTCTGTAATACACAACTAGGAGTCTGCTGCTACTGCTGGGAACAGAGGCAAATCCATTCCCAGCAGTTAACTCCTTACATGCTATGCGGTCAAAATAGACCAGGTGACATCTAATAGATCTAAACAGGGGAGTGAGTGCCCTCTGTCACCATTTGCATGCAGAGATAACAGTGCACCGATGGTTGCCATGGCAGCAGGGAGTCTTATAACATGTCTCTCCTGGGACTGCCATGGCTATGTAGTTTAACATGTATTGGGCTGTACACTGTAGAGACACAGTCTACAGTATATTATCTATCGGTATAACACTGTCTGTCGGTATGACACAATAATAATGCTTTGGTATGTTCAGGATACCAAAGCATTATAGAAAAGGCATTAAAAAAATTGCCCAAAAACCCAAGCAATATAGTACACATTACAACATAAACACTGAAAAAAAAATTGCAGCATTGCTTTTTTTCCATCTCACCCATCCCCCCCAAAAATAAAAGATATTAAACTTCAGAACAGCCCCAATAAAAACTACAGTTCATCCCGAAAAAAAAAAAAAGCATTGGAATCTGATACAAAAAGTACCATGTATTCATAAAAATACTGGAAAAATGCTAAAATATGAAAAAACTATAAATATTTTTTATCATTGCCTTTATACAGGATAAAGATAAAATGTTAAGTTTTACTGCATGGTTGAATGGGAGAAGACACTATAAGTTATGGCTAGAGATGAACGAAGCAAGATTAGCTGTGAATCACGCTGTCAATTCGCTTTGTTCTGCGAAGCAAATTCACATCCATTCGTTAATGAAATTCTCAAAGAAACGAAATGGCGGCCGCACATGTTAGCTGTCTGGAGCAACACTGGACAGGAGAAAATAATTAACCATAATCCCTAGCGCCCGTCAAATCAGCTGCAGGCCCCTCTGTGAGGTCAGCACCTCACCCTCTATATAAGGCGGTTCGTCAACAGAGGTGGCCAGTCGGCTGTGTGTGGAGGAGAGTGCAAAATCGCAGCACAGCAGGGAGAGACTAACAGAGTGATATGGGGACAGGGAGGAGAGGATAGGAGAGAATAGGAATTCACTGGGACTAGTGAAGACACAGTCCATATTATTCACTTACTGGGCACTGCAAACTCCTGTAAACTCTTACTGAGTTATACCAATTTACTGGGATCAGTGAATTGAATGTGCGCCTTATATAATCAGTGGTCAAACTCCATTCCTACTGTGTTCTAAAAATTTGTTTTCATTACTAATGGAAAACATTTTCTAGAACACAGTAGAAGTGGAGTGTGACCATGATTACGTAAGGTGAACGCTCAGATCACTAATAAATCATTTTGACACTTTTACAAGAACATGTTAACAATCTCGTCATTCTGTAAGAGTCCCAGTATTGTAGCTACTATAGTTTGGCTGTTTTATTGAAATTTGTTAGAATTCAATTTGAGAATCTTAAAAAGTTTGACCCAAAGTTCGTAAACCGAATTTTCGGCTCATCTCTAGTTATGACTGATGACATATATATATATATATATATATATATATATATATATATATATATATATATATAAATAAAACAAAAAGTGCAAAAGCAACCTTTAGGTGCAGGGGCTTACCATACATACTCCCCCTGGTGTACACGCAATAAAAACTTGCTGTAGAGATATTTAAAAAAAAAATAAGCAAACTATTTTGCCTGGACTAACATTAAAGGGGTTGTCCAGTGTGGGGGCACTTTTTTGGGGAGGAGGTGGCTGAAATAAAAGACGTTCACTCACCCCCCCGGTTCCAGTGGCGGCTCACTCATCGCGGCTCTCCAGTCCGCGGCCGCTTCCGGGTGTCTGACGCCGCCCGAGACGCTACGTCTCAGGGCCACTTAGCCACTCAGTGAAGGATGCGGGATCCGAGCGAACTTCACACGGATCCCGCCTCCTTCACCGAGTGGCTGAGCGGCCCTGAGACGTAGCCTCTCGGGCGGCGTCAGACACCCGGAAGCGTCCGGGAACCGGGGACCGGAGCGCCGCGATGAGTGAGCCGCCGCTGGAACCGGGGGAGGTGAGTGAACATCTTTTATTTCAGCCACCTCCTCCCCGGTCCCCCCAAAAAAGTGCCTCCACACTGGACAACCCCTTTAAGCCTACAAACTGGGCAGAGTCCAAGCCAACAGGAGGTAGCCTCACTCCCCCCACACATACATACAATAGGGGGAGAAAAAAAAACAGAAATTTGCAAACATCTCCAATGCTTCTGTTCACACTGCATGTGGCTAAAGTACAGACAAAAAAACAAAGAGTGTATTGCACACACAGATGGAATAGTCTTAGCACTACCAGGACTCTCACTTCTGCATTTACTCTGGCACCTGTGGAATGTTTCCACTGCTGACTCTCAGCCGAGGTGTTGC
The DNA here is from genome assembly GCF_027789765.1 of Dendropsophus ebraccatus. Lineage (NCBI taxonomy): Eukaryota > Metazoa > Chordata > Amphibia > Anura > Hylidae > Dendropsophus > Dendropsophus ebraccatus. The sequence continues at coordinate 93,214,651 of NC_091455.1, forward strand.
ACACCTTCATAAGATATAGTTCATCAAGAATGCACATATAGACAAGAAGCAGCACTCGCCATCTTGCTGATATAAAAATGCTTGCTTTATTCCATGCAATTAAAAGTGGGGTATGGACGATGGCAAGTCAAAGCTACGGCTGTTTCGCACGCATGCGTAGCACGCTTCCTCTGCCCCCAGCACTGTTTCCGGGCATATAAGTAAATACTATAAGCATTACTTATGTCCCCAAAAAGTAATTTTCTAAACGTATTTCTCTAGGCATGTGGGTGGTCTAGAGCTACTAATTAGTCACGGCTGGTGGGAAATCCTGCCGGTAATCACGCCTTCCTGAAAGCATCACAGTTTCAAAGCAGTTTTAAAGAGTCACAGAGGGACCTTCCTGAGCGCCAACGCTCCCAGGGCGGCGAGATTGCTGGCAAGTTTTCGTGTCAACATCATAACTAGATGAATAAGTTTTTTAAAAAAGTACTTTTTCAGGGCATATAAGTAACACTAATAGCATTTACTTTCATGCTCAGAAAAAAGGGGGCATGTAGGTGCATATTTATAGCTGTAACAGTGATTTTGTTTTTGCATGATTGGTTCCCTTTAAAGGTTAGATTTTCTAGTAATTATTTATTAAAGAAAATCTTAATGTGCATAATAATAGATGTATATTAGTTTTATTGAGCCATAGGAGAAGGGCCCAATTACACAGAAAGATTTGCCAAAGATTTGAAGCCAAAGCCAGGAATGGGTTTGAAAAGAGGTGAAATCTCAGGCTTTCCTTTATGACCTGATCTCTGTTTATAGTCTGTTTGTTGCTTTGGCTTCAAATCTTATAATCTCATAATCAGATAATCTGTCATATAATCTTTGTGCAAATGGACCCTTAGAAATCCCTTGCATGTATCCAATGCTCCTCTTTAAGTATTAATATAGCAGTGTCTAAGGAAAACAGACATGCTTTAAATATTGCAAGGGTTTGATTTAGGGTTTTCAATTGTTTGTATGACCTATTTTCCAAAGGCTGTTTTTCTTTTTTTCCCCAACATTTTATTACCAAAAGAGTGGTTATTGCCCTGTAAGCATTCTGTCTGTTCCTCTTTAATGTACAATGTATAACATAGCTCTAAATATATGCACTAGGACTTCTAAAGTACCTTTTATGTTCTAGGCAGCACTTCAGCTATTGCCTCCAGGGCACTGAGTGTCCAGAACATCAACTACAGTGATTCACCAACTAATAAAGAAAAATTGGAGCACAGCGAACTAGAAAATGAAATTCTGAAGGTGGACCAAATGATCACTGACATGGAGCTGAAGGTTAATGTGTTAAGGTGGACTGTGGAAGCCACAGCAAACATGAATGATGAGCTTGACAGCACCGATGTCTCCTCAACAGCACTGCTGTCTGTGGAGGAAGGAGGAGACAGGCGCCAGTGCTGTAATGGAGGACAATTTATTGTGTCATTGATACTGTGTGGTGTGGCTCTTATAGCAGTTACCCTTTCCTCTGTACTCTAAATGTGGTATAATACATTACTACATTACTGGCTAGCACTGTTGAGCAAATATTACAAGTCATTAATTAAATGAATTTTATTGCATTTGTATTTGTTGAAGTCACTTTTTAATTTGGATACGAAGTAGAATTTCTGCAATTCTGTTAGGAGTTTGGATTAATAAATAAGTGAAATGGATTTCATTTCAGTTGCATCTTTGTGTAAAATGTTATCTTACGATATTGTCCTTGCCTCTCTTATAGGGAATGTACCATCAGGCCTGGGTTGAAGCACTGGAGGCGGGCTGACCCACCCCCAGTGGGAGGAAACCCCCGCCCCTCTATAATACAGCTCTATTGATTCTAATGGAACAGTGTCATAGAGGGGCTAGGGTTTCCTCCCACTGGGGGTGGGTCAGCTCGCCTCCAGTGCTTCAACCTGGGCCTGATGGTACATTCCCTTTATAACTCATGGGTGCTACTCATATTTCTTAAAGTGTCACTGTCATTATAACTTTCAAAATCTAAATCAACAGTAGATATGAAATAAAGCAAGTTTGCAATATACATTCATTATATTTTTTGTTGCTATCATGCTGTAAAACAAAGCTTAACTTACCAGAAATCCAGGTCCAGTCTCCTGAAGGCAGATTTTGAAGAAAAAAAAAAAAACAGATTAAACACAGGAATTCTGGCCAGTACAGAGAGTCAGAGCTCAATGTGTCAATCAATCACATGACTACCTTCTCTCTGTGAGTGCTCAGATGATCTGGGAAACGCTGGACTTCCTGTTTTCTGACTCTGAGAAAGGAGGAGTCAGAAAACAGGAAGTGCCGTGTTTTCCATGATAACTACAAAATAAATAATGAATGTAAATTGCAAACTCTCTTTATATCACATCTACTGTTGGTTTCAATTTTAAAAATTTTAACAGTGACACTTTAAATAAAAATATATTTTTAAATTGAAGCTTTATAGTTCATAAAAAGTTTGGAAAACTCAGAAGCAATTCCCAGTTTTAATCTGCACATCAGATTAAGGCTGGGTTCACACACAGTATATTTCAGGCTGTATTTGGTCCTCATGTCAGGTCCTCATAGCAACCAAAACCAGGAGTGGATTGAAAACACAGAAAGGCTCTGTCCACACAATGGTGAAATTGAGTGGATGGCCGTCATATAACGGTAAATAACGGCCATTATTTCAATACAGAAGCCATTGTATTAAGATAACAGAAAATATTTGCCATTAAATGGCGGCCATCCACTTGATTACAACATTGTGTGAAAAGAGCCTTTCTGTGTTTTCAATCCACTCCTGGTTTTGGTTGCTATACAGCCTCAAATATACAGCCTGAAATATACTGTGTGTGAACCCAGCCTTAAACTGCAAGAAGATAAAACTGTGATCTGCTCAAATCACCCACTTGTCTTTTAAATGACATTTAAGCATTGCAAGATCAAAACCACCACCCGGGTTATTAACCATATATAAGGCTGTACAAAGAATCTGAAATACAGCCAGCAAATCAGATTACTATAATACCAGGCTTTTTAAGAACTAAAGCCATGGATGTGATTATGAGGCCAACTGAGGCAGCAGGGCTTTGTTTTTATTGGGAGCAGGTGTACAAGGTAATACATTTACATTATTGTTTTAAAAATGTAGTCTAGATATTTATCATATAAAAATTTTACATACTACGATGAAAAAACAACAACTATGCATGTGAAGTAATAAAATACTCACTTGTTCTGTACAGGTCGTGCTGTGTTGTCTGTAATATTTAATGTACACATAGGCACCTGCTATGGGGGTAAGGAAAATGAAGAGGATCACCACCAATGTAATAGGAATTTCATTGATAAAGGGTAGGTAAGGCTCTATTACACAGAGAGAATATCTGCCAAATCAGGCAGATTTTTTACCATGTAAGGCTGGGTTCAGACTACGGAATCTGCTCGGATAAATTCCGGCGGATTCTGTTGCCCGTACCCACTCGCAGCGGCGTGCATCTCCACCCATCCTATTCACTCAATTCTATGGGCAGGCGAATTGCGTATTCCACAGAAAGAAAAGACATGTGTTAGGAACCGGACAGCAGGACAAGACAAGACAGTGAGCCCTAAGCTCAGCCCCGCCCACTGTCCTCTACCTACTTGCCACAATCCGCCCTAAGATGGCGGCGAGCAACTTGGCGGCGGTCCCTGCACTGGCTAGGTGAGACACAAAGACAAGACAAACAGACAGACAGACAAACACAATGAAGAATAGTCAACAGTCCGGGTCACAACAATCAGGCAGCAAAAGTACAAAATCACAATCCAATAAACATAGTCAAAGGGCAGGCGGCAAGCAAGGGAAGTCAAGGAATAAGGCAAAGATCAGGAATAGCAAATACACAGAAGATACAAGCAGGCAGAGACTAAGTCAATAACCAGCAATGATATCCCAGACTGAGGAAGTTATATAGGAGGCCAGGGTTCTGATCCAGAACATCATTGGACCATCCCCCTGATCTCCAAGCACAGACACCTGAGAACAAAACAGATCCACTGGCAGGAAGACCTGGCAGTCACAGCAGAACCAAAACACAGATTAAGGCTACGTTCACACAGAGCAAAAGGAGCGGATTACGCAAGGAAATATTTCTGCCTGAAATCAACTGACGCTGAATTCCAAGCAGAAGACTTGAGATTTTTTTTAATAGAAGTAAATTACAAATCTATATAACTTTTTGATACCAGTTGATTTGAAAGAAAAAGATTTTTGCTGGACAACCCCTTTAAGGGCTGTATTATACTGCCCGATATTCTATGTAAGAAAGCTCCGATCTGCTAGATCAGTGATTGCTTACAAAGCCTATTAAATGACCGCACTGACGCACAGCAAGTGCTTCACTAACATCATTAGATGTTCGTTAGCGAGGCTGTGCAGCCCTTGCTGCATACAGTATATAGAAAATAATAAAGCTATACTTTACCTCTCCAAGCTACCTTATGGCCTTCTAGTTTCTCCTTGCATTCCTCGCAGCCGCCTCTGGCACTTCTGAGATGTCTATGAGGTGACAATCCTCTCAGCCAATCACTGGCCGATGCGGTACAGAGCCACAGCCAGTGATTGGCTGAGTGATCTATTACTGCAGTGATGACTTCAGAAGCTTCAGCAGTGACTGCGGTAAGCTGGGAGAAACCAGAAGAACACCTGGAAGCATGGAGAGTTAAAGTATAGCTTTATTATTTTTCTCTGCCCTTTTATCTGTCGCCGACCACGCATCTCCTAATAAACGGAGCCATGCATAGTTGGTTGCCTGTTATTTTTAAAACTGCTGAAAGACAACAGTCAACCAATGATCGGGTCCTCTGCTGATCATTGTCTTCATTACACAGAGCAATATCTACCCGAATCAGCCTGATTGGGCATATAATCGCCTGGTGTAATAGGGCCCTAAACCGGTCAAACAATAATTCACCTTCGGCCGCACATCTCTCCATGTAATAAGAGATGTTAGATATTAGGGGTCAGATCCCCTTTATTTTACCTTTCCTAAGATGGGTAACCATGCAAACCCTTTCTGTTTTTTTTTTTAGCTGTACTATGTAACATTATAAAAAATAAGCAAGAGAAAAGCTGGACACTATAGTAAAGCGCACACCACTATATCCAAACCAAATGCAAAGTTTATTGGGACAAACAAAAAACACACCACAACAAACAGCGATAAAATCAATTAAAAAACCACATAGGTATGTAGAAAACTAAGCAGGAGGACAATGTACTCTCCTACTTTGATCAAATATAAGCTATAAAGTGCATAAGATAAAATGGCTGGCAAAAATACAAAGAAGATCTATAATGAATAGTAAACAATGTGAAAAGTCAAAAGTGCTACAGTGCAAACAAATCATTCAATCATTGTAAACACCAGTGTAAACCTCTAACATAGCAAAAAGAGCCAGACCATATTTGCAATATCAATTAGGTTACATGGGAGCAGATGCCCTGGTGCAGACCCAACGCGTGTCGTCTACATACCTATGTGGTTTTTTAATTGATTTTATCGCTGTTTGTTGTGGTGTGTTTTTTGTTTGTCCCAATAAACTTTGCATTTGGTTTGGATATAGTGGTGTGCGCTTTACTATAGTGTCCAGCTTTTCTCTTGCTTATTTTTATAAGGTTGTTTCTTTGGACACTTAGCTGCACCCCTTGTTTTTCCTGTATTTTTGGTGAGCTCCCCCATATCTTAGATTGTACTATGTAACATTGACTACTGCATCAGATGTGCAATTTACACATGAATCAATGCCATCTTCTTTCCAGTTATCTTAACCAATAGACAGATATGTGTAAGGTAAAAAAAAAAAGATTTCAACAAGTACAAAGCGACCGTGCCAGTGTCAGCATTACTGGGATTCAGCTGTAATTTAAAGCGGTACTCCAGCGGGGGGGGGGGCACTTATGTGCTGGGACCGAGGAGGTGGCCAAGGGAAAAGGCGTCCAGTCACCTCCCCAGTTCCAGTGGCGGGTCCCGCATTGCGGCGCTCCGGTGCCCAGTTCCCGGCCGCTTCCGGGTGTCTGAAGCGGGCCCGAGACATGACGTCTCAGGTCCGCTCAGCCACTCAGTGAAGGAGGCGGGATCCGTTTTAAGTCCGCTCAGATCCCGCCGCTCAGATCACGTCTCGGGCCCACGTCAGACACCCGGAAGTGGCCGGGAATCGGGCACCGGAGCGCAGCGATGTGGGACCTGCCACTGGAACCAGGGAGGTGAGTGGACATCTTTTCCCTCGGCCACCTCCTTCCCGGTCCCAGCACAAAAGTGTTCCCTCCCGCTGGAGTACCCCTTTAACTTCGAAACTGCTGACGTATTACCTCCATTCTGGTGACTGTTTTGGCCCTCTACTTTGTACCTGATGTTCCTTGTTTTCTAACTGCCCTGACCATTTTGCCTCACTTTGGACTTTGCTTCTGAATTGTGATTGTGGACCTTTGCTGCCTGCCTGTCATGACTCGGACTGTCGACCCTGCTTTATTGTTTGTTTGTCTAGTCTTGTTATGTGTTACACCTGCCCAGTGCAGGCACTGTCACCCAGTTACCTGCCGCTGACTAGGGCAGATTGTGGTAAGTAGGCAGGGACAGGGGGCAGTTTCCAGCCTATGGTCCACCTGTGTCTGCTTTTTTTCCTGTACTCCATGACAGTCCCTACTACAGCATTACTATTGTCCTTTGGTCACCTGAATTTAGAAGGACCTCAAATACTCAAGAGACAGACTTGTGACTGGGTCAGTTAGAGACAACTGTACAAAGTTAAGTGCTGGCCTGGGGAACCAGGGGCCACCAGTCAAGAACCAGTGAGAAGCAACAGGCTGATCCCGTCCCAAGCTGGATTGATTTGTATCTGTGACTACAACTCTCAGAATGCCCTACAGTTATGAATCTCTCAGGGTATGAACCCTAGAGTTGTCTGTTCATTTGTTCCTTAAATCACAACATATCCTGATGGCAGTCAACTGCTAGTAAATGCTGGGCACTGTAGTGTTTGCAGCTGTTGTAGATGGAGGGTTATAGGTGCATTGTACACTGGATGCTTTATGAGAGAGAAGGATAAGCACCTTTGGTTCTTTGTACTGAACCCAGGTTGTAGGAGTACAGTTATACGTACCTCTATCTATGCTGCCTCAATGGATACACAATACTGTCCTTGCTACTTGTATATGCACACTGTTACTGTATATCTAACCCATTGGTGCTGTGTTTATACTGATCACCTTGCATATGTACTTAATGTACTGTTTATTTCATATGCTACTTTGTCACTGCTTTACATTATTGTTGTAAAAAGTAAATTTCTTCAATAAAAACATTGAACCAGAGAAGGATAAGCACCACTTCCAAGAACCAACAGTAGTACGGCATGCATTGGCCATACCAACGGCCTTCATAGAGGCCGCATCACTCTCTGTGCATCCATACAGTATTTAGGCCCCTCTGTCCCCTGTATAGTAGTTAGGCCTCATTTGTGCATCTACACTACCGTTCAAAAGTTTGGGGTCACATTGAAATGTCCTTATTTTTGAAGGAAAAGCACTGTACTTTTCAATGAAGATAACTTTAAACTAGTCCTAACTTTAAAGAAATACACTGTATACATTGCTAATGTGGTAAACGACTATTCTAGCTGCAAATGTCTGGTTTTTGGTGCAATATCTACATAGGTGTATAGAGGCCCATTTCCAGCAACTATCACTCCAGTGTTCTAATGGTACAATGTGTTTGCTCATTGGCTCAGAAGGCTAATTGATGATTAGAAAACCCTAGTGCAATCATGTTCACACATCTGAAAACAGTCTAGCTTGCTACAGAAGCTACAAAACTGACCTTCCTTTGAGCAGATTGTGTTTCTAGAGCATCACATTTGTGGGGGCAATTAAACGCTCAAAATGGCCAGAAAAAGAGAACTTTCATCTGAAACTCGACAGTCTAGTCTTGTTCTTAGAAATGAAGGCTATTTCATGCGAGAAATTGCTAAGAAATTGAAGATTTCCTACAACGGTGTGTACTACTCCCCTCAGAGGACAGCACAAACAGGCTCTAACCAGAGTAGAAAAAGAAGTGGGAGGCCGCGTTGCACAACTAAGCAAGACGATAAGCACATTAGAGTCTCTAGTTTGAGAAACAGACGCCTCACAGGTCCCCAACTGGCATCTTCATTAAATAGTACCCGCAAAATACCAGTGTCAACATCTACAGTGAAGAGGCGACTGCGGGATTTTGGGCTTCAGGGCAGAGTGGCAAAGAAAAAGCCATATCTGAGACTGACCAATAAAAGAAAAAGATTAAGATGGGCAAAAGAACACAGACATTGGACAGAGGAAGACTGGAAAAAGTGTTGTGGACGGATGAATCCAAGTTTGAGGTGTTTGGATCACAAAGAAGAACGTTTGTGAGACGCAGAACAAATGAAAAGATGCTGGAAGAATGCCTGACGCCATCTGTTAAGCATGGTGGAGGTAATGTGATGGTCTGGGGTTGCTTTGGTGCTGGTAAGGTGGGAGATTTGTACAGGGTAAAAGGGATTCTGAATAAGGAAGGCTGTCACTCAATTTTGCAACGCCATGCCATACCCAGTGGACAGAGCTTGATTGGAGCCAATTTCATCCTACAACAGGACAATGACCCTAAACACACCTCCAAATTGTGCAAGAACTATATACAGCAGAAGCAGGCAGCTGGTATTCTATCGGTAATGGAGTGGCCAGCGCAGTCACCAGACCTGAACCCCATTGAGCTGTTGTGGGAGCAGCTTGACCGTATGGTACGCCAGAAGTGCCCATCCAACCAATCCAACTTGTGGGAAGCATGGGGTGCAATTTCTCCAGCTTACCTCAACAGATTAATAGCTAGAATGCCAAAGGTGTGCAATGCTGTAATTGCTGCAAAAGGAGGATTCTTTGACGAAAG